>NW_028295485.1:0-515000 GCF_964341445.2 Mesoplodon mirus
GGAGGATTGCCAGCCTGTGTTTCTGTTTTGCGGTACATGGGCCTCTCACTGCCGTGGCACCTCCCATTGCAGAGCACAGGCTCCGGGCGTGCAGACCCAGCGGACATAGCTCAAGGGACCAGCCACTCCGCGGCCTGTGGGATTTTCCCGAACCGGGGCATGAACCCATGTCCCCTGAATCTTCGGTGGACTCTCAACCACTGCACCACCAGTAAAGCCCAGCCTGTGGCCTTTGGTTCCCATCCTCTCAGGCGATATGCCCAGCAGTGGGTATGCTTGATTGAATGGTAGCTCAGTATTTACCTTTTCAAGGCACCTCCTTTGTGTTTTCCTTACTGGCTCTTACCATGCCTCACGCTGAAACAAGGGTAGGTGTTTCTCCACAACCCCTTCAGCATTTATTTTTTGCAGATTTTTTGCTGATGGCCACTCTGACTGGTGTGAGCTGATAGGACTTTTGTAATTTGGGTTTGCATGTCTTTAAATATTCCTAATGTTCAGCATTTTTCCACACCTTTTGTAAAATTACTGTTAAAGAAAAAAATGAAAAAGACGGAGAGTACAATGAACCCCTTGAAATTGACTTCTTGGAAAGGTTGGCCTCTTTTGAAATTTTTGGTGAATTTTCGACCCCAGGATTGTTTTTGAGGGCAGGTGTCATTCAGAGGCCTGCAGTGAGTGTGAATATTTAGTGACCATTAGCACTGGGTTTAAAGCTGCTGTTGTGGGAAACGGCCACAAGGCGGCAGCATTTCTCCATTCCCAAATCTGCTTACTAGGGCAGCAGAGCCTTTCTGGAAGTCCTGTTCCTAGGTGGTGAATTTAACTGCAATGAGCCAGGAGAATCCCTCATAAGTTTATGACACATTACTTCTTGATGGTTGTGTTAGCTTTTTGAATCGGGGTAATGATTAGAATATTGTCTGTCTTAGGTGTACACAATCTGGTTTATTTGTGCTTTACATATATATGTATATTCATGTACAGATCCACTTCCCATGTAAATTATTGCAGAGTGTTCCATAGACCTCCCTTGTTATATGGTCGGTCTTTTTGATATATGTATTTAATAGGTATTTGTACACGTATGGTAACCCTAATCTTAATTTTACCCTTCCCCCCCACCTTTCTTTTAAGTAAGCATAGTTTGTTTTCTATGTCTGTGAGTGTCTTTCTCTGTGGAAATATGTTCATTTGTGTCAGTTGCTAGATAACGCCTATAAGTGATACCGTAGGTAGGATATGTCTTTTGCTTTCCGACTTACCTCATGTTCTGTGATTATCTCTAGGCTCATCTATGGTGCATATTTTATGCACCTTTGTCTTCTCTTTCCTTTTCTTTCTTTCTTTTGTTAAGAAAACAGGAATGGAAAAAGGCTGAACATCAGGAATTAATAAAGACATGCAAATCCATTGTACAAAAACGTTCACCTGACAGCCGACAGAATGATCATCAGCAAAAAAAAGTCTACAAAGAATAAATGCTGCATGGGTTTTAGAGAAGAGCCTACACTTTAGCGGCTGGTGGGATGTAACCTGGTAACAGCGAGTAGTGAGAACAGAACGGTGGTGTGTTTAAGAGTAAACACTGAGATACCATGTGATCTGGTAGGCCCACTGTTGGCCTATCACCTGAGTAGACCAGAATCAAAAAGACACAGGCTGAAATCCCTGCACTGTAGCAACATGGACCATGGCCAAGACCTGGAAGAAACAAAAATGTCCATCAACAGAAAAATGCACCAAGAAGATGTCATCCATGGACAAAATGGAATATTAGCCATGGAAAAGCATGGTGCAGTGCCGTTGGCACCACCATAGAAAGATCTAGAGATAATCACCCAACTTGAAGTAAGAAGGAAACCAAAAGACAGACATCCTATGGCATCACTTATAGGTGTTACCTAAAAATTGATAGCCATGAAATAATTTCCAAGAGAAGGACACGCATAGATTCAGAAAACCAATTTATGTTTAACCAAATGGAAAGGTGTAAGGAATATATGAATTAGGATATGGGAGTTAACAGACATGTACTAATACGTATGAAATATATAATCACAAAACACCTATGGAATACGAAGAGAGGTCTACTCAACACTCTATAATACCATACACGGGAGAGGAACCAAAGAGGAATAGACAGATACATTGATAGCATGAACCAGAAACTGTACACATAGGAGACTCTACAGTTTTATCAAATTTGCTCTGATAATTAAAAAAAATTAAATTTACAAACAAAAATATCTAGGAGATATAATCTCTTGGGGGTTTGTGCTGGCACATTCTACTCGAATTTGCAGCTTATTAACACGATTTCCAGGAAAGCTCTGTTGCCCCAAATCCCACAGCTGGAAATGGAGAAATGCTGCCGCCTTGTGGCCGTTTCCCACAAGAGCGGCTTTAAACCCACAGCTAATGGTCACTTAACTTTCTCAAGGACTCAGGGCTGTAAAGGTCACCTGCCGTCAAAAAATGTCCTGAGGTAGGGAACGGCCAAAGTATTCAAAACTGGCAAAGTTTTCAAGGAGATAGTATGGAGGGGTAAGTTTTACTCACTCATTTTCAAAAAAGAAGAAAATGGATAAAAGCTCAACATCAGGAATTATTTGACTCATGCAAATCTAACCTCCAAAAAGGTTTCAAATCACACATGTCTACTATCATCAGACAGTCTACAAACAATAAATGCTGAAGGGGTTATAGAGAACTGTGTACCCTTATCTGCTGGTGGGATGTAAAGTGGTAAGAGCTAATAATGGGAACAGAAAGGAGCTGCGTTTACAAGTAAAAATTGAGCCCCCATTCCATTCAGCAGACCCACCGCTGAGCCTCTCACCTGAGAAGTCCAGAGTCGAGAAGGCACAGGCTTCAACAGCTGCACTGCAGGAATTTTCACAGTAGCCAAGACACGGAAGCATCCAAAATGTCCATCACCACATGAATGGATAAAGAAGTGGTCCGTGTACACAATGGAATATGACCCATGGAAAACGATGAAACACTGCTCTCTGAGGCACCATAGATGAGCCTAGAGATAATCACAGAACATGAGGTAAGTAGGAAAGCAAAAGACATATCCTATGATATCACTTATAGGCGTTATCTAACAACTGACGCAAATGAACATATTTCCACAGTGAAAGACACTCACAGACTTAGAAAACAAACTATGCTTATCTAAAAGGAAAGGGGGTGGGAATGGAAAAATTAAGATTAGGGTTACCATACGTGTACAAATACCTATTAAATACATATATCAAAAAGACCGACCATAGAGCAAGGGTGGTCTATGGAAAACTCTGCTATAATTTACATGGGAATTGGGTCTGTACATGAATATATATATATATATATATATATATATATATATATATATATATATGTATGTATATATTGTACAAATGAACCAGATTGTGTACACATAGGACAAACAATATCCTATTCATTACACCTATTTAAAAAATTGAAACAACGAAGAAAAGTAATGTGACATAAACTTATAGGGGTTTTTCCTGGCACATTCCATTGTAATTTACAACCTAGGAACAGGACTTCCAGAAAGGCTCTGCTGCCCTAGTAACCAGATTTGGCAATGGAGAAATGATGCCGCCTTGTGGCCGTTTCCCACAACAGCAGCTTTAATCCCAGTTCTACTGGTCACTAAATATTCACACTCATTGCATGTCTGTAAATGACACCTGGTCTCAAAAAAAATCCTGGGTTCGAATATCGACCAAAAAATTCAAAAGCGGGCCTCCTTCCAAGAAGACAATTTCAATAGGATTATTGTACTCACCGTTTTTTTCTGTTTTTGTTTAACAGAAATTTAAAATGTTGTGGGAAAAGCTGAACATTAGGAATAACTAAAGACATGCAAATCCAAATTACAAAAACCTATCAGCTCACACCAGTCAGAATGGCCATCAGCAAAAATTCTGCAAAAAATAAATGCTGAAGGTTTTGTGGAGAAGTGCCTACCCTTGGTTCAACGTGGGACATGGTAAGAGCCAGTAATGAAAACACAAAGGCGGTGCCTTGAAAAGATAAGTATGGAGCTACCATTCAATCAAGCATACCCACAGCTTGGCCTATCGCCTGAGAGTATAAGAATCAAAAAGTCACAGGCTGGGCTTCACTGGTGGCACAGTGGTTGAGAATCTGCCTGGCGATGCAGGGGACACGGGTTCATGTGCCCATCCAAGAAGATCCAACATGGCGCAAAGCGGCTGGTCCCGTGTGCTATGGCTGCTGGGCCTGCACGTCCGGAGCCTTTGCTCCGCAAAGGGAGAGGCCACGGCTGTGAGAGGCCCACATACCGCAAACAAACAAACAAACAAACAAAAAGACACAGCCTGGCAATCCTTCACTACAGCAATATGTACCATAGCCAACACTTGGAAGCAACGAAAATGTCCATCAACAGAGGAATGCACAAACAAGAAGTGTTCCATGTACACAATGGAATATGTCTCCAAAAAAATATAAATTCCTTTAGAAATCAAACATATGTAAGGGGACATCAGCATTTGTGGGTTTATCCGGGCACATTGCACACTAATTTATAAGCGAGGAACACCACTGCTAGGAAGGTCTGTTTCCCTAGTTACCAGATTGGCAAAGCAGAAATGGTGCCGCCCTCTCGCCATTACCTGCAACAGCAGGTATAAAACCTGTGCTAAGGGTCACTTCATATGCACCAGTACTGGAGGGCTGTAAATGAAACTTGCCCTCAAAATGGCTTGAGGGAGGTAAAGGACAAAATATTTCAAAAGGTCATACATACTTCAAGAAAACAATTTGAAGAGGTAAGCTGTACTCTCAGTTGGAAGAAAAAAAGGACATGCCAGAAAGTTCAATTTCAAGGGATTATGAGACACATGCAAATCCAAGCACAAAGAAGTATCAGCTCACACTAGTCAGAGTAAACATCAGCAAAAAATCTACAAAGAATAAATGCTGAAGGTGTTGTGGAGAAGTGCATACCCTCACATTTAAGTGGGACATAACCTGGTAAGTGCCACTAATGAGAACAGAGTGGAGGTGCCTTTACAAGGAAAACATTTTGCTACCATGTGATCCAGGAGGCCCACTCCTGGGCCTATAACCTAAGAAGACAGAATTGGAAAGACACAGGCAGGCAAATGCGCATTGCCGCAGTTATTACAATAGCCAAGACATGGAAGCAACCAAAATGTCCATCAACAGATGAGTGGACAAAGATGAACTGGTGCATGTATAGATGGAAAATTAGCCAAGTAGAAAAAGAACACAATGCCATGGGCAGCACCGTAGATGAGTCTAGACGTAATCACGCAACTTGTAGTAAGTCCGAAAGAGTAAGACACATATCGTATGATATCACTTATAGGTGTTACCTAAAAGTTGATACCAGTGAAGATATTTCCACAGAGAAGGGCAATCACAGATTCATTAAACAAACTTATGGCTCACCAATGGAAAGGTGTGAGGATTGGATACATTAGGATATTGGTGTAAAGAGACACATACCAACACAAGTGAAATATATAATCACCAAAGACCTACGGGATACCAAGAGAAGACTACTCAACATTCTGCCATAACGTACATGGGAAAAGGATCCCAGGAAGAACAGACATATGTATTTGTGTAAAAGAACCACATCTTGCACACCTAGAAGAAGCCAAACATTGTAATCAAACATGCTGTGATAAAATATAAAAATTAAATTACAAAAATGAACAAGAAGTAGTGAGACATAAACTTAAGAGGCTTTTTCCTGGCACATTCCATTCTAAATTACAACCTAGAACACAACTTCCATTGAGGCTTTGTTACCCTAGTAACCAGATTTGGTAAAGGAGAACTGCTGCCACCTTGTGGCCGTTTCACACAACAGCAGATTTAATCCAAGGGCTAATGGTCAGTTGATATTCAAAATAATTGCAGGCCTGTAAATGACACCTGCCCTGAAAACAAATCCTGGGGTCGTATATCAACAAAAAATTCAAAAGACATCCACTTTTCAAAACGACAGTTTCAAAAGGCATATTTTATGCACATTTGTCTTCTCTTTCCTTTTCTTTCTTTCTTTTGTTAAGAAAACAGGAATGGAAAAAGGCTGAACATCAGGAATTAATAAAGACATGCAAATCCATTGTACAAAAACGTTCACCTGACAGCCGACAGAATGATCATCAGCAAAAAAAAGTCTACAAAGAATAAATGCTGCATGGGTTTTAGAGAAGAGCCTACACTTTAGCGGCTGGTGGGATGTAACCTGGTAACAGCGAGTAGTGAGAACAGAACGGTGGTGTGTTTAAGAGTAAACACTGAGATACCATGTGATCTGGTAGGCCCACTGTTGGCCTATCACCTGAGTAGACCAGAATCAAAAAGACACAGGCTGAAATCCCTGCACTGTAGCAACATGGACCATGGCCAAGACCTGGAAGAAACAAAAATGTCCATCAACAGAAAAATGCACCAAGAAGATGTCATCCATGGACAAAATGGAATATTAGCCATGGAAAAGCATGGTGCAGTGCCGTTGGCACCACCATAGAAAGATCTAGAGATAATCACCCAACTTGAAGTAAGAAGGAAACCAAAAGACAGACATCCTATGGCATCACTTATAGGTGTTACCTAAAAATTGATAGCCATGAAATAATTTCCAAGAGAAGGACACGCATAGATTCAGAAAACCAATTTATGTTTAACCAAATGGAAAGGTGTAAGGAATATATGAATTAGGATATGGGAGTTAACAGACATGTACTAATACGTATGAAATATATAATCACAAAACACCTATGGAATACGAAGAGAGGTCTACTCAACACTCTATAATACCATACACGGGAGAGGAACCAAAGAGGAATAGACAGATACATTGATAGCATGAACCAGAAACTGTACACATAGGAGACTCTACAGTTTTATCAAATTTGCTCTGATAATTAAAAAAAATTAAATTTACAAACAAAAATATCTAGGAGATATAATCTCTTGGGGGTTTGTGCTGGCACATTCTACTCGAATTTGCAGCTTATTAACACGATTTCCAGGAAAGCTCTGTTGCCCCAAATCCCACAGCTGGAAATGGAGAAATGCTGCCGCCTTGTGGCCGTTTCCCACAAGAGCGGCTTTAAACCCACAGCTAATGGTCACTTAACTTTCTCAAGGACTCAGGGCTGTAAAGGTCACCTGCCGTCAAAAAATGTCCTGAGGTAGGGAACGGCCAAAGTATTCAAAACTGGCAAAGTTTTCAAGGAGATAGTATGGAGGGGTAAGTTTTACTCACTCATTTTCAAAAAAGAAGAAAATGGATAAAAGCTCAACATCAGGAATTATTTGACTCATGCAAATCTAACCTCCAAAAAGGTTTCAAATCACACATGTCTACTATCATCAGACAGTCTACAAACAATAAATGCTGAAGGGGTTATAGAGAACTGTGTACCCTTATCTGCTGGTGGGATGTAAAGTGGTAAGAGCTAATAATGGGAACAGAAAGGAGCTGCGTTTACAAGTAAAAATTGAGCCCCCATTCCATTCAGCAGACCCACCGCTGAGCCTCTCACCTGAGAAGTCCAGAGTCGAGAAGGCACAGGCTTCAACAGCTGCACTGCAGGAATTTTCACAGTAGCCAAGACACGGAAGCATCCAAAATGTCCATCACCACATGAATGGATAAAGAAGTGGTCCGTGTACACAATGGAATATGACCCATGGAAAACGATGAAACACTGCTCTCTGAGGCACCATAGATGAGCCTAGAGATAATCACAGAACATGAGGTAAGTAGGAAAGCAAAAGACATATCCTATGATATCACTTATAGGCGTTATCTAACAACTGACGCAAATGAACATATTTCCACAGTGAAAGACACTCACAGACTTAGAAAACAAACTATGCTTATCTAAAAGGAAAGGGGGTGGGAATGGAAAAATTAAGATTAGGGTTACCATACGTGTACAAATACCTATTAAATACATATATCAAAAAGACCGACCATAGAGCAAGGGTGGTCTATGGAAAACTCTGCTATAATTTACATGGGAATTGGGTCTGTACATGAATATATATATATATATATATATATATATATATATATATATATATATATATATATGTATGTATATATTGTACAAATGAACCAGATTGTGTACACATAGGACAAACAATATCCTATTCATTACACCTATTTAAAAAATTGAAACAACGAAGAAAAGTAATGTGACATAAACTTATAGGGGTTTTTCCTGGCACATTCCATTGTAATTTACAACCTAGGAACAGGACTTCCAGAAAGGCTCTGCTGCCCTAGTAACCAGATTTGGCAATGGAGAAATGATGCCGCCTTGTGGCCGTTTCCCACAACAGCAGCTTTAATCCCAGTTCTACTGGTCACTAAATATTCACACTCATTGCATGTCTGTAAATGACACCTGGTCTCAAAAAAAATCCTGGGTTCGAATATCGACCAAAAAATTCAAAAGCGGGCCTCCTTCCAAGAAGACAATTTCAATAGGATTATTGTACTCACCGTTTTTTTCTGTTTTTGTTTAACAGAAATTTAAAATGTTGTGGGAAAAGCTGAACATTAGGAATAACTAAAGACATGCAAATCCAAATTACAAAAACCTATCAGCTCACACCAGTCAGAATGGCCATCAGCAAAAATTCTGCAAAAAATAAATGCTGAAGGTTTTGTGGAGAAGTGCCTACCCTTGGTTCAACGTGGGACATGGTAAGAGCCAGTAATGAAAACACAAAGGCGGTGCCTTGAAAAGATAAGTATGGAGCTACCATTCAATCAAGCATACCCACAGCTTGGCCTATCGCCTGAGAGTATAAGAATCAAAAAGTCACAGGCTGGGCTTCACTGGTGGCACAGTGGTTGAGAATCTGCCTGGCGATGCAGGGGACACGGGTTCATGTGCCCATCCAAGAAGATCCAACATGGCGCAAAGCGGCTGGTCCCGTGTGCTATGGCTGCTGGGCCTGCACGTCCGGAGCCTTTGCTCCGCAAAGGGAGAGGCCACGGCTGTGAGAGGCCCACATACCGCAAACAAACAAACAAACAAACAAAAAGACACAGCCTGGCAATCCTTCACTACAGCAATATGTACCATAGCCAACACTTGGAAGCAACGAAAATGTCCATCAACAGAGGAATGCACAAACAAGAAGTGTTCCATGTACACAATGGAATATGTCTCCAAAAAAATATAAATTCCTTTAGAAATCAAACATATGTAAGGGGACATCAGCATTTGTGGGTTTATCCGGGCACATTGCACACTAATTTATAAGCGAGGAACACCACTGCTAGGAAGGTCTGTTTCCCTAGTTACCAGATTGGCAAAGCAGAAATGGTGCCGCCCTCTCGCCATTACCTGCAACAGCAGGTATAAAACCTGTGCTAAGGGTCACTTCATATGCACCAGTACTGGAGGGCTGTAAATGAAACTTGCCC
Organism: Mesoplodon mirus; assembly: GCF_964341445.2. Taxonomy (NCBI): domain Eukaryota; kingdom Metazoa; phylum Chordata; class Mammalia; order Artiodactyla; family Ziphiidae; genus Mesoplodon; species Mesoplodon mirus. The sequence goes on from NW_028295485.1 coordinate 9,473, forward strand.
TCAAAATGGCTTGAGGGAGGTAAAGGACAAAATATTTCAAAAGGTCATACATACTTCAAGAAAACAATTTGAAGAGGTAAGCTGTACTCTCAGTTGGAAGAAAAAAAGGACATGCCAGAAAGTTCAATTTCAAGGGATTATGAGACACATGCAAATCCAAGCACAAAGAAGTATCAGCTCACACTAGTCAGAGTAAACATCAGCAAAAAATCTACAAAGAATAAATGCTGAAGGTGTTGTGGAGAAGTGCATACCCTCACATTTAAGTGGGACATAACCTGGTAAGTGCCACTAATGAGAACAGAGTGGAGGTGCCTTTACAAGGAAAACATTTTGCTACCATGTGATCCAGGAGGCCCACTCCTGGGCCTATAACCTAAGAAGACAGAATTGGAAAGACACAGGCAGGCAAATGCGCATTGCCGCAGTTATTACAATAGCCAAGACATGGAAGCAACCAAAATGTCCATCAACAGATGAGTGGACAAAGATGAACTGGTGCATGTATAGATGGAAAATTAGCCAAGTAGAAAAAGAACACAATGCCATGGGCAGCACCGTAGATGAGTCTAGACGTAATCACGCAACTTGTAGTAAGTCCGAAAGAGTAAGACACATATCGTATGATATCACTTATAGGTGTTACCTAAAAGTTGATACCAGTGAAGATATTTCCACAGAGAAGGGCAATCACAGATTCATTAAACAAACTTATGGCTCACCAATGGAAAGGTGTGAGGATTGGATACATTAGGATATTGGTGTAAAGAGACACATACCAACACAAGTGAAATATATAATCACCAAAGACCTACGGGATACCAAGAGAAGACTACTCAACATTCTGCCATAACGTACATGGGAAAAGGATCCCAGGAAGAACAGACATATGTATTTGTGTAAAAGAACCACATCTTGCACACCTAGAAGAAGCCAAACATTGTAATCAAACATGCTGTGATAAAATATAAAAATTAAATTACAAAAATGAACAAGAAGTAGTGAGACATAAACTTAAGAGGCTTTTTCCTGGCACATTCCATTCTAAATTACAACCTAGAACACAACTTCCATTGAGGCTTTGTTACCCTAGTAACCAGATTTGGTAAAGGAGAACTGCTGCCACCTTGTGGCCGTTTCACACAACAGCAGATTTAATCCAAGGGCTAATGGTCAGTTGATATTCAAAATAATTGCAGGCCTGTAAATGACACCTGCCCTGAAAACAAATCCTGGGGTCGTATATCAACAAAAAATTCAAAAGACATCCACTTTTCAAAACGACAGTTTCAAAAGGCATATTTTATGCACATTTGTCTTCTCTTTCCTTTTCTTTCTTTCTTTTGTTAAGAAAACAGGAATGGAAAAAGGCTGAACATCAGGAATTAATAAAGACATGCAAATCCATTGTACAAAAACGTTCACCTGACAGCCGACAGAATGATCATCAGCAAAAAAAAGTCTACAAAGAATAAATGCTGCATGGGTTTTAGAGAAGAGCCTACACTTTAGCGGCTGGTGGGATGTAACCTGGTAACAGCGAGTAGTGAGAACAGAACGGTGGTGTGTTTAAGAGTAAACACTGAGATACCATGTGATCTGGTAGGCCCACTGTTGGCCTATCACCTGAGTAGACCAGAATCAAAAAGACACAGGCTGAAATCCCTGCACTGTAGCAACATGGACCATGGCCAAGACCTGGAAGAAACAAAAATGTCCATCAACAGAAAAATGCACCAAGAAGATGTCATCCATGGACAAAATGGAATATTAGCCATGGAAAAGCATGGTGCAGTGCCGTTGGCACCACCATAGAAAGATCTAGAGATAATCACCCAACTTGAAGTAAGAAGGAAACCAAAAGACAGACATCCTATGGCATCACTTATAGGTGTTACCTAAAAATTGATAGCCATGAAATAATTTCCAAGAGAAGGACACGCATAGATTCAGAAAACCAATTTATGTTTAACCAAATGGAAAGGTGTAAGGAATATATGAATTAGGATATGGGAGTTAACAGACATGTACTAATACGTATGAAATATATAATCACAAAACACCTATGGAATACGAAGAGAGGTCTACTCAACACTCTATAATACCATACACGGGAGAGGAACCAAAGAGGAATAGACAGATACATTGATAGCATGAACCAGAAACTGTACACATAGGAGACTCTACAGTTTTATCAAATTTGCTCTGATAATTAAAAAAAATTAAATTTACAAACAAAAATATCTAGGAGATATAATCTCTTGGGGGTTTGTGCTGGCACATTCTACTCGAATTTGCAGCTTATTAACACGATTTCCAGGAAAGCTCTGTTGCCCCAAATCCCACAGCTGGAAATGGAGAAATGCTGCCGCCTTGTGGCCGTTTCCCACAAGAGCGGCTTTAAACCCACAGCTAATGGTCACTTAACTTTCTCAAGGACTCAGGGCTGTAAAGGTCACCTGCCGTCAAAAAATGTCCTGAGGTAGGGAACGGCCAAAGTATTCAAAACTGGCAAAGTTTTCAAGGAGATAGTATGGAGGGGTAAGTTTTACTCACTCATTTTCAAAAAAGAAGAAAATGGATAAAAGCTCAACATCAGGAATTATTTGACTCATGCAAATCTAACCTCCAAAAAGGTTTCAAATCACACATGTCTACTATCATCAGACAGTCTACAAACAATAAATGCTGAAGGGGTTATAGAGAACTGTGTACCCTTATCTGCTGGTGGGATGTAAAGTGGTAAGAGCTAATAATGGGAACAGAAAGGAGCTGCGTTTACAAGTAAAAATTGAGCCCCCATTCCATTCAGCAGACCCACCGCTGAGCCTCTCACCTGAGAAGTCCAGAGTCGAGAAGGCACAGGCTTCAACAGCTGCACTGCAGGAATTTTCACAGTAGCCAAGACACGGAAGCATCCAAAATGTCCATCACCACATGAATGGATAAAGAAGTGGTCCGTGTACACAATGGAATATGACCCATGGAAAACGATGAAACACTGCTCTCTGAGGCACCATAGATGAGCCTAGAGATAATCACAGAACATGAGGTAAGTAGGAAAGCAAAAGACATATCCTATGATATCACTTATAGGCGTTATCTAACAACTGACGCAAATGAACATATTTCCACAGTGAAAGACACTCACAGACTTAGAAAACAAACTATGCTTATCTAAAAGGAAAGGGGGTGGGAATGGAAAAATTAAGATTAGGGTTACCATACATGTACAAATACCTATTAAATACATATATCAAAAAGACCGACCATAGAGCAAGGGTGGTCTATGGAAAACTCTGCTATAATTTACATGGGAATTGGGTCTGTACATGAATATATATATATATATATATATATATATATATATATATATATATATATATATATATATATATATATATATATATATATATATATATATATGTATGTATATATTGTACAAATGAACCAGATTGTGTACACATAGGACAAACAATATCCTATTCATTACACCTATTTAAAAAATTGAAACAACGAAGAAAAGTAATGTGACATAAACTTATAGGGGTTTTTCCTGGCACATTCCATTGTAATTTACAACCTAGGAACAGGACTTCCAGAAAGGCTCTGCTGCCCTAGTAACCAGATTTGGCAATGGAGAAATGATGCCGCCTTGTGGCCGTTTCCCACAACAGCAGCTTTAATCCCAGTTCTACTGGTCACTAAATATTCACACTCATTGCATGCCTGTAAATGACACCTGCCCTCAAAAAAAATCCTGGGTTCGAATATCGACCAAAAAATTCAAAAGCGGGCCTCCTTCCAAGAAGACAATTTCAATAGGATTATTGTACTCACCGTTTTTTTCTGTTTTTGTTTAACAGAAATTTAAAATGTTGTGGGAAAAGCTGAACATTAGGAATAACTAAAGACATGCAAATCCAAATTACAAAAACCTATCAGCTCACACCAGTCAGAATGGCCATCAGCAAAAATTCTGCAAAAAATAAATGCTGAAGGTTTTGTGGAGAAGTGCCTACCCTTGGTTCAACGTGGGACATGGTAAGAGCCAGTAATGAAAACACAAAGGCGGTGCCTTGAAAAGATAAGTATGGAGCTACCATTCAATCAAGCATACCCACAGCTTGGCCTATCGCCTGAGAGTATAAGAATCAAAAAGTCACAGGCTGGGCTTCACTGGTGGCACAGTGGTTGAGAATCTGCCTGCCGATGCAGGGGACACGGGTTCATGTGCCCATCCAAGAAGATCCAACATGGCGCAAAGCGGCTGGTCCCGTGTGCTATGGCTGCTGGGCCTGCACGTCCGGAGCCTTTGCTCCGCAAAGGGAGAGGCCACGGCCGTGAGAGGCCCACATACCGCAAACAAACAAACAAACAAACAAAAAGACACAGCCTGGCAATCCTTCACTATAGCAGTATGTACCATAGCCAACGCTTGGAAGCAACGAAAATGTCCATCAACAGAGGAATGCACAAAGAAGAAGTGTTCCATGTACACAATGGAATATGTCTCCAAAAAAATATAAATTCCTTTAGAAATCAAACATATGTAAGGGGACATCAGCATTTGTGGGTTTATCCGGGCACATTGCACACTAATTTATAAGCGAGGAACACCACTGCTAGGAAGGTCTGTTTCCCTAGTTACCAGATTGGCAAAGCAGAAATGGTGCCGCCCTCTCGCCATTACCTGCAACAGCAGGTATAAAACCTGTGCTAAGGGTCACTTCATATGCACCAGTACTGGAGGGCTGTAAATGAAACTTGCCCTCAAAATGGCTTGAGGGAGGTAAAGGACAAAATATTTCAAAATGTCATACATACTTCAAGAAAACAATTTGAAGAGGTAAGCTGTACTCTCAGTTGGAAGAGAAAAAGGACATGCCAGAAAGTTCAATTTCAAGGGATTATGAGACACATGCAAATCCAAGCACAAAGAAGTATCAGCTCACACTAGTCAGAGTAAACATCAGCAAAAAATCTACAAAGAATAAATGCTGAAGGTGTTGTGGAGAAGTGCATACCCTCACATTTAAGTGGGACATAACCTGGTAAGTGCCACTAATGAGAACAGAGTGGAGGTGCCTTTACAAGGAAAACATTTTGCTACCATGTGATCCAGGAGGCCCACTCCTGGGCCTATAACCTAAGAAGACAGAATTGGAAAGACACAGGCAGGCAAATGCGCATTGCCGCAGTTATTACAATAGCCAAGACATGGAAGCAACCAAAATGTCCATCAACAGATGAGTGGACAAAGATGAACTGGTGCATGTATAGATGGAAAATTAGCCAAGTAGAAAAAGAACACAATGCCATGGGCAGCACCGTAGATGAGTCTAGACGTAATCACGCAACTTGTAGTAAGTCCGAAAGAGTAAGACACATATCGTATGATATCACTTATAGGTGTTACCTAAAAGTTGATACCAGTGAAGATATTTCCACAGAGAAGGGCAATCACAGATTCATTAAACAAACTTATGGCTCACCAATGGAAAGGTGTGAGGATTGGATACATTAGGATATTGGTGTAAAGAGACACATACCAACACAAGTGAAATATATAATCACCAAAGACCTACGGGATACCAAGAGAAGACTACTCAACATTCTGCCATAACGTACATGGGAAAAGGATCCCAGGAAGAACAGACATATGTATTTGTGTAAAAGAACCACATCTTGCACACCTAGAAGAAGCCAAACATTGTAATCAAACATGCTGTGATAAAATATAAAAATTAAATTACAAAAATGAACAAGAAGTAGTGAGACATAAACTTAAGAGGCTTTTTCCTGGCACATTCCATTCTAAATTACAACCTAGAACACAACTTCCATTGAGGCTTTGTTACCCTAGTAACCAGATTTGGTAAAGGAGAACTGCTGCCACCTTGTGGCCGTTTCACACAACAGCAGATTTAATCCAAGGGCTAATGGTCAGTTGATATTCAAAATAATTGCAGGCCTGTAAATGACACCTGCCCTGAAAACAAATCCTGGGGTCGTATATCAACAAAAAATTCAAAAGACATCCACTTTTCAAAACGACAGTTTCAAAAGGCATATTTTATGCACATTTGTCTTCTCTTTCCTTTTCTTTCTTTCTTTTGTTAAGAAAACAGGAATGGAAAAAGGCTGAACATCAGGAATTAATAAAGACATGCAAATCCATTGTACAAAAACGTTCACCTGACAGCCGACAGAATGATCATCAGCAAAAAAAAGTCTACAAAGAATAAATGCTGCATGGGTTTTAGAGAAGAGCCTACACTTTAGCGGCTGGTGGGATGTAACCTGGTAACAGCGAGTAGTGAGAACAGAACGGTGGTGTGTTTAAGAGTAAACACTGAGATACCATGTGATCTGGTAGGCCCACTGTTGGCCTATCACCTGAGTAGACCAGAATCAAAAAGACACAGGCTGAAATCCCTGCACTGTAGCAACATGGACCATGGCCAAGACCTGGAAGAAACAAAAATGTCCATCAACAGAAAAATGCACCAAGAAGATGTCATCCATGGACAAAATGGAATATTAGCCATGGAAAAGCATGGTGCAGTGCCGTTGGCACCACCATAGAAAGATCTAGAGATAATCACCCAACTTGAAGTAAGAAGGAAACCAAAAGACAGACATCCTATGGCATCACTTATAGGTGTTACCTAAAAATTGATAGCCATGAAATAATTTCCAAGAGAAGGACACGCATAGATTCAGAAAACCAATTTATGTTTAACCAAATGGAAAGGTGTAAGGAATATATGAATTAGGATATGGGAGTTAACAGACATGTACTAATACGTATGAAATATATAATCACAAAACACCTATGGAATACGAAGAGAGGTCTACTCAACACTCTATAATACCATACACGGGAGAGGAACCAAAGAGGAATAGACAGATACATTGATAGCATGAACCAGAAACTGTACACATAGGAGACTCTACAGTTTTATCAAATTTGCTCTGATAATTAAAAAAAATTAAATTTACAAACAAAAATATCTAGGAGATATAATCTCTTGGGGGTTTGTGCTGGCACATTCTACTCGAATTTGCAGCTTATTAACACGATTTCCAGGAAAGCTCTGTTGCCCCAAATCCCACAGCTGGAAATGGAGAAATGCTGCCGCCTTGTGGCCGTTTCCCACAAGAGCGGCTTTAAACCCACAGCTAATGGTCACTTAACTTTCTCAAGGACTCAGGGCTGTAAAGGTCACCTGCCGTCAAAAAATGTCCTGAGGTAGGGAACGGCCAAAGTATTCAAAACTGGCAAAGTTTTCAAGGAGATAGTATGGAGGGGTAAGTTTTACTCACTCATTTTCAAAAAAGAAGAAAATGGATAAAAGCTCAACATCAGGAATTATTTGACTCATGCAAATCTAACCTCCAAAAAGGTGTCAAATCACACATGTCTACTATCATCAGACAGTCTACAAACAATAAATGCTGAAGGGGTTATAGAGAACTGTGTACCCTTATCTGCTGGTGGGATGTAAAGTGGTAAGAGCTAATAATGGGAACAGAAAGGAGCTGCGTTTACAAGTAAAAATTGAGCCCCCATTCCATTCAGCAGACCCACCGCTGAGCCTCTCACCTGAGAAGTCCAGAGTCGAGAAGGCACAGGCTTCAACAGCTGCACTGCAGGAATTTTCACAGTAGCCAAGACACGGAAGCATCCAAAATGTCCATCACCACATGAATGGATAAAGAAGTGGTCCGTGTACACAATGGAATATGACCCATGGAAAACGATGAAACACTGCTCTCTGAGGCACCATAGATGAGCCTAGAGATAATCACAGAACATGAGGTAAGTAGGAAAGCAAAAGACATATCCTATGATATCACTTATAGGCGTTATCTAACAACTGACGCAAATGAACATATTTCCACAGTGAAAGACACTCACAGACTTAGAAAACAAACTATGCTTATCTAAAAGGAAAGGGGGTGGGAATGGAAAAATTAAGATTAGGGTTACCATACATGTACAAATACCTATTAAATACATATATCAAAAAGACCGACCATAGAGCAAGGGTGGTCTATGGAAAACTCTGCTATAATTTACATGGGAATTGGGTCTGTACATGAATATATATATATATATATATATATATATATATATATATATATATATATATATATATATATATATATATATATATATTGTACAAATGAACCAGATTGTGTACACATAGGACAAACAATATCCTATTCATTACACCTATTTAAAAAATTGAAACAACGAAGAAAAGTAATGTGACATAAACTTATAGGGGTTTTTCCTGGCACATTCCATTGTAATTTACAACCTAGGAACAGGACTTCCAGAAAGGCTCTGCTGCCCTAGTAACCAGATTTGGCAATGGAGAAATGATGCCGCCTTGTGGCCGTTTCCCACAACAGCAGCTTTAATCCCAGTTCTACTGGTCACTAAATATTCACACTCATTGCATGCCTGTAAATGACACCTGCCCTCAAAAAAAATCCTGGGTTCGAATATCGACCAAAAAATTCAAAAGCGGGCCTCCTTCCAAGAAGACAATTTCAATAGGATTATTGTACTCACCGTTTTTTTCTGTTTTTGTTTAACAGAAATTTAAAATGTTGTGGGAAAAGCTGAACATTAGGAATAACTAAAGACATGCAAATCCAAATTACAAAAACCTATCAGCTCACACCAGTCAGAATGGCCATCAGCAAAAATTCTGCAAAAAATAAATGCTGAAGGTTTTGTGGAGAAGTGCCTACCCTTGGTTCAACGTGGGACATGGTAAGAGCCAGTAATGAAAACACAAAGGCGGTGCCTTGAAAAGATAAGTATGGAGCTACCATTCAATCAAGCATACCCACAGCTTGGCCTATCGCCTGAGAGTATAAGAATCAAAAAGTCACAGGCTGGGCTTCACTGGTGGCACAGTGGTTGAGAATCTGCCTGCCGATGCAGGGGACACGGGTTCATGTGCCCATCCAAGAAGATCCAACATGGCGCAAAGCGGCTGGTCCCGTGTGCTATGGCTGCTGGGCCTGCACGTCCGGAGCCTTTGCTCCGCAAAGGGAGAGGCCACGGCCGTGAGAGGCCCACATACCGCAAACAAACAAACAAACAAACAAAAAGACACAGCCTGGCAATCCTTCACTATAGCAGTATGTACCATAGCCAACGCTTGGAAGCAACGAAAATGTCCATCAACAGAGGAATGCACAAAGAAGAAGTGTTCCATGTACACAATGGAATATGTCTCCAAAAAAATATAAATTCCTTTAGAAATCAAACATATGTAAGGGGACATCAGCATTTGTGGGTTTATCCGGGCACATTGCACACTAATTTATAAGCGAGGAACACCACTGCTAGGAAGGTCTGTTTCCCTAGTTACCAGATTGGCAAAGCAGAAATGGTGCCGCCCTCTCGCCATTACCTGCAACAGCAGGTATAAAACCTGTGCTAAGGGTCACTTCATATGCACCAGTACTGGAGGGCTGTAAATGAAACTTGCCCTCAAAATGGCTTGAGGGAGGTAAAGGACAAAATATTTCAAAATGTCATACATACTTCAAGAAAACAATTTGAAGAGGTAAGCTGTACTCTCAGTTGGAAGAGAAAAAGGACATGCCAGAAAGTTCAATTTCAAGGGATTATGAGACACATGCAAATCCAAGCACAAAGAAGTATCAGCTCACACTAGTCAGAGTAAACATCAGCAAAAAATCTACAAAGAATAAATGCTGAAGGTGTTGTGGAGAAGTGCATACCCTCACATTTAAGTGGGACATAACCTGGTAAGTGCCACTAATGAGAACAGAGTGGAGGTGCCTTTACAAGGAAAACATTTTGCTACCATGTGATCCAGGAGGCCCACTCCTGGGCCTATAACCTAAGAAGACAGAATTGGAAAGACACAGGCAGGCAAATGCGCATTGCCGCAGTTATTACAATAGCCAAGACATGGAAGCAACCAAAATGTCCATCAACAGATGAGTGGACAAAGATGAACTGGTGCATGTATAGATGGAAAATTAGCCAAGTAGAAAAAGAACACAATGCCATGGGCAGCACCGTAGATGAGTCTAGAGGTAATCACGCAACTTGTAGTAAGTCCGAAAGAGTAAGACACATATCGTATGATATCACTTATAGGTGTTACCTAAAAGTTGATACCAGTGAAGATATTTCCACAGAGAAGGGCAATCACAGATTCATTAAACAAACTTATGGCTCACCAATGGAAAGGTGTGAGGATTGGATACATTAGGATATTGGTGTAAAGAGACACATACCAACACAAGTGAAATATATAATCACCAAAGACCTACGGGATACCAAGAGAAGACTACTCAACATTCTGCCATAACGTACATGGGAAAAGGATCCCAGGAAGAACAGACATATGTATTTGTGTAAAAGAACCACATCTTGCACACCTAGAAGAAGCCAAACATTGTAATCAAACATGCTGTGATAAAATATAAAAATTAAATTACAAAAATGAACAAGAAGTAGTGAGACATAAACTTAAGAGGCTTTTTCCTGGCACATTCCATTCTAAATTACAACCTAGAACACAACTTCCATTGAGGCTTTGTTACCCTAGTAACCAGATTTGGTAAAGGAGAACTGCTGCCACCTTGTGGCCGTTTCACACAACAGCAGATTTAATCCAAGGGCTAATGGTCAGTTGATATTCAAAATAATTGCAGGCCTGTAAATGACACCTGCCCTGAAAACAAATCCTGGGGTCGTATATCAACAAAAAATTCAAAAGACATCCACTTTTCAAAACGACAGTTTCAAAAGGCATATTTTATGCACATTTGTCTTCTCTTTCCTTTTCTTTCTTTCTTTTGTTAAGAAAACAGGAATGGAAAAAGGCTGAACATCAGGAATTAATAAAGACATGCAAATCCATTGTACAAAAACGTTCACCTGACAGCCGACAGAATGATCATCAGCAAAAAAAAGTCTACAAAGAATAAATGCTGCATGGGTTTTAGAGAAGAGCCTACACTTTAGCGGCTGGTGGGATGTAACCTGGTAACAGCGAGTAGTGAGAACAGAACGGTGGTGTGTTTAAGAGTAAACACTGAGATACCATGTGATCTGGTAGGCCCACTGTTGGCCTATCACCTGAGTAGACCAGAATCAAAAAGACACAGGCTGAAATCCCTGCACTGTAGCAACATGTACCATGGCCAAGACCTGGAAGAAACAAAAATGTCCATCAACAGAAAAATGCACCAAGAAGATGTCATCCATGTACAAAATGGAATATTAGCCATGGAAAAGCATGGTGCAGTGCCGTTGGCACCACCATAGAAAGATCTAGAGATAATCACCCAACTTGAAGTAAGAAGGAAACCAAAAGACAGACATCCTATGGCATCACTTATAGGTGTTACCTAAAAATTGATAGCCATGAAATAATTTCCAAGAGAAGGACACGCATAGATTCAGAAAACCAATTTATGTTTAACCAAATGGAAAGGTGTAAGGAATATATGAATTAGGATATGGGAGTTAACAGACATGTACTAATACGTATGAAATATATAATCACAAAACACCTATGGAATACGAAGAGAGGTCTACTCAACACTCTATAATACCATACACGGGAGAGGAACCAAAGAGGAATAGACAGATACATTGATAGCATGAACCAGAAACTGTACACATAGGAGACTCTACAGTTTTATCAAATTTGCTCTGATAATTAAAAAAAATTAAATTTACAAACAAAAATATCTAGGAGATATAATCTCTTGGGGGTTTGTGCTGGCACATTCTACTCGAATTTGCAGCTTATTAACACGATTTCCAGGAAAGCTCTGTTGCCCCAAATCCCACAGCTGGAAATGGAGAAATGCTGCCGCCTTGTGGCCGTTTCCCACAAGAGCGGCTTTAAACCCACAGCTAATGGTCACTTAACTTTCTCAAGGACTCAGGGCTGTAAAGGTCACCTGCCGTCAAAAAATGTCCTGAGGTAGGGAACGGCCAAAGTATTCAAAACTGGCAAAGTTTTCAAGGAGATAGTATGGAGGGGTAAGTTTTACTCACTCATTTTCAAAAAAGAAGAAAATGGATAAAAGCTCAACATCAGGAATTATTTGACTCATGCAAATCTAACCTCCAAAAAGGTTTCAAATCACACATGTCTACTATCATCAGACAGTCTACAAACAATAAATGCTGAAGGGGTTATAGAGAACTGTGTACCCTTATCTGCTGGTGGGATGTAAAGTGGTAAGAGCTAATAATGGGAACAGAAAGGAGCTGCGTTTACAAGTAAAAATTGAGCCCCCATTCCATTCAGCAGACCCACCGCTGAGCCTCTCACCTGAGAAGTCCAGAGTCGAGAAGGCACAGGCTTCAACAGCTGCACTGCAGGAATTTTCACAGTAGCCAAGACACGGAAGCATCCAAAATGTCCATCACCACATGAATGGATAAAGAAGTGGTCCGTGTACACAATGGAATATGACCCATGGAAAACGATGAAACACTGCTCTCTGAGGCACCATAGATGAGCCTAGAGATAATCACAGAACATGAGGTAAGTAGGAAAGCAAAAGACATATCCTATGATATCACTTATAGGCGTTATCTAACAACTGACGCAAATGAACATATTTCCACAGTGAAAGACACTCACAGACTTAGAAAACAAACTATGCTTATCTAAAAGGAAAGGGGGTGGGAATGGAAAAATTAAGATTAGGGTTACCATACATGTACAAATACCTATTAAATACATATATCAAAAAGACCGACCATAGAGCAAGGGTGGTCTATGGAAAACTCTGCTATAATTTACATGGGAATTGGGTCTGTACATGAATATATATATATATATATATATATATATATATATATATATATATATATATATATATATATATATATATATATATATTGTACAAATGAACCAGATTGTGTACACATAGGACAAACAATATCCTATTCATTACACCTATTTAAAAAATTGAAACAACGAAGAAAAGTAATGTGACATAAACTTATAGGGGTTTTTCCTGGCACATTCCATTGTAATTTACAACCTAGGAACAGGACTTCCAGAAAGGCTCTGCTGCCCTAGTAACCAGATTTGGCAATGGAGAAATGATGCCGCCTTGTGGCCGTTTCCCACAACAGCAGCTTTAATCCCAGTTCTACTGGTCACTAAATATTCACACTCATTGCATGCCTGTAAATGACACCTGCCCTCAAAAAAAATCCTGGGTTCGAATATCGACCAAAAAATTCAAAAGCGGGCCTCCTTCCAAGAAGACAATTTCAATAGGATTATTGTACTCACCGTTTTTTTCTGTTTTTGTTTAACAGAAATTTAAAATGTTGTGGGAAAAGCTGAACATTAGGAATAACTAAAGACATGCAAATCCAAATTACAAAAACCTATCAGCTCACACCAGTCAGAATGGCCATCAGCAAAAATTCTGCAAAAAATAAATGCTGAAGGTTTTGTGGAGAAGTGCCTACCCTTGGTTCAACGTGGGACATGGTAAGAGCCAGTAATGAAAACACAAAGGCGGTGCCTTGAAAAGATAAGTATGGAGCTACCATTCAATCAAGCATACCCACAGCTTGGCCTATCGCCTGAGAGTATAAGAATCAAAAAGTCACAGGCTGGGCTTCACTGGTGGCACAGTGGTTGAGAATCTGCCTGCCGATGCAGGGGACACGGGTTCATGTGCCCATCCAAGAAGATCCAACATGGCGCAAAGCGGCTGGTCCCGTGTGCTATGGCTGCTGGGCCTGCACGTCCGGAGCCTTTGCTCCGCAAAGGGAGAGGCCACGGCCGTGAGAGGCCCACATACCGCAAACAAACAAACAAACAAACAAAAAGACACAGCCTGGCAATCCTTCACTATAGCAGTATGTACCATAGCCAACGCTTGGAAGCAACGAAAATGTCCATCAACAGAGGAATGCACAAAGAAGAAGTGTTCCATGTACACAATGGAATATGTCTCCAAAAAAATATAAATTCCTTTAGAAATCAAACATATGTAAGGGGACATCAGCATTTGTGGGTTTATCCGGGCACATTGCACACTAATTTATAAGCGAGGAACACCACTGCTAGGAAGGTCTGTTTCCCTAGTTACCAGATTGGCAAAGCAGAAATGGTGCCGCCCTCTCGCCATTACCTGCAACAGCAGGTATAAAACCTGTGCTAAGGGTCACTTCATATGCACCAGTACTGGAGGGCTGTAAATGAAACTTGCCCTCAAAATGGCTTGAGGGAGGTAAAGGACAAAATATTTCAAAATGTCATACATACTTCAAGAAAACAATTTGAAGAGGTAAGCTGTACTCTCAGTTGGAAGAGAAAAAGGACATGCCAGAAAGTTCAATTTCAAGGGATTATGAGACACATGCAAATCCAAGCACAAAGAAGTATCAGCTCACACTAGTCAGAGTAAACATCAGCAAAAAATCTACAAAGAATAAATGCTGAAGGTGTTGTGGAGAAGTGCATACCCTCACATTTAAGTGGGACATAACCTGGTAAGTGCCACTAATGAGAACAGAGTGGAGGTGCCTTTACAAGGAAAACATTTTGCTACCATGTGATCCAGGAGGCCCACTCCTGGGCCTATAACCTAAGAAGACAGAATTGGAAAGACACAGGCAGGCAAATGCGCATTGCCGCAGTTATTACAATAGCCAAGACATGGAAGCAACCAAAATGTCCATCAACAGATGAGTGGACAAAGATGAACTGGTGCATGTATAGATGGAAAATTAGCCAAGTAGAAAAAGAACACAATGCCATGGGCAGCACCGTAGATGAGTCTAGAGGTAATCACGCAACTTGTAGTAAGTCCGAAAGAGTAAGACACATATCGTATGATATCACTTATAGGTGTTACCTAAAAGTTGATACCAGTGAAGATATTTCCACAGAGAAGGGCAATCACAGATTCATTAAACAAACTTATGGCTCACCAATGGAAAGGTGTGAGGATTGGATACATTAGGATATTGGTGTAAAGAGACACATACCAACACAAGTGAAATATATAATCACCAAAGACCTACGGGATACCAAGAGAAGACTACTCAACATTCTGCCATAACGTACATGGGAAAAGGATCCCAGGAAGAACAGACATATGTATTTGTGTAAAAGAACCACATCTTGCACACCTAGAAGAAGCCAAACATTGTAATCAAACATGCTGTGATAAAATATAAAAATTAAATTACAAAAATGAACAAGAAGTAGTGAGACATAAACTTAAGAGGCTTTTTCCTGGCACATTCCATTCTAAATTACAACCTAGAACACAACTTCCATTGAGGCTTTGTTACCCTAGTAACCAGATTTGGTAAAGGAGAACTGCTGCCACCTTGTGGCCGTTTCACACAACAGCAGATTTAATCCAAGGGCTAATGGTCAGTTGATATTCAAAATAATTGCAGGCCTGTAAATGACACCTGCCCTGAAAACAAATCCTGGGGTCGTATATCAACAAAAAATTCAAAAGACATCCACTTTTCAAAACGACAGTTTCAAAAGGCATATTTTATGCACATTTGTCTTCTCTTTCCTTTTCTTTCTTTCTTTTGTTAAGAAAACAGGAATGGAAAAAGGCTGAACATCAGGAATTAATAAAGACATGCAAATCCATTGTACAAAAACGTTCACCTGACAGCCGACAGAATGATCATCAGCAAAAAAAAGTCTACAAAGAATAAATGCTGCATGGGTTTTAGAGAAGAGCCTACACTTTAGCGGCTGGTGGGATGTAACCTGGTAACAGCGAGTAGTGAGAACAGAACGGTGGTGTGTTTAAGAGTAAACACTGAGATACCATGTGATCTGGTAGGCCCACTGTTGGCCTATCACCTGAGTAGACCAGAATCAAAAAGACACAGGCTGAAATCCCTGCACTGTAGCAACATGTACCATGGCCAAGACCTGGAAGAAACAAAAATGTCCATCAACAGAAAAATGCACCAAGAAGATGTCATCCATGTACAAAATGGAATATTAGCCATGGAAAAGCATGGTGCAGTGCCGTTGGCACCACCATAGAAAGATCTAGAGATAATCACCCAACTTGAAGTAAGAAGGAAACCAAAAGACAGACATCCTATGGCATCACTTATAGGTGTTACCTAAAAATTGATAGCCATGAAATAATTTCCAAGAGAAGGACACGCATAGATTCAGAAAACCAATTTATGTTTAACCAAATGGAAAGGTGTAAGGAATATATGAATTAGGATATGGGAGTTAACAGACATGTACTAATACGTATGAAATATATAATCACAAAACACCTATGGAATACGAAGAGAGGTCTACTCAACACTCTATAATACCATACACGGGAGAGGAACCAAAGAGGAATAGACAGATACATTGATAGCATGAACCAGAAACTGTACACATAGGAGACTCTACAGTTTTATCAAATTTGCTCTGATAATTAAAAAAAATTAAATTTACAAACAAAAATATCTAGGAGATATAATCTCTTGGGGGTTTGTGCTGGCACATTCTACTCGAATTTGCAGCTTATTAACACGATTTCCAGGAAAGCTCTGTTGCCCCAAATCCCACAGCTGGAAATGGAGAAATGCTGCCGCCTTGTGGCCGTTTCCCACAAGAGCGGCTTTAAACCCACAGCTAATGGTCACTTAACTTTCTCAAGGACTCAGGGCTGTAAAGGTCACCTGCCGTCAAAAAATGTCCTGAGGTAGGGAACGGCCAAAGTATTCAAAACTGGCAAAGTTTTCAAGGAGATAGTATGGAGGGGTAAGTTTTACTCACTCATTTTCAAAAAAGAAGAAAATGGATAAAAGCTCAACATCAGGAATTATTTGACTCATGCAAATCTAACCTCCAAAAAGGTTTCAAATCACACATGTCTACTATCATCAGACAGTCTACAAACAATAAATGCTGAAGGGGTTATAGAGAACTGTGTACCCTTATCTGCTGGTGGGATGTAAAGTGGTAAGAGCTAATAATGGGAACAGAAAGGAGCTGCGTTTACAAGTAAAAATTGAGCCCCCATTCCATTCAGCAGACCCACCGCTGAGCCTCTCACCTGAGAAGTCCAGAGTCGAGAAGGCACAGGCTTCAACAGCTGCACTGCAGGAATTTTCACAGTAGCCAAGACACGGAAGCATCCAAAATGTCCATCACCACATGAATGGATAAAGAAGTGGTCCGTGTACACAATGGAATATGACCCATGGAAAACGATGAAACACTGCTCTCTGAGGCACCATAGATGAGCCTAGAGATAATCACAGAACATGAGGTAAGTAGGAAAGCAAAAGACATATCCTATGATATCACTTATAGGCGTTATCTAACAACTGACGCAAATGAACATATTTCCACAGTGAAAGACACTCACAGACTTAGAAAACAAACTATGCTTATCTAAAAGGAAAGGGGGTGGGAATGGAAAAATTAAGATTAGGGTTACCATACGTGTACAAATACCTATTAAATACATATATCAAAAAGACCGACCATAGAGCAAGGGTGGTCTATGGAAAACTCTGCTATAATTTACATGGGAATTGGGTCTGTACATGAATATATATATATATATATATATATATATATATATATATATATGTATGTATGTATGTATATATTGTACAAATGAACCAGATTGTGTACACATAGGACAAACAATATCCTATTCATTACACCTATTTAAAAAATTGAAACAACGAAGAAAAGTAATGTGACATAAACTTATAGGGGTTTTTCCTGGCACATTCCATTGTAATTTACAACCTAGGAACAGGACTTCCAGAAAGGCTCTGCTGCCCTAGTAACCAGATTTGGCAATGGAGAAATGATGCCGCCTTGTGGCCGTTTCCCACAACAGCAGCTTTAATCCCAGTTCTACTGGTCACTAAATATTCACACTCATTGCATGCCTGTAAATGACACCTGCCCTCAAAAAAAATCCTGGGTTCGAATATCGACCAAAAAATTCAAAAGCGGGCCTCCTTCCAAGAAGACAATTTCAATAGGATTATTGTACTCACCGTTTTTTTCTGTTTTTGTTTAACAGAAATTTAAAATGTTGTGGGAAAAGCTGAACATTAGGAATAACTAAAGACATGCAAATCCAAATTACAAAAACCTATCAGCTCACACCAGTCAGAATGGCCATCAGCAAAAATTCTGCAAAAAATAAATGCTGAAGGTTTTGTGGAGAAGTGCCTACCCTTGGTTCAACGTGGGACATGGTAAGAGCCAGTAATGAAAACACAAAGGCGGTGCCTTGAAAAGATAAGTATGGAGCTACCATTCAATCAAGCATACCCACAGCTTGGCCTATCGCCTGAGAGTATAAGAATCAAAAAGTCACAGGCTGGGCTTCACTGGTGGCACAGTGGTTGAGAATCTGCCTGCCGATGCAGGGGACACGGGTTCATGTGCCCATCCAAGAAGATCCAACATGGCGCAAAGCGGCTGGTCCCGTGTGCTATGGCTGCTGGGCCTGCACGTCCGGAGCCTTTGCTCCGCAAAGGGAGAGGCCACGGCCGTGAGAGGCCCACATACCGCAAACAAACAAACAAACAAACAAAAAGACACAGCCTGGCAATCCTTCACTATAGCAGTATGTACCATAGCCAACGCTTGGAAGCAACGAAAATGTCCATCAACAGAGGAATGCACAAAGAAGAAGTGTTCCATGTACACAATGGAATATGTCTCCAAAAAAATATAAATTCCTTTAGAAATCAAACATATGTAAGGGGACATCAGCATTTGTGGGTTTATCCGGGCACATTGCACACTAATTTATAAGCGAGGAACACCACTGCTAGGAAGGTCTGTTTCCCTAGTTACCAGATTGGCAAAGCAGAAATGGTGCCGCCCTCTCGCCATTACCTGCAACAGCAGGTATAAAACCTGTGCTAAGGGTCACTTCATATGCACCAGTACTGGAGGGCTGTAAATGAAACTTGCCCTCAAAATGGCTTGAGGGAGGTAAAGGACAAAATATTTCAAAATGTCATACATACTTCAAGAAAACAATTTGAAGAGGTAAGCTGTACTCTCAGTTGGAAGAGAAAAAGGACATGCCAGAAAGTTCAATTTCAAGGGATTATGAGACACATGCAAATCCAAGCACAAAGAAGTATCAGCTCACACTAGTCAGAGTAAACATCAGCAAAAAATCTACAAAGAATAAATGCTGAAGGTGTTGTGGAGAAGTGCATACCCTCACATTTAAGTGGGACATAACCTGGTAAGTGCCACTAATGAGAACAGAGTGGAGGTGCCTTTACAAGGAAAACATTTTGCTACCATGTGATCCAGGAGGCCCACTCCTGGGCCTATAACCTAAGAAGACAGAATTGGAAAGACACAGGCAGGCAAATGCGCATTGCCGCAGTTATTACAATAGCCAAGACATGGAAGCAACCAAAATGTCCATCAACAGATGAGTGGACAAAGATGAACTGGTGCATGTATAGATGGAAAATTAGCCAAGTAGAAAAAGAACACAATGCCATGGGCAGCACCGTAGATGAGTCTAGAGGTAATCACGCAACTTGTAGTAAGTCCGAAAGAGTAAGACACATATCGTATGATATCACTTATAGGTGTTACCTAAAAGTTGATACCAGTGAAGATATTTCCACAGAGAAGGGCAATCACAGATTCATTAAACAAACTTATGGCTCACCAATGGAAAGGTGTGAGGATTGGATACATTAGGATATTGGTGTAAAGAGACACATACCAACACAAGTGAAATATATAATCACCAAAGACCTACGGGATACCAAGAGAAGACTACTCAACATTCTGCCATAACGTACATGGGAAAAGGATCCCAGGAAGAACAGACATATGTATTTGTGTAAAAGAACCACATCTTGCACACCTAGAAGAAGCCAAACATTGTAATCAAACATGCTGTGATAAAATATAAAAATTAAATTACAAAAATGAACAAGAAGTAGTGAGACATAAACTTAAGAGGCTTTTTCCTGGCACATTCCATTCTAAATTACAACCTAGAACACAACTTCCATTGAGGCTTTGTTACCCTAGTAACCAGATTTGGTAAAGGAGAACTGCTGCCACCTTGTGGCCGTTTCACACAACAGCAGATTTAATACAAGGGCTAATGGTCAGTTGATATTCAAAATAATTGCAGGCCTGTAAATGACACCTGCCCTGAAAACAAATCCTGGGGTCGTATATCAACAAAAAATTCAAAAGACATCCACTTTTCAAAACGACAGTTTCAAAAGGCATATTTTATGCACATTTGTCTTCTCTTTCCTTTTCTTTCTTTCTTTTGTTAAGAAAACAGGAATGGAAAAAGGCTGAACATCAGGAATTAATAAAGACATGCAAATCCATTGTACAAAAACGTTCACCTGACAGCCGACAGAATGATCATCAGCAAAAAAAAGTCTACAAAGAATAAATGCTGCATGGGTTTTAGAGAAGAGCCTACACTTTAGCGGCTGGTGGGATGTAACCTGGTAACAGCGAGTAGTGAGAACAGAACGGTGGTGTGTTTAAGAGTAAACACTGAGATACCATGTGATCTGGTAGGCCCACTGTTGGCCTATCACCTGAGTAGACCAGAATCAAAAAGACACAGGCTGAAATCCCTGCACTGTAGCAACATGGACCATGGCCAAGACCTGGAAGAAACAAAAATGTCCATCAACAGAAAAATGCACCAAGAAGATGTCATCCATGTACAAAATGGAATATTAGCCATGGAAAAGCATGGTGCAGTGCCGTTGGCACCACCATAGAAAGATCTAGAGATAATCACCCAACTTGAAGTAAGAAGGAAACCAAAAGACAGACATCCTATGGCATCACTTATAGGTGTTACCTAAAAATTGATAGCCATGAAATAATTTCCAAGAGAAGGACACGCATAGATTCAGAAAACCAATTTATGTTTAACCAAATGGAAAGGTGTAAGGAATATATGAATTAGGATATGGGAGTTAACAGACATGTACTAATACGTATGAAATATATAATCACAAAACACCTATGGAATACGAAGAGAGGTCTACTCAACACTCTATAATACCATACACGGGAGAGGAACCAAAGAGGAATAGACAGATACATTGATAGCATGAACCAGAAACTGTACACATAGGAGACTCTACAGTTTTATCAAATTTGCTCTGATAATTAAAAAAAATTAAATTTACAAACAAAAATATCTAGGAGATATAATCTCTTGGGGGTTTGTGCTGGCACATTCTACTCGAATTTGCAGCTTATTAACACGATTTCCAGGAAAGCTCTGTTGCCCCAAATCCCACAGCTGGAAATGGAGAAATGCTGCCGCCTTGTGGCCGTTTCCCACAAGAGCGGCTTTAAACCCACAGCTAATGGTCACTTAACTTTCTCAAGGACTCAGGGCTGTAAAGGTCACCTGCCGTCAAAAAATGTCCTGAGGTAGGGAACGGCCAAAGTATTCAAAACTGGCAAAGTTTTCAAGGAGATAGTATGGAGGGGTAAGTTTTACTCACTCATTTTCAAAAAAGAAGAAAATGGATAAAAGCTCAACATCAGGAATTATTTGACTCATGCAAATCTAACCTCCAAAAAGGTTTCAAATCACACATGTCTACTATCATCAGACAGTCTACAAACAATAAATGCTGAAGGGGTTATAGAGAACTGTGTACCCTTATCTGCTGGTGGGATGTAAAGTGGTAAGAGCTAATAATGGGAACAGAAAGGAGCTGCGTTTACAAGTAAAAATTGAGCCCCCATTCCATTCAGCAGACCCACCGCTGAGCCTCTCACCTGAGAAGTCCAGAGTCGAGAAGGCACAGGCTTCAACAGCTGCACTGCAGGAATTTTCACAGTAGCCAAGACACGGAAGCATCCAAAATGTCCATCACCACATGAATGGATAAAGAAGTGGTCCGTGTACACAATGGAATATGACCCATGGAAAACGATGAAACACTGCTCTCTGAGGCACCATAGATGAGCCTAGAGATAATCACAGAACATGAGGTAAGTAGGAAAGCAAAAGACATATCCTATGATATCACTTATAGGCGTTATCTAACAACTGACGCAAATGAACATATTTCCACAGTGAAAGACACTCACAGACTTAGAAAACAAACTATGCTTATCTAAAAGGAAAGGGGGTGGGAATGGAAAAATTAAGATTAGGGTTACCATACGTGTACAAATACCTATTAAATACATATATCAAAAAGACCGACCATAGAGCAAGGGTGGTCTATGGAAAACTCTGCTATAATTTACATGGGAATTGGGTCTGTACATGAATATATATATATATATATATATATATATATATATATATATATATATATGTATGTATATATTGTACAAATGAACCAGATTGTGTACACATAGGACAAACAATATCCTATTCATTACACCTATTTAAAAAATTGAAACAACGAAGAAAAGTAATGTGACATAAACTTATAGGGGTTTTTCCTGGCACATTCCATTGTAATTTACAACCTAGGAACAGGACTTCCAGAAAGGCTCTGCTGCCCTAGTAACCAGATTTGGCAATGGAGAAATGATGCCGCCTTGTGGCCGTTTCCCACAACAGCAGCTTTAATCCCAGTTCTACTGGTCACTAAATATTCACACTCATTGCATGTCTGTAAATGACACCTGGTCTCAAAAAAAATCCTGGGTTCGAATATCGACCAAAAAATTCAAAAGCGGGCCTCCTTCCAAGAAGACAATTTCAATAGGATTATTGTACTCACCGTTTTTTTCTGTTTTTGTTTAACAGAAATTTAAAATGTTGTGGGAAAAGCTGAACATTAGGAATAACTAAAGACATGCAAATCCAAATTACAAAAACCTATCAGCTCACACCAGTCAGAATGGCCATCAGCAAAAATTCTGCAAAAAATAAATGCTGAAGGTTTTGTGGAGAAGTGCCTACCCTTGGTTCAACGTGGGACATGGTAAGAGCCAGTAATGAAAACACAAAGGCGGTGCCTTGAAAAGATAAGTATGGAGCTACCATTCAATCAAGCATACCCACAGCTTGGCCTATCGCCTGAGAGTATAAGAATCAAAAAGTCACAGGCTGGGCTTCACTGGTGGCACAGTGGTTGAGAATCTGCCTGGCGATGCAGGGGACACGGGTTCATGTGCCCATCCAAGAAGATCCAACATGGCGCAAAGCGGCTGGTCCCGTGTGCTATGGCTGCTGGGCCTGCACGTCCGGAGCCTTTGCTCCGCAAAGGGAGAGGCCACGGCCGTGAGAGGCCCACATACCGCAAACAAACAAACAAACAAACAAAAAGACACAGCCTGGCAATCCTTCACTACAGCAATATGTACCATAGCCAACACTTGGAAGCAACGAAAATGTCCATCAACAGAGGAATGCACAAACAAGAAGTGTTCCATGTACACAATGGAATATGTCTCCAAAAAAATATAAATTCCTTTAGAAATCAAACATATGTAAGGGGACATCAGCATTTGTGGGTTTATCCGGGCACATTGCACACTAATTTATAAGCGAGGAACACCACTGCTAGGAAGGTCTGTTTCCCTAGTTACCAGATTGGCAAAGCAGAAATGGTGCCGCCCTCTCGCCATTACCTGCAACAGCAGGTATAAAACCTGTGCTAAGGGTCACTTCATATGCACCAGTACTGGAGGGCTGTAAATGAAACTTGCCCTCAAAATGGCTTGAGGGAGGTAAAGGACAAAATATTTCAAAAGGTCATACATACTTCAAGAAAACAATTTGAAGAGGTAAGCTGTACTCTCAGTTGGAAGAAAAAAAGGACATGCCAGAAAGTTCAATTTCAAGGGATTATGAGACACATGCAAATCCAAGCACAAAGAAGTATCAGCTCACACTAGTCAGAGTAAACATCAGCAAAAAATCTACAAAGAATAAATGCTGAAGGTGTTGTGGAGAAGTGCATACCCTCACATTTAAGTGGGACATAACCTGGTAAGTGCCACTAATGAGAACAGAGTGGAGGTGCCTTTACAAGGAAAACATTTTGCTACCATGTGATCCAGGAGGCCCACTCCTGGGCCTATAACCTAAGAAGACAGAATTGGAAAGACACAGGCAGGCAAATGCGCATTGCCGCAGTTATTACAATAGCCAAGACATGGAAGCAACCAAAATGTCCATCAACAGATGAGTGGACAAAGATGAACTGGTGCATGTATAGATGGAAAATTAGCCAAGTAGAAAAAGAACACAATGCCATGGGCAGCACCGTAGATGAGTCTAGACGTAATCACGCAACTTGTAGTAAGTCCGAAAGAGTAAGACACATATCGTATGATATCACTTATAGGTGTTACCTAAAAGTTGATACCAGTGAAGATATTTCCACAGAGAAGGGCAATCACAGATTCATTAAACAAACTTATGGCTCACCAATGGAAAGGTGTGAGGATTGGATACATTAGGATATTGGTGTAAAGAGACACATACCAACACAAGTGAAATATATAATCACCAAAGACCTACGGGATACCAAGAGAAGACTACTCAACATTCTGCCATAACGTACATGGGAAAAGGATCCCAGGAAGAACAGACATATGTATTTGTGTAAAAGAACCACATCTTGCACACCTAGAAGAAGCCAAACATTGTAATCAAACATGCTGTGATAAAATATAAAAATTAAATTACAAAAATGAACAAGAAGTAGTGAGACATAAACTTAAGAGGCTTTTTCCTGGCACATTCCATTCTAAATTACAACCTAGAACACAACTTCCATTGAGGCTTTGTTACCCTAGTAACCAGATTTGGTAAAGGAGAACTGCTGCCACCTTGTGGCCGTTTCACACAACAGCAGATTTAATCCAAGGGCTAATGGTCAGTTGATATTCAAAATAATTGCAGGCCTGTAAATGACACCTGCCCTGAAAACAAATCCTGGGGTCGTATATCAACAAAAAATTCAAAAGACATCCACTTTTCAAAACGACAGTTTCAAAAGGCATATTTTATGCACATTTGTCTTCTCTTTCCTTTTCTTTCTTTCTTTTGTTAAGAAAACAGGAATGGAAAAAGGCTGAACATCAGGAATTAATAAAGACATGCAAATCCATTGTACAAAAACGTTCACCTGACAGCCGACAGAATGATCATCAGCAAAAAAAAGTCTACAAAGAATAAATGCTGCATGGGTTTTAGAGAAGAGCCTACACTTTAGCGGCTGGTGGGATGTAACCTGGTAACAGCGAGTAGTGAGAACAGAACGGTGGTGTGTTTAAGAGTAAACACTGAGATACCATGTGATCTGGTAGGCCCACTGTTGGCCTATCACCTGAGTAGACCAGAATCAAAAAGACACAGGCTGAAATCCCTGCACTGTAGCAACATGGACCATGGCCAAGACCTGGAAGAAACAAAAATGTCCATCAACAGAAAAATGCACCAAGAAGATGTCATCCATGGACAAAATGGAATATTAGCCATGGAAAAGCATGGTGCAGTGCCGTTGGCACCACCATAGAAAGATCTAGAGATAATCACCCAACTTGAAGTAAGAAGGAAACCAAAAGACAGACATCCTATGGCATCACTTATAGGTGTTACCTAAAAATTGATAGCCATGAAATAATTTCCAAGAGAAGGACACGCATAGATTCAGAAAACCAATTTATGTTTAACCAAATGGAAAGGTGTAAGGAATATATGAATTAGGATATGGGAGTTAACAGACATGTACTAATACGTATGAAATATATAATCACAAAACACCTATGGAATACGAAGAGAGGTCTACTCAACACTCTATAATACCATACACGGGAGAGGCTCCAAAGAGGAATAGACAGATACATTGATAGCATGAACCAGAAACTGTACACATAGGAGACTCTACAGTTTTATCAAATTTGCTCTGATAATTAAAAAAAATTAAATTTACACACAAAAATATCTAGGAGATATAATCTCTTGGGGGTTTGTGCTGGCACATTCTACTCGAATTTGCAGCTTATTAACACGATTTCCAGGAAAGCTCTGTTGCCCCAAATCCCACAGCTGGAAATGGAGAAATGCTGCCGCCTTGTGGCCGTTTCCCACAAGAGCGGCTTTAAACCCACAGCTAATGGTCACTTAACTTTCTCAAGGACTCAGGGCTGTAAAGGTCACCTGCCGTCAAAAAATGTCCTGAGGTAGGGAACGGCCAAAGTATTCAAAACTGGCAAAGTTTTCAAGGAGATAGTATGGAGGGGTAAGTTTTACTCACTCATTTTCAAAAAAGAAGAAAATGGATAAAAGCTCAACATCAGGAATTATTTGACTCATGCAAATCTAACCTCCAAAAAGGTTTCAAATCACACATGTCTACTATCATCAGACAGTCTACAAACAATAAATGCTGAAGGGGTTATAGAGAACTGTGTACCCTTATCTGCTGGTGGGATGTAAAGTGGTAAGAGCTAATAATGGGAACAGAAAGGAGCTGCGTTTACAAGTAAAAATTGAGCCCCCATTCCATTCAGCAGACCCACCGCTGAGCCTCTCACCTGAGAAGTCCAGAGTCGAGAAGGCACAGGCTTCAACAGCTGCACTGCAGGAATTTTCACAGTAGCCAAGACACGGAAGCATCCAAAATGTCCATCACCACATGAATGGATAAAGAAGTGGTCCGTGTACACAATGGAATATGACCCATGGAAAACGATGAAACACTGCTCTCTGAGGCACCATAGATGAGCCTAGAGATAATCACAGAACATGAGGTAAGTAGGAAGGCAAAAGACATATCCTATGATATCACTTATAGGCGTTATCTAACAACTGACGCAAATGAACATATTTCCACAGTGAAAGACACTCACAGACTTAGAAAACAAACTATGCTTATCTAAAAGGAAAGGGGGTGGGAATAAAAAATTAAGATTAGGGTTACCATACGTGTACAAATACCTATTAAATACATATATCAAAAAGACCGACCATAGAGCAAGGGTGGTCTATGGAAAACTCTGCTATAATTTACATGGGAATTGGGTCTGTACATGAATATATATATATATATATATATATATATATATATATATATATATATATATATATATATATATATATATATGTATGTATATATTGTACAAATGAACCAGATTGTGTACACATAGGACAAACAATATCCTATTCATTACACCTATTTAAAAAATTGAAACAACGAAGAAAAGTAATGTGACATAAACTTATAGGGGTTTTTCCTGGCACATTCCATTGTAATTTACAACCTAGGAACAGGACTTCCAGAAAGGCTCTGCTGCCCTAGTAACCAGATTTGGCAATGGAGAAATGATGCCGCCTTGTGGCCGTTTCCCACAACAGCAGCTTTAATCCCAGTTCTACTGGTCACTAAATATTCACACTCATTGCATGTCTGTAAATGACACCTGGTCTCAAAAAAAATCCTGGGTTCGAATATCGACCAAAAAATTCAAAAGCGGGCCTCCTTCCAAGAAGACAATTTCAATAGGATTATTGTACTCACCGTTTTTTTCTGTTTTTGTTTAACAGAAATTTAAAATGTTGTGGGAAAAGCTGAACATTAGGAATAACTAAAGACATGCAAATCCAAATTACAAAAACCTATCAGCTCACACCAGTCAGAATGGCCATCAGCAAAAATTCTGCAAAAAATAAATGCTGAAGGTTTTGTGGAGAAGTGCCTACCCTTGGTTCAACGTGGGACATGGTAAGAGCCAGTAATGAAAACACAAAGGCGGTGCCTTGAAAAGATAAGTATGGAGCTACCATTCAATCAAGCATACCCACAGCTTGGCCTATCGCCTGAGAGTATAAGAATCAAAAAGTCACAGGCTGGGCTTCACTGGTGGCACAGTGGTTGAGAATCTGCCTGGCGATGCAGGGGACACGGGTTCATGTGCCCATCCAAGAAGATCCAACATGGCGCAAAGCGGCTGGTCCCGTGTGCTATGGCTGCTGGGCCTGCACGTCCGGAGCCTTTGCTCCGCAAAGGGAGAGGCCACGGCCGTGAGAGGCCCACATACCGCAAACAAACAAACAAACAAACAAAAAGACACAGCCTGGCAATCCTTCACTACAGCAATATGTACCATAGCCAACACTTGGAAGCAACGAAAATGTCCATCAACAGAGGAATGCACAAACAAGAAGTGTTCCATGTACACAATGGAATATGTCTCCAAAAAAATATAAATTCCTTTAGAAATCAAACATATGTAAGGGGACATCAGCATTTGTGGGTTTATCCGGGCACATTGCACACTAATTTATAAGCGAGGAACACCACTGCTAGGAAGGTCTGTTTCCCTAGTTACCAGATTGGCAAAGCAGAAATGGTGCCGCCCTCTCGCCATTACCTGCAACAGCAGGTATAAAACCTGTGCTAAGGGTCACTTCATATGCACCAGTACTGGAGGGCTGTAAATGAAACTTGCCCTCAAAATGGCTTGAGGGAGGTAAAGGACAAAATATTTCAAAAGGTCATACATACTTCAAGAAAACAATTTGAAGAGGTAAGCTGTACTCTCAGTTGGAAGAAAAAAAGGACATGCCAGAAAGTTCAATTTCAAGGGATTATGAGACACATGCAAATCCAAGCACAAAGAAGTATCAGCTCACACTAGTCAGAGTAAACATCAGCAAAAAATCTACAAAGAATAAATGCTGAAGGTGTTGTGGAGAAGTGCATACCCTCACATTTAAGTGGGACATAACCTGGTAAGTGCCACTAATGAGAACAGAGTGGAGGTGCCTTTACAAGGAAAACATTTTGCTACCATGTGATCCAGGAGGCCCACTCCTGGGCCTATAACCTAAGAAGACAGAATTGGAAAGACACAGGCAGGCAAATGCGCATTGCCGCAGTTATTACAATAGCCAAGACATGGAAGCAACCAAAATGTCCATCAACAGATGAGTGGACAAAGATGAACTGGTGCATGTATAGATGGAAAATTAGCCAAGTAGAAAAAGAACACAATGCCATGGGCAGCACCGTAGATGAGTCTAGATGTAATCACGCAACTTGTAGTAAGTCCGAAAGAGTAAGACACATATCGTATGATATCACTTATAGGTGTTACCTAAAAGTTGATACCAGTGAAGATATTTCCACAGAGAAGGGCAATCACAGATTCATTAAACAAACTTATGGCTCACCAATGGAAAGGTGTGAGGATTGGATACATTAGGATATTGGTGTAAAGAGACACATACCAACACAAGTGAAATATATAATCACCAAAGACCTACGGGATACCAAGAGAAGACTACTCAACATTCTGCCATAACGTACATGGGAAAAGGATCCCAGGAAGAACAGACATATGTATTTGTGTAAAAGAACCACATCTTGCACACCTAGAAGAAGCCAAACATTGTAATCAAACATGCTGTGATAAAATATAAAAATTAAATTACAAAAATGAACAAGAAGTAGTGAGACATAAACTTAAGAGGCTTTTTCCTGGCACATTCCATTCTAAATTACAACCTAGAACACAACTTCCATTGAGGCTTTGTTACCCTAGTAACCAGATTTGGTAAAGGAGAACTGCTGCCACCTTGTGGCCGTTTCACACAACAGCAGATTTAATCCAAGGGCTAATGGTCAGTTGATATTCAAAATAATTGCAGGCCTGTAAATGACACCTGCCCTGAAAACAAATCCTGGGGTCGTATATCAACAAAAAATTCAAAAGACATCCACTTTTCAAAACGACAGTTTCAAAAGGCATATTTTATGCACATTTGTCTTCTCTTTCCTTTTCTTTCTTTCTTTTGTTAAGAAAACAGGAATGGAAAAAGGCTGAACATCAGGAATTAATAAAGACATGCAAATCCATTGTACAAAAACGTTCACCTGACAGCCGACAGAATGATCATCAGCAAAAAAAAGTCTACAAAGAATAAATGCTGCATGGGTTTTAGAGAAGAGCCTACACTTTAGCGGCTGGTGGGATGTAACCTGGTAACAGCGAGTAGTGAGAACAGAACGGTGGTGTGTTTAAGAGTAAACACTGAGATACCATGTGATCTGGTAGGCCCACTGTTGGCCTATCACCTGAGTAGACCAGAATCAAAAAGACACAGGCTGAAATCCCTGCACTGTAGCAACATGGACCATGGCCAAGACCTGGAAGAAACAAAAATGTCCATCAACAGAAAAATGCACCAAGAAGATGTCATCCATGGACAAAATGGAATATTAGCCATGGAAAAGCATGGTGCAGTGCCGTTGGCACCACCATAGAAAGATCTAGAGATAATCACCCAACTTGAAGTAAGAAGGAAACCAAAAGACAGACATCCTATGGCATCACTTATAGGTGTTACCTAAAAATTGATAGCCATGAAATAATTTCCAAGAGAAGGACACGCATAGATTCAGAAAACCAATTTATGTTTAACCAAATGGAAAGGTGTAAGGAATATATGAATTAGGATATGGGAGTTAACAGACATGTACTAATACGTATGAAATATATAATCACAAAACACCTATGGAATACGAAGAGAGGTCTACTCAACACTCTATAATACCATACACGGGAGAGGCTCCAAAGAGGAATAGACAGATACATTGATAGCATGAACCAGAAACTGTACACATAGGAGACTCTACAGTTTTATCAAATTTGCTCTGATAATTAAAAAAAATTAAATTTACAAACAAAAATATCTAGGAGATATAATCTCTTGGGGGTTTGTGCTGGCACATTCTACTCGAATTTGCAGCTTATTAACACGATTTCCAGGAAAGCTCTGTTGCCCCAAATCCCACAGCTGGAAATGGAGAAATGCTGCCGCCTTGTGGCCGTTTCCCACAAGAGCGGCTTTAAACCCACAGCTAATGGTCACTTAACTTTCTCAAGGACTCAGGGCTGTAAAGGTCACCTGCCGTCAAAAAATGTCCTGAGGTAGGGAACGGCCAAAGTATTCAAAACTGGCAAAGTTTTCAAGGAGATAGTATGGAGGGGTAAGTTTTACTCACTCATTTTCAAAAAAGAAGAAAATGGATAAAAGCTCAACATCAGGAATTATTTGACTCATGCAAATCTAACCTCCAAAAAGGTTTCAAATCACACATGTCTACTATCATCAGACAGTCTACAAACAATAAATGCTGAAGGGGTTATAGAGAACTGTGTACCCTTATCTGCTGGTGGGATGTAAAGTGGTAAGAGCTAATAATGGGAACAGAAAGGAGCTGCGTTTACAAGTAAAAATTGAGCCCCCATTCCATTCAGCAGACCCACCGCTGAGCCTCTCACCTGAGAAGTCCAGAGTCGAGAAGGCACAGGCTTCAACAGCTGCACTGCAGGAATTTTCACAGTAGCCAAGACACGGAAGCATCCAAAATGTCCATCACCACATGAATGGATAAAGAAGTGGTCCGTGTACACAATGGAATATGACCCATGGAAAACGATGAAACACTGCTCTCTGAGGCACCATAGATGAGCCTAGAGATAATCACAGAACATGAGGTAAGTAGGAAGGCAAAAGACATATCCTATGATATCACTTATAGGCGTTATCTAACAACTGACGCAAATGAACATATTTCCACAGTGAAAGACACTCACAGACTTAGAAAACAAACTATGCTTATCTAAAAGGAAAGGGGGTGGGAATGAAAAAATTAAGATTAGGGTTACCATACGTGTACAAATACCTATTAAATACATATATCAAAAAGACCGACCATAGAGCAAGGGTGGTCTATGGAAAACTCTGCTATAATTTACATGGGAATTGGGTCTGTACATGAATATATATATATATATATATATATGTATTGTACAAATGAACCAGATTGTGTACACATAGGACAAACAATATCCTATTCATTACACCTATTTAAAAAATTGAAACAACGAAGAAAAGTAATGTGACATAAACTTATAGGGGTTTTTCCTGGCACATTCCATTGTAATTTACAACCTAGGAACAGGACTTCCAGAAAGGCTCTGCTGCCCTAGTAAACAGATTTGGCAATGGAGAAATGATGCCGCCTTGTGGCCGTTTCCCACAACAGCAGCTTTAATCCCAGTTTTACTGGTCACTAAATATTCACACTCATTGCATGCCTGTAAATGACACCTGCTCTCAAAAAAAATCCTGGGTTCGAATATCGACCAAAAAATTCAAAAGCGGGCCTCCTTCCAAGAAGACAATTTCAATAGGATTATTGTACTCACCGTTTTTTTCTGTTTTTGTTTAACAGAAATTTAAAATGTTGTGGGGAAAGCTGAACATTAGGAATAACTAAAGACATGCAAATCCAAATTACAAAAACCTATCAGCTCACACCAGTCAGAATGGCCATCAGCAAAAATTCTGCAAAAAATAAATGCTGAAGGTTTTGTGGAGAAGTGCCTACCCTTGGTTCAACGTGGGACATGGTAAGAGCCAGTAATGAAAACACAAAGGTGGTGCCTTGAAAAGATAAGTATGGAGCTACCATTCAATCAAGCATGCCCACAGCTTGGCCTATCGCCTGAGAGTATAAGAATCAAAAAGTCACAGGCTGGGCTTCACTGGTGGCGCAGTGGTTGAGAATCTGCCTGGCGATGCAGGGGACACGGGTTCATGTGCCCATCCAAGAAGATCCAACATGGCGCAAAGCAGCTGGTCCCGTGTGCTATGGCTGCTGGGCCTGCACGTCCGGAGCCTTTGCTCCGCAAAGGGAGAGGCCACGGCCGTGAGAGGCCCACATACCGCAAACAAACAAACAAACAAACAAAAAGACACAGCCTGGCAATCCTTCACTACAGCAATATGTACCATAGCCAACACTTGGAAGCAACGAAAATGTCCATCAACAGAGGAATGCACAAAGAAGAAGTGTTCCATGTACACAATGGAATATGTCTCCAAAAAATATAAATTCCTTTAGAAATCAAACATATGTAAGGGGACATCAGCATTTGTGGGTTTATCCGGGCACATTGCACACTAATTTATAAGCGAGGAACACCACTGCTAGGAAGGTCTGTTTCCCTAGTTACCAGATTGGCAAAGCAGAAATGGTGCCGCCCTCTCGCCATTACCTGCAACAGCAGGTATAAAACCTGTGCTAAGGGTCACTTCATATGCACCAGTACTGGAGGGCTGTAAATGAAACTTGCCCTCAAAATGGCTTGAGGGAGGTAAAGGACAAAATATTTCAAAATGTCATACATACTTCAAGAAAACAATTTGAAGAGGTAAGCTGTACTCTCAGTTGGAAGAAAAAAAGGACATGCCAGAAAGTTCAATTTCAAGGGATTATGAGACACATGCAAATCCAAGCACAAAGAAGTATCAGCTCACACTAGTCAGAGTAAACATCAGCAAAAAATCTACAAAGAATAAATGCTGAAGGTGTTGTGGAGAAGTGCATACCCTCACATTTAAGTGGGACATAACCTGGTAAGTGCCACTAATGAGAACAGAGTGGAGGTGCCTTTACAAGGAAAACATTTTGCTACCATGTGATCCAGGAGGCCCACTCCTGGGCCTATAACCTAAGAAGACAGAATTGGAAAGACACAGGCAGGCAAATGCGCATTGCCGCAGTTATTACAATAGCCAAGACATGGAAGCAACCAAAATGTCCATCAACAGATGAGTGGACAAAGATGAACTGGTGCATGTATAGATGGAAAATTAGCCAAGTAGAAAAAGAACACAATGCCATGGGCAGCACCGTAGATGAGTCTAGACGTAATCACGCAACTTGTAGTAAGTCAGAAAGAGTAAGACACATATCGTATGATATCACTTATAGGTGTTACCTAAAAGTTGATACCAGTGAAGATATTTCCACAGAGAAGGGCAATCACAGATTCATTAAACAAACTTATGGCTCACCAATGGAAAGGTGTGAGGATTGGATACATTAGGATATTGGTGTAAAGAGACATACCAACACAAGTGAAATATATAATCACCAAAGACCTACGGGATACCAAGAGAAGACTACTCAACATTCTGCCATAACGTACATGGGAAAAGGATCCCAGGAAGAACAGACATATGTATTTGTGTAAAAGAACCACATCTTGCACACCTAGAAGAAGCCAAACATTGTAATCAAACATGCTGTGATAAAATATAAAAATTAAATTACAAAAATGAACAAGAAGTAGTGAGACATAAACTTAAGAGGCTTTTTCCTGGCACATTCCATTCTAAATTACAACCTAGAACACAACTTCCATTGAGGCTTTGTTACCCTAGTAACCAGATTTGGTAAAGGAGAACTGCTGCCACCTTGTGGCCGTTTCACACAACAGCAGATTTAATACAAGGGCTAATGGTCAGTTGATATTCAAAATAATTGCAGGCCTGTAAATGACACCTGCCCTGAAAACAAATCCTGGGGTTGTATATCAACAAAAAATTCAAAAGACATCCACTTTTCAAAACGACAGTTTCAAAAGGCATATTTTATGCACATTTGTCTTCTCTTTCCTTTTCTTTCTTTCTTTTGTTAAGAAAACAGGAATGGAAAAAGGCTGAACATCAGGAATTAATAAAGACATGCAAATCCATTGTACAAAAACGTTCACCTGACAGCCGACAGAATGATCATCAGCAAAAAAAGTCTACAAAGAATAAATGCTGCATGGGTTTTAGAGAAGAGCCTACACTTTAGCGGCTGGTGGGATGTAACCTGGTAACAGCGAGTAGTGAGAACAGAACGGTGGTGTGTTTAAGAGTAAACATTGAGATACCATGTGATCTGGTAGGCCCACTGTTGGCCTATCACCTGAGTAGACCAGAATCAAAAAGACACAGGCTGAAATCCCTGCACTGTAGCAACATGTACCATGGCCAAGACCTGGAAGAAACAAAAATGTCCATCAACAGAAAAATGCACCAAGAAGATGTCATCCATGTACAAAATGGAATATTAGCCATGGAAAAGCATGGTGCAGTGCCGTTGGCACCACCATAGAAAGATCTAGAGATAATCACCCAACTTGAAGTAAGAAGGAAACCAAAAGACAGACATCCTATGGCATCACTTATAGGTGTTACCTAAAAATTGATAGCCATGAAATAATTTCCAAGAGAAGGACACGCATAGATTCAGAAAACCAATTTATGTTTAACCAAATGGAAAGGTGTAAGGAATATATGAATTAGGATATGGGAGTTAACAGACATGTACTAATACGTATGAAATATATAATCACAAAACACCTATGGAATACGAAGAGAGGTCTACTCAACACTCTATAATACCATACACGGGAGAGGCTCCAAAGAGGAATAGACAGATACATTGATAGCATGAACCAGAAACTGTACACATAGGAGACTCTACAGTTTTATCAAATTTGCTCTGATAATTAAAAAAAATTAAATTTACAAACAAAAATATCTAGGAGATATAATCTCTTGGGGGTTTGTGCTGGCACATTCTACTCGAATTTGCAGCTTATTAACACGATTTCCAGGAAAGCTCTGTTGCCCCAAATCCCACAGCTGGAAATGGAGAAATGCTGCCGCCTTGTGGCCGTTTCCCACAAGAGCGGCTTTAAACCCACAGCTAATGGTCACTTAACTTTCTCAAGGACTCAGGGCTGTAAAGGTCACCTGCCGTCAAAAAATGTCCTGAGGTAGGGAACGGCCAAAGTATTCAAAACTGGCAAAGTTTTCAAGGAGATAGTATGGAGGGGTAAGTTTTACTCACTCATTTTCAAAAAAGAAGAAAATGGATAAAAGCTCAACATCAGGAATTATTTGACTCATGCAAATCTAACCTCCAAAAAGGTTTCAAATCACACATGTCTACTATCATCAGACAAAGTCTACAAACAATAAATGCTGAAGGGGTTATAGAGAACTGTGTACCCTTATCTGCTGGTGGGATGTAAAGTGGTAAGAGCTAATAATGGGAACAGAAAGGAGCTGCGTTTACAAGTAAAAATTGAGCCTCCATTCCATTCAGCAGACCCACCGCTGAGCCTCTCACCTGAGAAGTCCAGAGTCGAGAAGGCACAGGCTTCAACAGCTGCACTGCAGGAATTTTCACAGTAGCCAAGACACGGAAGCATCCAAAATGTCCATCACCACATGAATGGATAAAGAAGTGGTCCGTGTACACAATGGAATATGACCCATGGAAAACGATGAAACACTGCTCTCTGAGGCACCATAGATGAGACTAGAGATAATCACAGAACATGAGGTAAGTAGGAAGGCAAAAGACATATCCTATGATATCACTTATAGGCGTTATCTAACAACTGACGCAAATGAACATATTTCCACAGTGAAAGACACTCACAGACTTAGAAAACAAACTATGCTTATCTAAAAGGAAAGGTGGTGGGAATGGAAAAATTAAGATTAGGGTTACCATACGTGTACAAATACCTATTAAATACATATATCAAAAAGACCGACCATAGAGCAAGGGTGGTCTATGGAAAACTCTGCTATAATTTACATGGGAATTGGGTCTGTACATGAATATATATATATATATATATATATATATATATATATATATATATATATATATATATATATATATATATATATATATATATGTATTGTACAAATGAACCAGATTGTGTACACATAGGACAAACAATATCCTATTCATTACACCTATTTAAAAAATTGAAACAACGAAGAAAAGTAATGTGACATAAACTTATAGGGGTTTTTCCTGGCACATTCCATTGTAATTTACAACCTAGGAACAGGACTTCCAGAAAGGCTCTGCTGCCCTAGTAACCAGATTTGGCAATGGAGAAATGATGCCGCCTTGTGGCCGTTTCCCACAACAGCAGCTTTAATCCCAGTTCTACTGGTCACTAAATATTCACACTCATTGCATGCCTGTAAATGACACCTGCTCTCAAAAAAAATCCTGGGTTCGAATATCGACCAAAAAATTCAAAAGCGGGCCTCCTTCCAAGAAGACAATTTCAATAGGATTATTGTACTCACCGTTTTTTTCTGTTTTTGTTTAACAGAAATTTAAAATGTTGTGGGGAAAGCTGAACATTAGGAATAACTAAAGACATGCAAATCCAAATTACAAAAACCTATCAGCTCACACCAGTCAGAATGGCCATCAGCAAAAATTCTGCAAAAAATAAATGCTGAAGGTTTTGTGGAGAAGTGCCTACCCTTGGTTCAACGTGGGACATGGTAAGAGCCAGTAATGAAAACACAAAGGCGGTGCCTTGAAAAGATAAGTATGGAGCTACCATTCAATCAAGCATGCCCACAGCTTGGCCTATCGCCTGAGAGTATAAGAATCAAAAAGTCACAGGCCGGGCTTCACTGGTGGCGCAGTGGTTGAGAATCTGCCTGGCGATGCAGGGGACACGGGTTCATGTGCCCATCCAAGAAGATCCAACATGGCGCAAAGCGGCTGGTCCCGTGTGCTATGGCTGCTGGGCCTGCACGTCCGGAGCCTTTGCTCCGCAAAGGGAGAGGCCACGGCCGTGAGAGGCCCACATACCGCAAACAAACAAACAAACAAACAAAAAGACACAGCCTGGCAATCCTTCACTACAGCAATATGTACCATAGCCAACACTTGGAAGCAACGAAAATGTCCATCAACAGAGGAATGCACAAAGAAGAAGTGTTCCATGTACACAATGGAATATGTCTCCAAAAAATATAAATTCCTTTAGAAATCAAACATATGTAAGGGGACATCAGCATTTGTGGGTTTATCCGGGCACATTGCACACTAATTTATAAGCGAGGAACACCACTGCTAGGAAGGTCTGTTTCCCTAGTTACCAGATTGGCAAAGCAGAAATGGTGCCGCCCTCTCGCCATTACCTGCAACAGCAGGTATAAAACCTGTGCTAAGGGTCACTTCATATGCACCAGTACTGGAGGGCTGTAAATGAAACTTGCCCTCAAAATGGCTTGAGGGAGGTAAAGGACAAAATATTTCAAAAAGTCATACATACTTCAAGAAAACAATTTGAAGAGGTAAGCTGTACTCTCAGTTGGAAGAAAAAAAGGACATGCCAGAAAGTTCAATTTCAAGGGATTATGAGACACATGCAAATCCAAGCACAAAGAAGTATCAGCTCACACTAGTCAGAGTAAACATCAGCAAAAAATCTACAAAGAATAAATGCTGAAGGTGTTGTGGAGAAGTGCATACCCTCACATTTAAGTGGGACATAACCTGGTAAGTGCCACTAATGAGAACAGAGTGGAGGTGCCTTTACAAGGAAAACACTTTGCTACCATGTGATCCAGGAGGCCCACTCCTGGGCCTATAACCTAAGAAGACAGAATTGGAAAGACACAGGCAGGCAAATGCACATTGCCGCAGTTATTACAATAGCCAAGACATGGAAGCAACCAAAATGTCCATCAACAGATGAGTGGACAAAGATGAACTGGTGCATGTATAGATGGAAAATTAGCCAAGTAGAAAAAGAACACAATGCCGTGGGCAGCACCGTAGATGAGTCTAGAGGTAATCACGCAACTTGTAGTAAGTCAGAAAGAGTAAGACACATATCGTATGATATCACTTATAGGTGTTACCTAAAAGTTGATACCAGTGAAGATATTTCCACAGAGAAGGGCAATCACAGATTCATTAAACAAACTTATGGCTCACCAATGGAAAGGTGTGAGGATTGGATACATTAGGATATTGGTGTAAAGAGACACATACCAACACAAGTGAAATATATAATCACCAAAGACCTACGGGATACCAAGAGAAGACTACTCAACATTCTGCCATAACGTACATGGGAAAAGGATCCCAGGAAGAACAGACATATGTATTTGTGTAAAAGAACCACATCTTGCACACCTAGAAGAAGCCAAACATTGTAATCAAACATGCTGTGATAAAATATAAAAATTAAATTACAAAAATGAACAAGAAGTAGTGAGACATAAACTTAAGAGGCTTTTTCCTGGCACATTCCATTCTAAATTACAACCTAGAACACAACTTCCATTGAGGCTTTGTTACCCTAGTAACCAGATTTGGTAAAGGAGAACTGCTGCCACCTTGTGGCCGTTTCACACAACAGCAGATTTAATCCAAGGGCTAATGGTCAGTTGATATTCAAAATAATTGCAGGCCTGTAAATGACACCTGCCCTGAAAACAAATCCTGGGGTCGTATATCAACAAAAAATTCAAAAGACATCCACTTTTCAAAACGACAGTTTCAAAAGGCATATTTTATGCACATTTGTCTTCTCTTTCCTTTTCTTTCTTTCTTTTGTTAAGAAAACAGGAATGGAAAAAGGCTGAACATCAGGAATTAATAAAGACATGCAAATCCATTGTACAAAAACGTTCACCTGACAGCCGACAGAATGATCATCAGCAAAAAAAAGTCTACAAAGAATAAATGCTGCATGGGTTTTAGAGAAGAGCCTACACTTTAGCGGCTGGTGGGATGTAACCTGGTAACAGCGAGTAGTGAGAACAGAACGGTGGTGTGTTTAAGAGTAAACATTGAGATACCATGTGATCTGGTAGGCCCACTGTTGGCCTATCACCTGAGTAGACCAGAATCAAAAAGACACAGGCTGAAATCCCTGCACTGTAGCAACATGGACCATGGCCAAGACCTGGAAGAAACAAAAATGTCCATCAACAGAAAAATGCACCAAGAAGATGTCATCCATGTACAAAATGGAATATTAGCCATGGAAAAGCATGGTGCAGTGCCGTTGGCACCACCATAGAAAGATCTAGAGATAATCACCCAACTTGAAGTAAGAAGGAAACCAAAAGACAGACATCCTATGGCATCACTTATAGGTGTTACCTAAAAATTGATAGCCATGAAATAATTTCCAAGAGAAGGACACGCATAGATTCAGAAAACCAATTTATGTTTAACCAAATGGAAAGGTGTAAGGAATATATGAATTAGGATATGGGAGTTAACAGACATGTACTAATACGTATGAAATATATAATCACAAAACACCTATGGAATACGAAGAGAGGTCTACTCAACACTCTATAATACCATACACGGGAGAGGCTCCAAAGAGGAATAGACAGATACATTGATAGCATGAACCAGAAACTGTACACATAGGAGACTCTACAGTTTTATCAAATTTGCTCTGATAATTAAAAAAAATTAAATTTACAAACAAAAATATCTAGGAGATATAATCTCTTGGGGGTTTGTGCTGGCACATTCTACTCGAATTTGCAGCTTATTAACACGATTTCCAGGAAAGCTCTGTTGCCCCAAATCCCACAGCTGGAAATGGAGAAATGCTGCCGCCTTGTGGCCGTTTCCCACAAGAGCGGCTTTAAACCCACAGCTAATGGTCACTTAACTTTCTCAAGGACTCAGGGCTGTAAAGGTCACCTGCCGTCAAAAAATGTCCTGAGGTAGGGAACGGCCAAAGTATTCAAAACTGGCAAAGTTTTCAAGGAGATAGTATGGAGGGGTAAGTTTTACTCACTCATTTTCAAAAAAGAAGAAAATGGATAAAAGCTCAACATCAGGAATTATTTGACTCATGCAAATCTAACCTCCAAAAATGTTTCAAATCACACATGTCTACTATCATCAGACAGTCTACAAACAATAAATGCTGAAGGGGTTATAGAGAACTGTGTACCCTTATCTGCTGGTGGGATGTAAAGTGGTAAGAGCTAATAATGGGAACAGAAAGGAGCTGCGTTTACAAGTAAAAATTGAGCCCCCATTCCATTCAGCAGACCCACCGCTGAGCCTCTCACCTGAGAAGTCCAGAGTCGAGAAGGCACAGGCTTCAACAGCTGCACTGCAGGAATTTTCACAGTAGCCAAGACACGGAAGCATCCAAAATGTCCATCACCACATGAATGGATAAAGAAGTGGTCCGTGTACACAATGGAATATGACCCATGGAAAACGATGAAACACTGCTCTCTGAGGCACCATAGATGAGCCTAGAGATAATCACAGAACATGAGGTAAGTAGGAAGGCAAAAGACATATCCTATGATATCACTTATAGGCGTTATCTAACAACTGACGCAAATGAACATATTTCCACAGTGAAAGACACTCACAGACTTAGAAAACAAACTATGCTTATCTAAAAGGAAAGGGGGTGGGAATGAAAAAATTAAGATTAGGGTTACCATACGTGTACAAATACCTATTAAATACATATATCAAAAAGACCGACCATAGAGCAAGGGTGGTCTATGGAAAACTCTGCTATAATTTACATGGGAATTGGGTCTGTACATGAATATATATATATATATATATATATATATATATATATATATATATACATATATATATGTATTGTACAAATGAACCAGATTGTGTACACATAGGACAAACAATATCCTATTCATTACACCTATTTAAAAAATTGAAACAACGAAGAAAAGTAATGTGACATAAACTTATAGGGGTTTTTCCTGGCACATTCCATTGTAATTTACAACCTAGGAACAGGACTTCCAGAAAGGCTCTGCTGCCCTAGTAACCAGATTTGGCAATGGAGAAATGATGCCGCCTTGTGGCCGTTTCCCACAACAGCAGCTTTAATCCCAGTTCTACTGGTCACTAAATATTCACACTCATTGCATGCCTGTAAATGACACCTGCTCTCAAAAAAAATCCTGGGTTCGAATATCGACCAAAAAATTCAAAAGCGGGC
Organism: Mesoplodon mirus; assembly: GCF_964341445.2. NCBI lineage: Eukaryota > Metazoa > Chordata > Mammalia > Artiodactyla > Ziphiidae > Mesoplodon > Mesoplodon mirus. The sequence continues at coordinate 51,163 of NW_028295485.1, forward strand.
CTCCTTCCAAGAAGACAATTTCAATAGGATTATTGTACTCACCGTTTTTTTCTGTTTTTGTTTAACAGAAATTTAAAATGTTGTGGGGAAAGCTGAACATTAGGAATAACTAAAGACATGCAAATCCAAATTACAAAAACCTATCAGCTCACACCAGTCAGAATGGCCATCAGCAAAAATTCTGCAAAAAATAAATGCTGAAGGTTTTGTGGAGAAGTGCCTACCCTTGGTTCAACGTGGGACATGGTAAGAGCCAGTAATGAAAACACAAAGGCGGTGCCTTGAAAAGATAAGTATGGAGCTACCATTCAATCAAGCATGCCCACAGCTTGGCCTATCGCCTGAGAGTATAAGAATCAAAAAGTCACAGGCTGGGCTTCACTGGTGGCGCAGTGGTTGAGAATCTGCCTGCCGATGCAGGGGACACGGGTTCATGTGCCCATCCAAGAAGATCCAACATGGCGCAAAGCGGCTGGTCCCGTGTGCTATGGCTGCTGGGCCTGCACGTCCGGAGCCTTTGCTCCGCAAAGGGAGAGGCCACGGCCGTGAGAGGCCCACATACCGCAAACAAACAAACAAACAAACAAAAAGACACAGCCTGGCAATCCTTCACTACAGCAATATGTACCATAGCCAACACTTGGAAGCAACGAAAATGTCCATCAACAGAGGAATGCACAAAGAAGAAGTGTTCCATGTACACAATGGAATATGTCTCCAAAAAATATAAATTCCTTTAGAAATCAAACATATGTAAGGGGACATCAGCATTTGTGGGTTTATCCGGGCACATTGCACACTAATTTATAAGCGAGGAACACCACTGCTAGGAAGGTCTGTTTCCCTAGTTACCAGATTGGCAAAGCAGAAATGGTGCCGCCCTCTCGCCATTACCTGCAACAGCAGGTATAAAACCTGTGCTAAGGGTCACTTCATATGCACCAGTACTGGAGGGCTGTAAATGAAACTTGCCCTCAAAATGGCTTGAGGGAGGTAAAGGACAAAATATTTCAAAAAGTCATACATACTTCAAGAAAACAATTTGAAGAGGTAAGCTGTACTCTCAGTTGGAAGAAAAAAAGGACATGCCAGAAAGTTCAATTTCAAGGGATTATGAGACACATGCAAATCCAAGCACAAAGGAGTATCAGCTCACACTAGTCAGAGTAAACATCAGCAAAAAATCTACAAAGAATAAATGCTGAAGGTGTTGTGGAGAAGTGCATACCCTCACATTTAAGTGGGACATAACCTGGTAAGTGCCACTAATGAGAACAGAGTGGAGGTGCCTTTACAAGGAAAACATTTTGCTACCATGTGATCCAGGAGGCCCACTCCTGGGCCTATAACCTAAGAAGACAGAATTGGAAAGACACAGGCAGGCAAATGCGCATTGCCGCAGTTATTACAATAGCCAAGACATGGAAGCAACCAAAATGTCCATCAACAGATGAGTGGACAAAGATGAACTGGTGCATGTATAGATGGAAAATTAGCCAAGTAGAAAAAGAACACAATGCCGTGGGCAGCACCGTAGATGAGTCTAGAGGTAATCACGCAACTTGTAGTAAGTCCGAAAGAGTAAGACACATATCGTATGATATCACTTATAGGTGTTACCTAAAAGTTGATACCAGTGAAGATATTTCCACAGAGAAGGGCAATCACAGATTCATTAAACAAACTTATGGCTCACCAATGGAAAGGTGTGAGGATTGGATACATTAGGATATTGGTGTAAAGAGACACATACCAACACAAGTGAAATATATAATCACCAAAGACCTACGGGATACCAAGAGAAGACTACTCAACATTCTGCCATAACGTACATGGGAAAAGGATCCCAGGAAGAACAGACATATGTATTTGTGTAAAAGAACCACATCTTGCACACCTAGAAGAAGCCAAACATTGTAATCAAACATGCTGTGATAAAATATAAAAATTAAATTACAAAAATGAACAAGAAGTAGTGAGACATAAACTTAAGAGGCTTTTTCCTGGCACATTCCATTCTAAATTACAACCTAGAACACAACTTCCATTGAGGCTTTGTTACCCTAGTAACCAGATTTGGTAAAGGAGAACTGCTGCCACCTTGTGGCCGTTTCACACAACAGCAGATTTAATCCAAGGGCTAATGGTCAGTTGATATTCAAAATAATTGCAGGCCTGTAAATGACACCTGCCCTGAAAACAAATCCTGGGGTCGTATATCAACAAAAAATTCAAAAGACATCCACTTTTCAAAACGACAGTTTCAAAAGGCATATTTTATGCACATTTGTCTTCTCTTTCCTTTTCTTTCTTTCTTTTGTTAAGAAAACAGGAATGGAAAAAGGCTGAACATCAGGAATTAATAAAGACATGCAAATCCATTGTACAAAAACGTTCACCTGACAGCCGACAGAATGATCATCAGCAAAAAAAAGTCTACAAAGAATAAATGCTGCATGGGTTTTAGAGAAGAGCCTACACTTTAGCGGCTGGTGGGATGTAACCTGGTAACAGCGAGTAGTGAGAACAGAACGGTGGTGTGTTTAAGAGTAAACATTGAGATACCATGTGATCTGGTAGGCCCACTGTTGGCCTATCACCTGAGTAGACCAGAATCAAAAAGACACAGGCTGAAATCCCTGCACTGTAGCAACATGGACCATGGCCAAGACCTGGAAGAAACAAAAATGTCCATCAACAGAAAAATGCACCAAGAAGATGTCATCCATGTACAAAATGGAATATTAGCCATGGAAAAGCATGGTGCAGTGCCGTTGGCACCACCATAGAAAGATCTAGAGATAATCACCCAACTTGAAGTAAGAAGGAAACCAAAAGACAGACATCCTATGGCATCACTTATAGGTGTTACCTAAAAATTGATAGCCATGAAATAATTTCCAAGAGAAGGACACGCATAGATTCAGAAAACCAATTTATGTTTAACCAAATGGAAAGGTGTAAGGAATATATGAATTAGGATATGGGAGTTAACAGACATGTACTAATACGTATGAAATATATAATCACAAAACACCTATGGAATACGAAGAGAGGTCTACTCAATACTCTATAATACCATACACGGGAGAGGCTCCAAAGAGGAATAGACAGATACATTGATAGCATGAACCAGAAACTGTACACATAGGAGACTCTACAGTTTTATCAAATTTGCTCTGATAATTAAAAAAAATTAAATTTACAAACAAAAATATCTAGGAGATATAATCTCTTGGGGGTTTGTGCTGGCACATTCTACTCGAATTTGCAGCTTATTAACACGATTTCCAGGAAAGCTCTGTTGCCCCAAATCCCACAGCTGGAAATGGAGAAATGCTGCCGCCTTGTGGCCGTTTCCCACAAGAGCGGCTTTAAACCCACAGCTAATGGTCACTTAACTTTCTCAAGGACTCAGGGCTGTAAAGGTCACCTGCCGTCAAAAAATGTCCTGAGGTAGGGAACGGCCAAAGTATTCAAAACTGGCAAAGTTTTCAAGGAGATAGTATGGAGGGGTAAGTTTTACTCACTCATTTTCAAAAAAGAAGAAAATGGATAAAAGCTCAACATCAGGAATTATTTGACTCATGCAAATCTAACCTCCAAAAATGTTTCAAATCACACATGTCTACTATCATCAGACAGTCTACAAACAATAAATGCTGAAGGGGTTATAGAGAACTGTGTACCCTTATCTGCTGGTGGGATGTAAAGTGGTAAGAGCTAATAATGGGAACAGAAAGGAGCTGCGTTTACAAGTAAAAATTGAGCCCCCATTCCATTCAGCAGACCCACCGCTGAGCCTCTCACCTGAGAAGTCCAGAGTCGAGAAGGCACAGGCTTCAACAGCTGCACTGCAGGAATTTTCACAGTAGCCAAGACACGGAAGCATCCAAAATGTCCATCACCACATGAATGGATAAAGAAGTGGTCCGTGTACACAATGGAATATGACCCATGGAAAACGATGAAACACTGCTCTCTGAGGCACCATAGATGAGCCTAGAGATAATCACAGAACATGAGGTAAGTAGGAAGGCAAAAGACATATCCTATGATATCACTTATAGGCGTTATCTAACAACTGACGCAAAAGAACATATTTCCACAGTGAAAGACACTCACAGACTTAGAAAACAAACTATGCTTATCTAAAAGGAAAGGGGGTGGGAATGGAAAAATTAAGATTAGGGTTACCATACGTGTACAAATACCTATTAAATACATATATCAAAAAGACCGACCATAGAGCAAGGGTGGTCTATGGAAAACTCTGCTATAAATTACATGGGAATTGGGTCTGTACATGAATATATATATATATATATATATATATATATATATATATATATATATGTATGTATATATTGTACAAATGAACCAGATTGTGTACACATAGGACAAACAATATCCTATTCATTACACGTATTTAAAAAATTGAAACAACGAAGAAAAGTAATGTGACATAAACTTATAGGGGTTTTTCCTGGCACATTCCATTTATTCCATTGTAATTTACAACCTAGGAACAGGACTTCCAGAAAGGCTCTGCTGCCCTAGTAACCAGATTTGGCAATGGAGAAATGATGCCGCCTTGTGGCCGTTTCCCACAACAGCAGCTTTAATCTCAGTTCTACTGGTCACTAAATATTCACACTCATTGCATGCCTGTAAATGACACCTGCCCTCAAAAAAAATCCTGGGTTCGAATATCGACCAAAAAATTCAAAAGCGGGCCTCCTTCCAAGAAGACAATTTCAATAGGATTATTGTACTCACCGTTTTTTTCTGTTTTTGTTTAACAGAAATTTAAAATGTTGTGGGAAAAGCTGAACATTAGGAATAACTAAAGACATGCAAATCCAAATTACAAAAACCTATCAGCTCACACCAGTCAGAATGGCCATCAGCAAAAATTCTGCAAAAAATAAATGCTGAAGGTTTTGTGGAGAAGTGCCTACCCTTGGTTCAACGTGGGACATGGTAAGAGCCAGTAATGAAAACACAAAGGCGGTGCCTTGAAAAGATAAGTATGGAGCTACCATTCAATCAAGCATGCCCACAGCTTGGCCTATCGCCTGAGAGTATAAGAATCAAAAAGTCACAGGCTGGGCTTCACTGGTGGCGCAGTGGTTGAGAATCTGCCTGCCGATGCAGGGGACACGGGTTCATGTGCCCATCCAAGAAGATCCAACATGGCGCAAAGCGGCTGGTCCCGTGTGCTATGGCTGCTGGGCCTGCACGTCCGGAGCCTTTGCTCCGCAAAGGGAGAGGCCACGGCCGTGAGAGGCCCACATACCGCAAACAAACAAACAAACAAACAAAAAGACACAGCCTGGCAATCCTTCACTACAGCAATATGTACCATAGCCAACACTTGGAAGCAACGAAAATGTCCATCAACAGAGGAATGCACAAAGAAGAAGTGTTCCATGTACACAATGGAATATGTCTCCAAAAAAATATAAATTCCTTTAGAAATCAAACATATGTAAGGGGACATCAGCATTTGTGGGTTTATCCGGGCACATTGCACACTAATTTATAAGCGAGGAACACCACTGCTAGGAAGGTCTGTTTCCCTAGTTACCAGATTGGCAAAGCAGAAATGGTGCCGCCCTCTCGCCATTACCTGCAACAGCAGGTATAAAACCTGTGCTAAGGGTCACTTCATATGCACCAGTACTGGAGGGCTGTAAATGAAACTTGCCCTCAAAATGGCTTGAGGGAGGTAAAGGACAAAATATTTCAAAATGTCATACATACTTCAAGAAAACAATTTGAAGAGGTAAGCTGTACTCTCAGTTGGAAGAAAAAAAGGACATGCCAGAAAGTTCAATTTCAAGGGATTATGAGACACATGCAAATCCAAGCACAAAGAAGTATCAGCTCACACTAGTCAGAGTAAACATCAGCAAAAAATCTACAAAGAATAAATGCTGAAGGTGTTGTGGAGAAGTGCATACCCTCACATTTAAGTGGGACATAACCTGGTAAGTGCCACTAATGAAAACAGAGTGGAGGTGCCTTTACAAGGAAAACATTTTGCTACCATGTGATCCAGGAGGCCCACTCCTGGGCCTATAACCTAAGAAGACAGAATTGGAAAGACACAGGCAGGCAAATGCACATTGCCGCAGTTATTACAATAGCCAAGACATGGAAGCAACCAAAATGTCCATCAACAGATGAGTGGACAAAGATGAACTGGTGCATGTATAGATGGAAAATTAGCCAAGTAGAAAAAGAACACAATGCCATGGGCAGCACCGTAGATGAGTCTAGAGGTAATCACGCAACTTGTAGTAAGTCCGAAAGAGTAAGACACATATCGTATGATATCACTTATAGGTGTTACCTAAAAGTTGATACCAGTGAAGATATTTCCACAGAGAAGGGCAATCACAGATTCATTAAACAAACTTATGGCTCACCAATGGAAAGGTGTGAGGATTGGATACATTAGGATATTGGTGTAAAGAGACACATACCAACACAAGTGAAATATATAATCACCAAAGACCTACGGGATACCAAGAGAAGACTACTCAACATTCTGCCATAACGTACATGGGAAAAGGATCCCAGGAAGAACAGACATATGTATTTGTGTAAAAGAACCACATCTTGCACACCTAGAAGAAGCCAAACATTGTAATCAAACATGCTGTGATAAAATATAAAAATTAAATTACAAAAATGAACAAGAAGTAGTGAGACATAAACTTAAGAGGCTTTTTCCTGGCACATTCCATTCTAAATTACAACCTAGAACACAACTTCCATTGAGGCTTTGTTACCCTAGTAACCAGATTTGGTAAAGGAGAACTGCTGCCACCTTGTGGCCGTTTCACACAACAGCAGATTTAATCCAAGGGCTAATGGTCAGTTGATATTCAAAATAATTGCAGGCCTGTAAATGACACCTGCCCTGAAAACAAATCCTGGGGTTGTATATCAACAAAAAATTCAAAAGACATCCACTTTTCAAAACGACAGTTTCAAAAGGCATATTTTATGCACATTTGTCTTCTCTTTCCTTTTCTTTCTTTCTTTTGTTAAGAAAACAGGAATGGAAAAAGGCTGAACATCAGGAATTAATAAAGACATGCAAATCCATTGTACAAAAACGTTCACCTGACAGCCGACAGAATGATCATCAGCAAAAAAAAGTCTACAAAGAATAAATGCTGCATGGGTTTTAGAGAAGAGCCTACACTTTAGCGGCTGGTGGGATGTAACCTGGTAACAGCGAGTAGTGAGAACAGAACGGTGGTGTGTTTAAGAGTAAACATTGAGATACCATGTGATCTGGTAGGCCCACTGTTGGCCTATCACCTGAGTAGACCAGAATCAAAAAGACACAGGCTGAAATCCCTGCACTGTAGCAACATGTACCATGGCCAAGACCTGGAAGAAACAAAAATGTCCATCAACAGAAAAATGCACCAAGAAGATGTCATCCATGTACAAAATGGAATATTAGCCATGGAAAAGCATGGTGCAGTGCCGTTGGCACCACCATAGAAAGATCTAGAGATAATCACCCAACTTGAAGTAAGAAGGAAACCAAAAGACAGACATCCTATGGCATCACTTATAGGTGTTACCTAAAAATTGATAGCCATGAAATAATTTCCAAGAGAAGGACACGCATAGATTCCGAAAACCAATTTATGTTTAACCAAATGGAAAGGTGTAAGGAATATATGAATTAGGATATGGGAGTTAACAGACATGTACTAATACGTATGAAATATATAATCACAAAACACCTATGGAATACGAAGAGAGGTCTACTCAACACTCTATAATACCATACACGGGAGAGGCTCCAAAGAGGAATAGACAGATACATTGATAGCATGAACCAGAAACTGTACACATAGGAGACTCTACAGTTTTATCAAATTTGCTCTGATAATTAAAAAAAATTAAATTTACAAACAAAAATATCTAGGAGATATAATCTCTTGGGGGTTTGTGCTGGCACATTCTACTCGAATTTGCAGCTTATTAACACGATTTCCAGGAAAGCTCTGTTGCCCCAAATCCCACAGCTGGAAATGGAGAAATGCTGCCGCCTTGTGGCCGTTTCCCACAAGAGCGGCTTTAAACCCACAGCTAATGGTCACTTAACTTTCTCAAGGACTCAGGGCTGTAAAGGTCACCTGCCGTCAAAAAATGTCCTGAGGTAGGGAACGGCCAAAGTATTCAAAACTGGCAAAGTTTTCAAGGAGATAGTATGGAGGGATAAGTTTTACTCACTCATTTTCAAAAAAGAAGAAAATGGATAAAAGCTCAACATCAGGAATTATTTGACTCATGCAAATCTAACCTCCAAAAAGGTTTCAAATCACACATGTCTACTATCATCAGACAAAGTCTACAAACGATAAATGATGAAGGGGTTATAGAGAACTGTGTACCCTTATCTGCTGGTGGGATGTAAAGTGGTAAGAGCTAATAATGGGAACAGAAAGGAGCTGCGTTTACAAGTAAAAATTGAGCCCCCATTCCATTCAGCAGACCCACCGCTGAGCCTCTCACCTGAGAAGTCCAGAGTCGAGAAGGCACAGGCTTCAACAGCTGCACTGCAGGAATTTTCACAGTAGCCAAGACACGGAAGCATCCAAAATGTCCATCACCACATGAATGGATAAAGAAGTGGTCCGTGTACACAATGGAATATGACCCATGGAAAACGATGAAACACTGCTCTCTGAGGCACCATAGATGAGCCTAGAGATAATCACAGAACATGAGGTAAGTAGGAAGGCAAAAGACATATCCTATGATATCACTTATAGGCGTTATCTAACAACTGACGCAAATGAACATATTTCCACAGTGAAAGACACTCACAGACTTAGAAAACAAACTATGCTTATCTAAAAGGAAAGGTGGTGGGAATGAAAAAATTAAGATTAGGGTTACCATACGTGTACAAATACCTATTAAATACATATATCAAAAAGACCGACCATAGAGCAAGGGTGGTCTATGGAAAACTCTGCTATAATTTACATGGGAATTGGGTCTGTACATGAATATATATATATATATATATATATATATATATATATATATATATGTATTGTACAAATGAACCAGATTGTGTACACATAGGACAAACAATATCCTATTCATTACACCTATTTAAAAAATTGAAACAACGAAGAAAAGTAATGTGACATAAACATATAGGGGTGTTTCCTGGCACATTCCATTGTAATTTACAACCTAGGAACAGGACTTCCAGAAAGGCTCTGCTGCCCTAGTAACCAGATTTGGCAATGGAGAAATGATGCCGCCTTGTGGCCGTTTCCCACAACAGCAGCTTTAATCCCAGTTCTACTGGTCACTAAATATTCACACTCATTGCATGCCTGTAAATGACACCTGCCCCCCAAAAAAATCCTGGGTTCGAATATCGACCAAAAAATTCAAAAGCGGGCCTCCTTCTAAGAAGACAATTTCAATAGGATTTTTGTACTCACCGTTTTTTTCTGTTTTTGTTTAACAGAAATTTAAAATGTTGTGGGAAAAGCTGGACATTAGGAATAACTAAAGACATGCAAATCCAAATTACAAAAACCTATCAGCTCACACCAGTCAGAATGGCCATCAGCAAAAATTCTGCAAAAAATAAATGCTGAAGGTTTTGTGGAGAAGTGCCTACCCTTGGTTCAACGTGGGACATGGTAAGAGCCAGTAATGAAAACACAAAGTAGGTGCCTTGAAAAGATAAGTATGGAGCTACCATTCAATCAAGCATACCCACAGCTTGGCCTATCGCCTGAGAGTATAAGAATCAAAAAGTCACAGGCTGGGCTTCACTGGTGGCGCAGTGGTTGAGAATCTGCCTGCCGATGCAGGGGACACGGGTTCATGTGCCCATCCAAGAAGATCCAACATGGCGCAAAGCGGCTGGTCCCGTGTGCTATGGCTGCTGGGCCTGCACGTCCGGAGCCTTTGCTCCGCAAAGGGAGAGGCCACGGCCGTGAGAGGCCCACATACCGCAAACAAACAAACAAACAAACAAAAAGACACAGCCTGGCAATCCTTCACTACAGCAATATGTACCATAGCCAACACTTGGAAGCAACGAAAATGTCCATCAACAGAGGAATGCACAAAGAAGAAGTGTTCCATGTACACAATGGAATATGTCTCCAAAAAAATATAAATTCCTTTAGAAATCATACATATGTAAAGGGACATCAGCATTTGTGGGTTTATCCGGGCACATTGCACACTAATTTATAAGCGAGGAACACCACTGCTAGGAAGGTCTGTTTCCCTAGTTACCAGATTGGCAAAGCAGAAATGGTGCCGCCCTCTCGCCATTACCTGCAACAGCAGGTATAAAACCTGTGCTAAGGGTCACTTCATATGCACCAGTACTGGAGGGCTGTAAATGAAACTTGCCCTCAAAATGGCTTGAGGGAGGTAAAGGACAAAATATTTCAAAATGTCATACATACTTCAAGAAAACAATTTGAAGAGGTAAGCTGTACTCTCAGTTGGAAGAAAAAAAGGACATGCCAGAAAGTTCAATTTCAAGGGATTATGAGACACATGCAAATCCAAGCACAAAGAAGTATCAGCTCACACTAGTCAGAGTAAACATCAGCAAAAAATCTACAAAGAATAAATGCTGAAGGTGTTGTGGAGAAGTGCATACCCTCACATTTAAGTGGGACATAACCTGGTAAGTGCCACTAATGAGAACAGAGTGGAGGTGCCTTTACAAGGAAAACATTTTGCTACCATGTGATCCAGGAGGCCCACTCCTGGGCCTATAACCTAAGAAGACAGAATTGGAAAGACACAGGCAGGCAAATGCGCATTGCCGCAGTTATTACAATAGCCAAGACATGGAAGCAACCAAAATGTCCATCAACAGATGAGTGGACAAAGATGAACTGGTGCATGTATAGATGGAAAATTAGCCAAGTAGAAAAAGAACACAATGCCGTGGGCAGCACCGTAGATGAGTCTAGAGGTAATCACGCAACTTGTAGTAAGTCCGAAAGAGTAAGACACATATCGTATGATATCACTTATAGGTGTTACCTAAAAGTTGATACCAGTGAAGATATTTCCACAGAGAAGGGCAATCACAGATTCATTAAACAAACTTATGGCTCACCAATGGAAAGGTGTGAGGATTGGATACATTAGGATATTGGTGTAAAGAGACACATACCAACACAAGTGAAATATATAATCACCAAAGACCTACGGGATACCAAGAGAAGACTACTCAACATTCTGCCATAACGTACATGGGAAAAGGATCCCAGGAAGAACAGACATATGTATTTGTGTAAAAGAACCACATCTTGCACACCTAGAAGAAGCCAAACATTGTAATCAAACATGCTGTGATAAAATATAAAAATTAAATTACAAAAATGAACAAGAAGTAGTGAGACATAAACTTAAGGGGCTTTTTCCTGGCACATTCCATTCTAAATTACAACCTAGAACACAACTTCCATTGAGGCTTTGTTACCCTAGTAACCAGATTTGGTAAAGGAGAACTGCTGCCACCTTGTGGCCGTTTCACACAACAGCAGATTTAATCCAAGGGCTAATGGTCAGTTGATATTCAAAATAATTGCAGGCCTGTAAATGACACCTGCCCTGAAAACAAATCCTGGGGTCGTATATCAACAAAAAATTCAAAAGACATCCACTTTTCAAAACGACAGTTTCAAAAGGCATATTTTATGCACATTTGTCTTCTCTTTCCTTTTCTTTCTTTCTTTTGTTAAGAAAACAGGAATGGAAAAAGGCTGAACATCAGGAATTAATAAAGACATGCAAATCCATTGTACAAAAACGTTCACCTGACAGCCGACAGAATGATCATCAGCAAAAAAACTCTACAAAGAATAAATGCTGCATGGGTTTTAGAGAAGAGCCTACACTTTAGCGGCTGGTGGGATGTAACCTGGTAACAGCGAGTAGTGAGAACAGAACGGTGGTGTGTTTAAGAGTAAACATTGAGATACCATGTGATCTGGTAGGCCCACTGTTGGCCTATCACCTGAGTAGACCAGAATCAAAAAGACACAGGCTGAAATCCCTGCACTGTAGCAACATGGACCATGGCCAAGACCTGGAAGAAACAAAAATGTCCATCAACAGAAAAATGCACCAAGAAGATGTCATCCATGTACAAAATGGAATATTAGCCATGGAAAAGCATGGTGCAGTGCCGTTGGCACCACCATAGAAAGATCTAGAGATAATCACCCAACTTGAAGTAAGAAGGAAACCAAAAGACAGACATCCTATGGCATCACTTATAGGTGTTACCTAAAAATTGATAGCCATGAAATAATTTCCAAGAGAAGGACACGCATAGATTCAGAAAACCAATTTATGTTTAACCAAATGGAAAGGTGTAAGGAATATATGAATTAGGATATGGGAGTTAACAGACATGTACTAATACGTATGAAATATATAATCACAAAACACCTATGGAATACGAAGAGAGGTCTACTCAACACTCTATAATACCATACACGGGAGAGGCTCCAAAGAGGAATAGACAGATACATTGATAGCATGAACCAGAAACTGTACACATAGGAGACTCTACAGTTTTATCAAATTTGCTCTGATAATTAAAAAAAATTAAATTTACAAACAAAAATATCTAGGAGATATAATCTCTTGGGGGTTTGTGCTGGCACATTCTACTCGAATTTGCAGCTTATTAACATGATTTCCAGGAAAGCTCTGTTGCCCCAAATCCCACAGCTGGAAATGGAGAAATGCTGCCGCCTTGTGGCCGCTTCCCACAAGAGCGGCTTTAAACCCACAGCTAATGGTCACTTAACTTTCTCAAGGACTCAGGGCTGTAAAGGTCACCTGCCGTCAAAAAATGTCCTGAGGTAGGGAACGGCCAAAGTATTCAAAACTGGCAAAGTTTTCAAGGAGATAGTATGGAGGGATAAGTTTTACTCACTCATTTTCAAAAAAGAAGAAAATGGATAAAAGCTCAACATCAGGAATTATTTGACTCATGCAAATCTAACCTCCAAAAAGGTTTCAAATCACACATGTCTACTATCATCAGACAAAGTCTACAAACAATAAATGCTGAAGGGGTTATAGAGAACTGTGTACCCTTATCTGCTGGTGGGATGTAAAGTGGTAAGAGCTAATAATGGGAACAGAAAGGAGCTGCGTTTACAAGTAAAAATTGAGCCCCCATTCCATTCAGCAGACCCACCACTGAGCCTCTCACCTGAGAAGTCCAGAGTCGAGAAGGCACAGGCTTCAACAGCTGCACTGCAGGAATTTTCACAGTAGCCAAGACACGGAAGCATCCAAAATGTCCATCACCACATGAATGGATAAAGAAGTGGTCCGTGTACACAATGGAATATGACCCATGGAAAACGATGAAACACTGCTCTCTGAGGCACCATAGATGAGCCTAGAGATAATCACAGAACATGAGGTAAGTAGGAAGGCAAAAGACATATCCTATGATATCACTTATAGGCGTTATCTAACAACTGACGCAAATGAACATATTTCCACAGTGAAAGACACTCACAGACTTAGAAAACAAACTATGCTTATCTAAAAGGAAAGGTGGTGGGAATGGAAAAATTAAGATTAGGGTTACCATACGTGTACAAATACCTATTAAATACATATATCAAAAAGACCGACCATAGAGCAAGGGTGGTCTATGGAAAACTCTGCTATAATTTACATGGGAATTGGGTCTGTACATGAATATATATATATATATATATATATATATATATATATATATATGTATTGTACAAATGAACCAGATTGTGTACACATAGGACAAACAATATCCTATTCATTACACCTATTTAAAAAATTGAAACAACGAAGAAAAGTAATGTGACATAAACTTATAGGGTTTTTTCCTGGCACATTCCATTGTAATTTACAACCTAGGAACAGGACTTCCAGAAAGGCTCTGCTGCCCTAGTAACCAGATTTGGCAATGGAGAAATGATGCCGCCTTGTGGCCGTTTCCCACAACAGCAGCTTTAATCCCAGTTCTACTGGTCACTAAATATTCACACTCATTGCATGCCTGTAAATGACACCTGCCCTCAAAAAAAATCCTGGGTTCGAATATCGACCAAAAAATACAAAAGCGGGCCTCCTTCCAAGAAGACAATTTCAATAGGATTATTGTACTCACCGTTTTTTTCTGTTTTTGTTTAACAGAAATTTAAAATGTTGTGGGAAAAGCTGGACATTAGGAATAACTAAAGACATGCAAATCCAAATTACAAAAACCTATCAGCTCACACCAGTCAGAATGGCCATCAGCAAAAATTCTGCAAAAAATAAATGCTGAAGCTTTTGTGGAGAAGTGCCTACCCTTGGTTCAACGTGGGACATGGTAAGAGCCAGTAATGAAAACACAAAGGAGGTGCCTTGAAAAGATAAGTATGGAGCTACCATTCAATCAAGCATACCCACAGCTTGGCCTATCGCCTGAGAGTATAAGAATCAAAAAGTCACAGGCTGGGCTTCACTGGTGGCGCAGTGGTTGAGAATCTGCCTGCCGATGCAGGGGACACGGGTTCATGTGCCCATCCAAGAAGATCCAACATGGCGCAAAGCGGCTGGTCCCGTGTGCTATGGCTGCTGGGCCTGCACGTCCGGAGCCTTTGCTCCGCAAAGGGAGAGGCCACGGCCGTGAGAGGCCCACATACCGCAAACAAACAAACAAACAAACAAAAAGACACAGCCTGGCAATCCTTCACTACAGCAATATGTACCATAGCCAACACTTGGAAGCAACGAAAATGTCCATCAACAGAGGAATGCACAAAGAAGAAGTGTTCCATGTACACAATGGAATATGTCTCCAAAAAAATATAAATTCCTTTAGAAATCAAACATATGTAAGGGGACATCAGCATTTGTGGGTTTATCCGGGCACATTGCACACTAATTTATAAGCGAGGAACACCACTGCTAGGAAGGTCTGTTTCCCTAGTTACCAGATTGGCAAAGCAGAAATGGTGCCGCCCTCTCGCCATTACCTGCAACAGCAGGTATAAAACCTGTGCTAAGGGTCACTTCATATGCACCAGTACTGGAGGGCTGTAAATGAAACTTGCCCTCAAAATGTCTTGAGGGAGGTAAAGGACAAAATATTTCAAAATGTCATACATACTTCAAGAAAACAATTTGAAGAGGTAAGCTGTACTCTCAGTTGGAAGAAAAAAAGGACATGCCAGAAAGTTCAATTTCAAGGGATTATGAGACACATGCAAATCCAAGCACAAAGAAGTATCAGCTCACACTAGTCAGAGTAAACATCAGCAAAAAATCTACAAAGAATAAATGCTGAAGGTGTTGTGGAGAAGTGCATACCCTCACATTTAAGTGGGACATAACCTGGTAAGTGCCACTAATGAGAACAGAGTGGAGGTGCCTTTACAAGGAAAACATTTTGCTACCATGTGATCCAGGAGGCCCACTCCTGGGCCTATAACCTAAGAAGACAGAATTGGAAAGACTCAGGCAGGCAAATGCACATTGCCGCAGTTATTACAATAGCCAAGACATGGAAGCAACCAAAATGTCCATCAACAGATGAGTGGACAAAGATGAACTGGTGCATGTATAGATGGAAAATTAGCCAAGTAGAAAAAGAACACAATGCCGTGGGCAGCACCGTAGATGAGTCTAGAGGTAATCACGCAACTTGTAGTAAGTCCGAAAGAGTAAGACACATATCGTATGATATCACTTATAGGTGTTACCTAAAAGTTGATACCAGTGAAGATATTTCCACAGAGAAGGGCAATCACAGATTCATTAAACAAACTTATGGCTCACCAATGGAAAGGTGTGAGGATTGGATACATTAGGATATTGGTGTAAAGAGACACATACCAACACAAGTGAAATATATAATCACCAAAGACCTACGGGATACCAAGAGAAGACTACTCAACATTCTGCCATAACGTACATGGGAAAAGGATCCCAGGAAGAACAGACATATGTATTTGTGTAAAAGAACCACATCTTGCACACCTAGAAGAAGCCAAACATTGTAATCAAACATGCTGTGATAAAATATAAAAATTAAATTACAAAAATGAACAAGAAGTAGTGAGACATAAACTTAAGGGGCTTTTTCCTGGCACATTCCATTCTAAATTACAACCTAGAACACAACTTCCATTGAGGCTTTGTTACCCTAGTAACCAGATTTGGTAAAGGAGAACTGCTGCCACCTTGTGGCCGTTTCACACAACAGCAGATTTAATCCAAGGGCTAATGGTCAGTTGATATTCAAAATAATTGCAGGCCTGTAAATGACACCTGCCCTGAAAACAAATCTTGGGGTCGTATATCAACAAAAAATTCAAAAGACATCCACTTTTCAAAACGACAGTTTCAAAAGGCATATTTTATGCACATTTGTCTTCTCTTTCCTTTTCTTTCTTTCTTTTGTTAAGAAAACAGGAATGGAAAAAGGCTGAACATCAGGAATTAATAAAGACATGCAAATCCATTGTACAAAAACGTTCACCTGACAGCCGACAGAATGATCATCAGCAAAAAAAGTCTACAAAGAATAAATGCTGCATGGGTTTTAGAGAAGAGCCTACACTTTAGCGGCTGGTGGGATGTAACCTGGTAACAGCGAGTAGTTAGAACAGAACGGTGGTGTGTTTAAGAGTAAACATTGAGATACCATGTGATCTGGTAGGCCCACTGTTGGCCTATCACCTGAGTAGACCAGAATCAAAAAGACACAGGCTGAAATCCCTGCACTGTAGCAACATGGACCATGGCCAAGACCTGGAAGAAACAAAAATGTCCATCAACAGAAAAATGCACCAAGAAGATGTCATCCATGTACAAAATGGAATATTAGCCATGGAAAAGCATGGTGCAGTGCCGTTGGCACCACCATAGAAAGATCTAGAGATAATCACCCAACTTGAAGTAAGAAGGAAACCAAAAGACAGACATCCTATGGCATCACTTATAGGTGTTACCTAAAAATTGATAGCCATGAAATAATTTCCAAGAGAAGGACACGCATAGATTCCGAAAACCAATTTATGTTTAACCAAATGGAAAGGTGTAAGGAATATATGAATTAGGATATGGGAGTTAACAGACATGTACTAATATGTATGAAATATATAATCACAAAACACCTATGGAATACGAAGAGAGGTCTACTCAACACTCTATAATACCATACACGGGAGAGGCTCCAAAGAGGAATAGACAGATACATTGATAGCATGAACCAGAAACTGTACACATAGGAGACTCTACATTTTTATCAAATTTGCTCTGATAATTAAAAAAAATTAAATTTACAAACAAAAATATCTAGGAGATATAATCTCTTGGGGGTTTGTGCTGGCACATTCTACTCGAATTTGCAGCTTATTAACACGATTTCCAGGAAAGCTCTGTTGCCCCAAATCCCACAGCTGGAAATGGAGAAATGCTGCCGCCTTGTGGCCGTTTCCCACAAGAGCGGCTTTAAACCCACAGCTAATGGTCACTTAACTTTCTCAAGGACTCAGGGCTGTAAAGGTCACCTGCCGTCAAAAAATGTCCTGAGGTAGGGAACGGCCAAAGTATTCAAAACTGGCAAAGTTTTCAAGGAGATAGTATGGAGGGATAAGTTTTACTCACTCATTTTCAAAAAAGAAGAAAATGGATAAAAGCTCAACATCAGGAATTATTTGACTCATGCAAATCTAACCTCCAAAAAGGTTTCAAATCACACATGTCTACTATCATCAGACAAAGTCTACAAACAATAAATGCTGAAGGGGTTATAGAGAACTGTGTACCCTTATCTGCTGGTGGGATGTAAAGTGGTAAGAGCTAATAATGGGAACAGAAAGGAGCTGCGTTTACAAGTAAAAATTGAGCCCCCATTCCATTCAGCAGACCCACCGCTGAGCCTCTCACCTGAGAAGTCCAGAGTCGAGAAGGCACAGGCTTCAACAGCTGCACTGCAGGAATTTTCACAGTAGCCAAGACACGGAAGCATCCAAAATGTCCATCACCACATGAATGGATAAAGAAGTGGTCCGTGTACACAATGGAATATGACCCATGGAAAACGATGAAACACTGCTCTCTGAGGCACCATAGATGAGCCTAGAGATAATCACAGAACATGAGGTAAGTAGGAAGGCAAAAGACATATCCTATGATATCACTTATAGGCGTTATCTAACAACTGACGCAAATGAACATATTTCCACAGTGAAAGACACTCACAGACTTAGAAAACAAACTATGCTTATCTAAAAGGAAAGGTGGTGGGAATGGAAAAATTAAGATTAGGGTTACCATACGTGTACAAATACCTATTAAATACATATATCAAAAAGACCGACCATAGAGCAAGGGTGGTCTATGGAAAACTCTGCTATAATTTACATGGGAATTGGGTCTGTACATGAATATATATATATATATATATATATATATATATATATATATATATATATATATGTATTGTACAAATGAACCAGATTGTGTACACATAGGACAAACAATATCCTATTCATTACACCTATTTAAAAAATTGAAACAACGAAGAAAAGTAATGTGACATAAACTTATAGGGGTTTTTCCTGGCACATTCCATTGTAATTTACAACCTAGGAACAGGACTTCCAGAAAGGCTCTGCTGCCCTAGTAACCAGATTTGGCAATGGAGAAATGATGCCGCCTTGTGGCCGTTTCCCACAACAGCAGCTTTAATCCCAGTTCTACTGGTCACTAAATATTCACACTCATTGCATGCCTGTAAATGACACCTGCCCTCAAAAAAAATCCTGGGTTCGAATATCGACCAAAAAATTCAAAAGCGGGCCTCCTTCCAAGAAGACAATTTCAATAGGATTATTGTACTCACCGTTTTTTTCTGTTTTTGTTTAACAGAAATTTAAAATGTTGTGGGAAAAGCTGGACATTAGGAATAACTAAAGACATGCAAATCCAAATTACAAAAACCTATCAGCTCACACCAGTCAGAATGGCCATCAGCAAAAATTCTGCAAAAAATAAATGCTGAAGCTTTTGTGGAGAAGTGCCTACCCTTGGTTCAACGTGGGACATGGTAAGAGCCAGTAATGAAAACACAAAGGAGGTGCCTTGAAAAGATAAGTATGGAGCTACCATTCAATCAAGCATACCCACAGCTTGGCCTATCGCCTGAGAGTATAAGAATCAAAAAGTCACAGGCTGGGCTTCACTGGTGGCGCAGTGGTTGAGAATCTGCCTGCCGATGCAGGGGACACGGGTTCATGTGCCCATCCAAGAAGATCCATCATGGCGCAAAGCGGCTGGTCCCGTGTGCTATGGCTGCTGGGCCTGCACGTCCGGAGCCTTTGCTCCGCAAAGGGAGAGGCCACGGCCGTGAGAGGCCCACATACCGCAAACAAACAAACAAACAAACAAAAAGACACAGCCTGGCAATCCTTCACTACAGCAATATGTACCATAGCCAACACTTGGAAGCAACGAAAATGTCCATCAACAGAGGAATGCACAAAGAAGAAGTGTTCCATGTACACAATGGAATATGTCTCCAAAAAAATATAAATTCCTTTAGAAATCAAACATATGTAAGGGGACATCAGCATTTGTGGGTTTATCCGGGCACATTGCACAGTAATTTATAAGCGAGGAACACCACTGCTAGGAAGGTCTGTTTCCCTAGTTACCAGATTGGCAAAGCAGAAATGGTGCCGCCCTCTCGCCATTACCTGCAACAGCAGGTATAAAACCTGTGCTAAGGGTCACTTCATATGCACCAGTACTGGAGGGCTGTAAATGAAACTTGCCCTCAAAATGGCTTGAGGGAGGTAAAGGACAAAATATTTCAAAATGTCATACATACTTCAAGAAAACAATTTGAAGAGGTAAGCTGTACTCTCAGTTGGAAGAAAAAAAGGACATGCCAGAAAGTTCAATTTCAAGGGATTATGAGACACATGCAAATCCAAGCACAAAGAAGTATCAGCTCACACTAGTCAGAGTAAACATCAGCAAAAAATCTACAAAGAATAAATGCTGAAGGTGTTGTGGAGAAGTGCATACCCTCACATTTAAGTGGGACATAACCTGGTAAGTGCCACTAATGAGAACAGAGTGGAGGTGCCTTTACAAGGAAAACATTTTGCTACCATGTGATCCAGGAGGCCCACTCCTCGCCTATAACCAAAGAAGACAGAATTGGAAAGACACAGGCAGGCAAATGCGCATTGCCGCAGTTATTACAATAGCCAAGACATGGAAGCAACCAAAATGTCCATCAACAGATGAGTGGACAAAGATGAACTGGTGCATGTATAGATGGAAAATTAGCCAAGTAGAAAAAGAACACAATGCCGTGGGCAGCACCGTAGATGAGTCTAGAGGTAATCACGCAACTTGTAGTAAGTCCGAAAGAGTAAGACACATATCGTATGATATCACTTATAGGTGTTACCTAAAAGTTGATACCAGTGAAGATATTTCCACAGAGAAGGGCAATCACAGATTCATTAAACAAACTTATGGCTCACCAATGGAAAGGTGTGAGGATTGGATACATTAGGATATTGGTGTAAAGAGACACATACCAACACAAGTGAAATATATAATCACCAAAGACCTACGGGATACCAAGAGAAGACTACTCAACATTCTGCCATAACGTACATGGGAAAAGGATCCCAGGAAGAACAGACATATGTATTTGTGTAAAAGAACCACATCTTGCACACCTAGAAGAAGCCAAACATTGTAATCAAACATGCTGTGATAAAATATAAAAATTAAATTACAAAAATGAACAAGAAGTAGTGAGACATAAACTTAAGGGGCTTTTTCCTGGCACATTCCATTCTAAATTACAACCTAGAACACAACTTCCATTGAGGCTTTGTTACCCTAGTAACCAGATTTGGTAAAGGAGAACTGCTGCCACCTTGTGGCCGTTTCACACAACAGCAGATTTAATCCAAGGGCTAATGGTCAGTTGATATTCAAAATAATTGCAGGCCTGTAAATGACACCAGCCCTGAAAACAAATCCTGGGGTCGTATATCAACAAAAAATTCAAAAGATATCCACTTTTCAAAACGACAGTTTCAAAAGGCATATTTTATGCACATTTGTCTTCTCTTTCCTTTTCTTTCTTTCTTTTGTTAAGAAAACAGGAATGGAAAAAGGCTGAACATCAGGAATTAATAAAGACATGCAAATCCATTGTACAAAAACGTTCACCTGACAGCCGACAGAATGATCATCAGCAAAAAAAGTCTACAAAGAATAAATGCTGCATGGGTTTTAGAGAAGAGCCTACACTTTAGCGGCTGGTGGGATGTAACCTGGTAACAGCGAGTAGTGAGAACAGAACGGTGGTGTGTTTAAGAGTAAACATTGAGATACCATGTGATCTGGTAGGCCCACTGTTGGCCTATCACCTGAGTAGACCAGAATCAAAAAGACACAGGCTGAAATCCCTGCACTGTAGCAACATGGACCATGGCCAAGACCTGGAAGAAACAAAAATGTCCATCAACAGAAAAATGCACCAAGAAGATGTCATCCATGTACAAAATGGAATATTAGCCATGGAAAAGCATGGTGCAGTGCCGTTGGCACCACCATAGAAAGATCTAGAGATAATCACCCAACTTGAAGTAAGAAGGAAACCAAAAGACAGACATCCTATGGCATCACTTATAGGTGTTACCTAAAAATTGATAGCCATGAAATAATTTCCAAGAGAAGGACACGCATAGATTCCGAAAACCAATTTATGTTTAACCAAATGGAAAGGTGTAAGGAATATATGAATTAGGATATGGGAGTTAACAGACATGTACTAATACGTATGAAATATATAATCACAAAACACCTATGGAATACAAAGAGAGGTCTACTCAACACTCTATAATACCATACACGGGAGAGGCTCCAAAGAGGAATAGACAGATACATTGATAGCATGAACCAGAAACTGTACACATAGGAGACTCTACAGTTTTATCAAATGTGCTCTGATAATTAAAAAAAATTAAATTTACAAACAAAAATATCTAGGAGATATAATCTCTTGGGGGTTTGTGCTGGCACATTCTACTCGAATTTGCAGCTTATTAACACGATTTCCAGGAAAGCTCTGTTGCCCCAAATCCCACAGCTGGAAATGGAGAAATGCTGCCGCCTTGTGGCCGTTTCCCACAAGAGCGGCTTTAAACCCACAGCTAATGGTCACTTAACTTTCTCAAGGACTCAGGGCTGTAAAGGTCACCTGCCGTCAAAAAATGTCCTGAGGTAGGGAACGGCCAAAGTATTCAAAACTGGCAAAGTTTTCAAGGAGATAGTATGGAGGGATAAGTTTTACTCACTCATTTTCAAAAAAGAAGAAAATGGATAAAAGCTCAACATCAGGAATTATTTGACTCATGCAAATCTAACCTCCAAAAAGGTTTCAAATCACACATGTCTACTATCATCAGACAAAGTCTACAAACAATAAATGCTGAAGGGGTTATAGAGAACTGTGTACCCTTATCTGCTGGTGGGATGTAAAGTGGTAAGAGCTAATAATGGGAACAGAAAGGAGCTGCGTTTACAAGTAAAAATTGAGCCCCCATTCCATTCAGCAGACCCACCGCTGAGCCTCTCACCTGAGAAGTCCAGAGTCGAGAAGGCACAGGCATCAACAGCTGCACTGCAGGAATTTTCACAGTAGCCAAGACACGGAAGCATCCAAAATGTCCATCACCACATGAATGGATAAAGAAGTGGTCCGTGTACACAATGGAATATGACCCATGGAAAACGATGAAACACTGCTCTCTGAGGCACCATAGATGAGCCTAGAGATAATCACAGAACATGAGGTAAGTAGGAAGGCAAAAGACATATCCTATGATATCACTTATAGGCGTTATCTAACAACTGACGCAAATGAACATATTTCCACAGTGAAAGACACTCACAGACTTAGAAAACAAACTATGCTTATCTAAAAGGAAAGGTGGTGGGAATGGAAAAATTAAGATTAGGGTTACCATACGTGTACAAATACCTATTAAATACATATATCAAAAAGACCGACCATAGAGCAAGGGTGGTCTATGGAAAACTCTGCTATAATTTACATGGGAATTGGGTCTGTACATGAATATATATATATATATATATATATATATATATATATATATATATATATATATATATATATATATATGTATTGTACAAATGAACCAGATTGTGTACACATAGGACAAACAATATCCTATTCATTACACCTATTTAAAAAATTGAAACAACGAAGAAAAGTAATGTGACATAAACTTATAGGGGTTTTTCCTGGCACATTCCATTGTAATTTACAACCTAGGAACAGGACTTCCAGAAAGGCTCTGCTGCCCTAGTAACCAGATTTGGCAATGGAGAAATGATGCCGCCTTGTGGCCGTTTCCCACAACAGCAGCTTTAATCCCAGTTCTACTGGTCACTAAATATTCACACTCATTGCATGCCTGTAAATGACACCTGCCCTCAAAAAAAATCCTAGGTTCGAATATCGACCAAAAAATTCAAAAGCGGGCCTCCTTCCAAGAAGACAATTTCAATAGGATTATTGTACTCACCGTTTTTTTCTGTTTTTGTTTAACAGAAATTTAAAATGTTGTGGGAAAAGCTGGACATTAGGAATAACTAAAGACATGTAAATCCAAATTACAAAAACCTATCAGCTCACACCAGTCAGAATGGCCATCAGCAAAAATTCTGCAAAAAATAAATGCTGAAGGTTTTGTGGAGAAGTGCCTACCCTTGGTTCAACGTGGGACATGGTAAGAGCCAGTAATGAAAACACAAAGGAGGTGCCTTGAAAAGATAAGTATGGAGCTACCATTCAATCAAGCATACCCACAGCTTGGCCTATCGCCTGAGAGTATAAGAATCAAAAAGTCACAGGCTGGGCTTCACTGGTGGCGCAGTGGTTGAGAATCTGCCTGCCGATGCAGGGGACACGGGTTCATGTGCCCATCCAAGAAGATCCAACATGGCGCAAAGCGGCTGGTCCCGTGTGCTATGGCTGCTGGGCCTGCACGTCCGGAGCCTTTGCTCCGCAAAGGGAGAGGCCACGGCCGTGAGAGGCCCACATACCGCAAACAAACAAACAAACAAACAAAAAGACACAGCCTGGCAATCCTTCACTACAGCAATATGTACCATAGCCAACACTTGGAAGCAACGAAAATGTCCATCAACAGAGGAATGCACAAAGAAGAAGTGTTCCATGTACACAATGGAATATGTCTCCAAAAAAATATAAATTCCTTTAGAAATCAAACATATGTAAGGGGACATCAGCATTTGTGGGTTTATCCGGGCACATTGCACACTAATTTATAAGCGAGGAACACCACTGCTAGGAAGGTCTGTTTCCCTAGTTACCAGATTGGCAAAGCAGAAATGGTGCCGCCCTCTCGCCATTACCTGCAACAGCAGGTATAAAACCTGTGCTAAGGGTCACTTCATATGCACCAGTACTGGAGGGCTGTAAATGAAACTTGCCCTCAAAATGGCTTGAGGGAGGTAAAGGACAAAATATTTCAAAATGTCATACATACTTCAAGAAAACAATTTGAAGAGGTAAGCTGTACTCTCAGTTGGAAGAAAAAAAGGACATGCCAGAAAGTTCAATTTCAAGGGATTATGAGACACATGCAAATCCAAGCACAAAGGAGTATCAGCTCACACTAGTCAGAGTAAACATCAGCAAAAAATCTACAAAGAATAAATGCTGAAGGTGTTGTGGAGAAGTGCATACCCTCACATTTAAGTGGGACATAACCTGGTAAGTGCCACTAATGAGAACAGAGTGGAGGTGCCTTTACAAGGAAAACATTTTGCTACCATGTGATCCAGGAGGCCCACTCCTGGGCCTATAACCTAAGAAGACAGAATTGGAAAGACACAGGCAGGCAAATGCGCATTGCCGCAGTTATTACAATAGCCAAGACATGGAAGCAACCAAAATGTCCATCAACAGATGAGTGGACAAAGATGAACTGGTGCATGTATAGATGGAAAATTAGCCAAGTAGAAAAATAACACAATGCCGTGGGCAGCACCGTAGATGAGTCTAGAGGTAATCACGCAACTTGTAGTAAGTCCGAAAGAGTAAGACACATATCGTATGATATCACTTATAGGTGTTACCTAAAAGTTGATACCAGTGAAGATATTTCCACAGAGAAGGGCAATCACAGATTCATTAAACAAACTTATGGCTCACCAATGGAAAGGTGTGAGGATTGGATACATTAGGATATTGGTGTAAAGAGACACATACCAACACAAGTGAAATATATAATCACCAAAGACCTACGGGATACCAAGAGAAGACTACTCAACATTCTGCCATAACGTACATGGGAAAAGGATCCCAGGAAGAACAGACATATGTATTTGTGTAAAAGAACCACATCTTGCACACCTAGAAGAAGCCAAACATTGTAATCAAACATGCTGTGATAAAATATAAAAATTAAATTACAAAAATGAACAAGAAGTAGTGAGACATAAACTTAAGGGGCTTTTTCCTGGCACATTCCATTCTAAATTACAACCTAGAACACAACTTCCATTGAGGCTTTGTTACCCTAGTAACCAGATTTGGTAAAGGAGAACTGCTGCCACCTTGTGGCCGTTTCACACAACAGCAGATTTAATCCAAGGGCTAATGGTCAGTTGATATTCAAAATAATTGCAGGCCTGTAAATGACACCTGCCCTGAAAACAAATCCTGGGGTCGTATATCAACAAAAAATTCAAAAGACATCCACTTTTCAAAACGACAGTTTCAAAAGGCATATTTTATGCACATTTGTCTTCTCTTTCCTTTTCTTTCTTTCTTTTGTTAAGAAAACAGGAATGGAAAAAGGCTGAACATCAGGAATTAATAAAGACATGCAAATCCATTGTACAAAAACGTTCACCTGACAGCCGACAGAATGATCATCAGCAAAAAAAAGTCTACAAAGAATAAATGCTGCATGGGTTTTAGAGAAGAGCCTACACTTTAGCGGCTGGTGGGATGTAACCTGGTAACAGCGAGTAGTGAGAACAGAACGGTGGTGTGTTTAAGAGTAAACATTGAGATACCATGTGATCTGGTAGGCCCACTGTTGGCCTATCACCTGAGTAGACCAGAATCAAAAAGACACAGGCTGAAATCCCTGCACTGTAGCAACATGGACCATGGCCAAGACCTGGAAGAAACAAAAATGTCCATCAACAGAAAAATGCACCAAGAAGATGTCATCCATGTACAAAATGGAATATTAGCCATGGAAAAGCATGGTGCAGTGCCGTTGGCACCACCATAGAAAGATCTAGAGATAATCACCCAACTTGAAGTAAGAAGGAAACCAAAAGACAGACATCCTATGGCATCACTTATAGGTGTTACCTAAAAATTGATAGCCATGAAATAATTTCCAAGAGAAGGACACGCATAGATTCAGAAAACCAATTTATGTTTAACCAAATGGAAAGGTGTAAGGAATATATGAATTAGGATATGGGAGTTAACAGACATGTACTAATACGTATGAAATATATAATCACAAAACACCTATGGAATACGAAGAGAGGTCTACTCAACACTCTATAATACCATACACGGGAGAGGCTCCAAAGAGGAATAGACAGATACATTGATAGCATGAACCAGAAACTGTACACATAGGAGACTCTACAGTTTTATCAAATGTGCTCTGATAATTAAAAAAAATTAAATTTACAAACAAAAATATCTAGGAGATATAATCTCTTGGGGGTTTGTGCTGGCACATTCTACTCGAATTTGCAGCTTATTAACACGATTTCCAGGAAAGCTCTGTTGCCCCAAATCCCACAGCTGGAAATGGAGAAATGCTGCCGCCTTGTGGCCGTTTCCCACAAGAGCGGCTTTAAACCCACAGCTAATGGTCACTTAACTTTCTCAAGGACTCAGGGCTGTAAAGGTCACCTGCCGTCAAAAAATGTCCTGAGGTAGGGAACGGCCAAAGTATTCAAAACTGGCAAAGTTTTCAAGGAGATAGTATGGAGGGATAAGTTTTACTCACTCATTTTCAAAAAAGAAGAAAATGGATAAAAGCTCAACATCAGGAATTATTTGACTCATGCAAATCTAACCTCCAAAAAGGTTTCAAATCACACATGTCTACTATCATCAGACAAAGTCTACAAACAATAAATGCTGAAGGGGTTATAGAGAACTGTGTACCCTTATCTGCTGGTGGGATGTAAAGTGGTAAGAGCTAATAATGGGAACAGAAAGGAGCTGCGTTTACAAGTAAAAATTGAGCCCCCATTCCATTCAGCAGACCCACCGCTGAGCCTCTCACCTGAGAAGTCCAGAGTCGAGAAGGCACAGGCTTCAACAGCTGCACTGCAGGAATTTTCACAGTAGCCAAGACACGGAAGCATCCAAAATGTCCATCACCACATGAATGGATAAAGAAGTGGTCCGTGTACACAATGGAATATGACCCATGGAAAACGATGAAACACTGCTCTCTGAGGCACCATAGATGAGCCTAGAGATAATCACAGAACATGAGGTAAGTAGGAAGGCAAAAGACATATCCTATGATATCACTTATAGGCGTTATCTAACAACTGACGCAAATGAACATATTTCCACAGTGAAAGACACTCACAGACTTAGAAAACAAACTATGCTTATCTAAAAGGAAAGGTGGTGGGAATGGAAAAATTAAGATTAGGGTTACCATACGTGTACAAATACCTATTAAATACATATATCAAAAAGACCGACCATAGAGCAAGGGTGGTCTATGGAAAACTCTGCTATAATTTACATGGGAATTGGGTCTGTACATGAATATATATATATATATATATATATATATATATATATATATATATATATGTATTGTACAAATGAACCAGATTGTGTACACATAGGACAAACAATATCCTATTCATTACACCTATTTAAAAAATTGAAACAACGAAGAAAAGTAATGTGACATAAACTTATAGGGGTTTTTCCTGGCACATTCCATTGTAATTTACAACCTAGGAACAGGACTTCCAGAAAGGCTCTGCTGCCCTAGTAACCAGATTTGGCAATGGAGAAATGATGCCGCCTTGTGGCCGTTTCCCACAACAGCAGCTTTAATCCCAGTTCTACTGGTCACTAAATATTCACACTCATTGCATGCCTGTAAATGACACCTGCCCTCAAAAAAAATCCTGGGTTCGAATATCGACCAAAAAATTCAAAAGCGGGCCTCCTTCCAAGAAGACAATTTCAATAGGATTATTGTACTCACCGTTTTTTTCTGTTTTTGTTTAACAGAAATTTAAAATGTTGTGGGAAAAGCTGGACATTAGGAATAACTAAAGACATGCAAATCCAAATTACAAAAACCTATCAGCTCACACCAGTCAGAATGGCCATCAGCAAAAATTCTGCAAAAAATAAATGCTGAAGCTTTTGTGGAGAAGTGCCTACCCTTGGTTCAACGTGGGACATGGTAAGAGCCAGTAATGAAAACACAAAGGAGGTGCCTTGAAAAGATAAGTATGGAGCTACCATTCAATCAAGCATACCCACAGCTTGGCCTATCGCCTGAGAGTATAAGAATCAAAAAGTCACAGGCTGGGCTTCACTGGTGGCGCAGTGGTTGAGAATCTGCCTGCCGATGCAGGGGACACGGGTTCATGTGCCCATCCAAGAAGATCCATCATGGCGCAAAGCGGCTGGTCCCGTGTGCTATGGCTGCTGGGCCTGCACGTCCGGAGCCTTTGCTCCGCAAAGGGAGAGGCCACGGCCGTGAGAGGCCCACATACCGCAAACAAACAAACAAACAAACAAAAAGACACAGCCTGGCAATCCTTCACTACAGCAATATGTACCATAGCCAACACTTGGAAGCAACGAAAATGTCCATCAACAGAGGAATGCACAAAGAAGAAGTGTTCCATGTACACAATGGAATATGTCTCCAAAAAAATATAAATTCCTTTAGAAATCAAACATATGTAAGGGGACATCAGCATTTGTGGGTTTATCCGGGCACATTGCACAGTAATTTATAAGCGAGGAACACCACTGCTAGGAAGGTCTGTTTCCCTAGTTACCAGATTGGCAAAGCAGAAATGGTGCCGCCCTCTCGCCATTACCTGCAACAGCAGGTATAAAACCTGTGCTAAGGGTCACTTCATATGCACCAGTACTGGAGGGCTGTAAATGAAACTTGCCCTCAAAATGGCTTGAGGGAGGTAAAGGACAAAATATTTCAAAATGTCATACATACTTCAAGAAAACAATTTGAAGAGGTAAGCTGTACTCTCAGTTGGAAGAAAAAAAGGACATGCCAGAAAGTTCAATTTCAAGGGATTATGAGACACATGCAAATCCAAGCACAAAGAAGTATCAGCTCACACTAGTCAGAGTAAACATCAGCAAAAAATCTACAAAGAATAAATGCTGAAGGTGTTGTGGAGAAGTGCATACCCTCACATTTAAGTGGGACATAACCTGGTAAGTGCCACTAATGAGAACAGAGTGGAGGTGCCTTTACAAGGAAAACATTTTGCTACCATGTGATCCAGGAGGCCCACTCCTCGCCTATAACCAAAGAAGACAGAATTGGAAAGACACAGGCAGGCAAATGCGCATTGCCGCAGTTATTACAATAGCCAAGACATGGAAGCAACCAAAATGTCCATCAACAGATGAGTGGACAAAGATGAACTGGTGCATGTATAGATGGAAAATTAGCCAAGTAGAAAAAGAACACAATGCCGTGGGCAGCACCGTAGATGAGTCTAGAGGTAATCACGCAACTTGTAGTAAGTCCGAAAGAGTAAGACACATATCGTATGATATCACTTATAGGTGTTACCTAAAAGTTGATACCAGTGAAGATATTTCCACAGAGAAGGGCAATCACAGATTCATTAAACAAACTTATGGCTCACCAATGGAAAGGTGTGAGGATTGGATACATTAGGATATTGGTGTAAAGAGACACATACCAACACAAGTGAAATATATAATCACCAAAGACCTACGGGATACCAAGAGAAGACTACTCAACATTCTGCCATAACGTACATGGGAAAAGGATCCCAGGAAGAACAGACATATGTATTTGTGTAAAAGAACCACATCTTGCACACCTAGAAGAAGCCAAACATTGTAATCAAACATGCTGTGATAAAATATAAAAATTAAATTACAAAAATGAACAAGAAGTAGTGAGACATAAACTTAAGGGGCTTTTTCCTGGCACATTCCATTCTAAATTACAACCTAGAACACAACTTCCATTGAGGCTTTGTTACCCTAGTAACCAGATTTGGTAAAGGAGAACTGCTGCCACCTTGTGGCCGTTTCACACAACAGCAGATTTAATCCAAGGGCTAATGGTCAGTTGATATTCAAAATAATTGCAGGCCTGTAAATGACACCAGCCCTGAAAACAAATCCTGGGGTCGTATATCAACAAAAAATTCAAAAGATATCCACTTTTCAAAACGACAGTTTCAAAAGGCATATTTTATGCACATTTGTCTTCTCTTTCCTTTTCTTTCTTTCTTTTGTTAAGAAAACAGGAATGGAAAAAGGCTGAACATCAGGAATTAATAAAGACATGCAAATCCATTGTACAAAAACGTTCACCTGACAGCCGACAGAATGATCATCAGCAAAAAAAGTCTACAAAGAATAAATGCTGCATGGGTTTTAGAGAAGAGCCTACACTTTAGCGGCTGGTGGGATGTAACCTGGTAACAGCGAGTAGTGAGAACAGAACGGTGGTGTGTTTAAGAGTAAACATTGAGATACCATGTGATCTGGTAGGCCCACTGTTGGCCTATCACCTGAGTAGACCAGAATCAAAAAGACACAGGCTGAAATCCCTGCACTGTAGCAACATGGACCATGGCCAAGACCTGGAAGAAACAAAAATGTCCATCAACAGAAAAATGCACCAAGAAGATGTCATCCATGTACAAAATGGAATATTAGCCATGGAAAAGCATGGTGCAGTGCCGTTGGCACCACCATAGAAAGATCTAGAGATAATCACCCAACTTGAAGTAAGAAGGAAACCAAAAGACAGACATCCTATGGCATCACTTATAGGTGTTACCTAAAAATTGATAGCCATGAAATAATTTCCAAGAGAAGGACACGCATAGATTCCGAAAACCAATTTATGTTTAACCAAATGGAAAGGTGTAAGGAATATATGAATTAGGATATGGGAGTTAACAGACATGTACTAATACGTATGAAATATATAATCACAAAACACCTATGGAATACAAAGAGAGGTCTACTCAACACTCTATAATACCATACACGGGAGAGGCTCCAAAGAGGAATAGACAGATACATTGATAGCATGAACCAGAAACTGTACACATAGGAGACTCTACAGTTTTATCAAATGTGCTCTGATAATTAAAAAAAATTAAATTTACAAACAAAAATATCTAGGAGATATAATCTCTTGGGGGTTTGTGCTGGCACATTCTACTCGAATTTGCAGCTTATTAACACGATTTCCAGGAAAGCTCTGTTGCCCCAAATCCCACAGCTGGAAATGGAGAAATGCTGCCGCCTTGTGGCCGTTTCCCACAAGAGCGGCTTTAAACCCACAGCTAATGGTCACTTAACTTTCTCAAGGACTCAGGGCTGTAAAGGTCACCTGCCGTCAAAAAATGTCCTGAGGTAGGGAACGGCCAAAGTATTCAAAACTGGCAAAGTTTTCAAGGAGATAGTATGGAGGGATAAGTTTTACTCACTCATTTTCAAAAAAGAAGAAAATGGATAAAAGCTCAACATCAGGAATTATTTGACTCATGCAAATCTAACCTCCAAAAAGGTTTCAAATCACACATGTCTACTATCATCAGACAAAGTCTACAAACAATAAATGCTGAAGGGGTTATAGAGAACTGTGTACCCTTATCTGCTGGTGGGATGTAAAGTGGTAAGAGCTAATAATGGGAACAGAAAGGAGCTGCGTTTACAAGTAAAAATTGAGCCCCCATTCCATTCAGCAGACCCACCGCTGAGCCTCTCACCTGAGAAGTCCAGAGTCGAGAAGGCACAGGCATCAACAGCTGCACTGCAGGAATTTTCACAGTAGCCAAGACACGGAAGCATCCAAAATGTCCATCACCACATGAATGGATAAAGAAGTGGTCCGTGTACACAAT
Organism: Mesoplodon mirus; assembly: GCF_964341445.2. NCBI lineage: Eukaryota > Metazoa > Chordata > Mammalia > Artiodactyla > Ziphiidae > Mesoplodon > Mesoplodon mirus. The sequence continues at coordinate 83,479 of NW_028295485.1, forward strand.
GGAATATGACCCATGGAAAACGATGAAACACTGCTCTCTGAGGCACCATAGATGAGCCTAGAGATAATCACAGAACATGAGGTAAGTAGGAAGGCAAAAGACATATCCTATGATATCACTTATAGGCGTTATCTAACAACTGACGCAAATGAACATATTTCCACAGTGAAAGACACTCACAGACTTAGAAAACAAACTATGCTTATCTAAAAGGAAAGGTGGTGGGAATGGAAAAATTAAGATTAGGGTTACCATACGTGTACAAATACCTATTAAATACATATATCAAAAAGACCGACCATAGAGCAAGGGTGGTCTATGGAAAACTCTGCTATAATTTACATGGGAATTGGGTCTGTACATGAATATATATATATATATATATATATATATATATATATATATATATATATATATATATATATATATATGTATTGTACAAATGAACCAGATTGTGTACACATAGGACAAACAATATCCTATTCATTACACCTATTTAAAAAATTGAAACAACGAAGAAAAGTAATGTGACATAAACTTATAGGGGTTTTTCCTGGCACATTCCATTGTAATTTACAACCTAGGAACAGGACTTCCAGAAAGGCTCTGCTGCCCTAGTAACCAGATTTGGCAATGGAGAAATGATGCCGCCTTGTGGCCGTTTCCCACAACAGCAGCTTTAATCCCAGTTCTACTGGTCACTAAATATTCACACTCATTGCATGCCTGTAAATGACACCTGCCCTCAAAAAAAATCCTAGGTTCGAATATCGACCAAAAAATTCAAAAGCGGGCCTCCTTCCAAGAAGACAATTTCAATAGGATTATTGTACTCACCGTTTTTTTCTGTTTTTGTTTAACAGAAATTTAAAATGTTGTGGGAAAAGCTGGACATTAGGAATAACTAAAGACATGTAAATCCAAATTACAAAAACCTATCAGCTCACACCAGTCAGAATGGCCATCAGCAAAAATTCTGCAAAAAATAAATGCTGAAGGTTTTGTGGAGAAGTGCCTACCCTTGGTTCAACGTGGGACATGGTAAGAGCCAGTAATGAAAACACAAAGGAGGTGCCTTGAAAAGATAAGTATGGAGCTACCATTCAATCAAGCATACCCACAGCTTGGCCTATCGCCTGAGAGTATAAGAATCAAAAAGTCACAGGCTGGGCTTCACTGGTGGCGCAGTGGTTGAGAATCTGCCTGCCGATGCAGGGGACACGGGTTCATGTGCCCATCCAAGAAGATCCAACATGGCGCAAAGCGGCTGGTCCCGTGTGCTATGGCTGCTGGGCCTGCACGTCCGGAGCCTTTGCTCCGCAAAGGGAGAGGCCACGGCCGTGAGAGGCCCACATACCGCAAACAAACAAACAAACAAACAAAAAGACACAGCCTGGCAATCCTTCACTACAGCAATATGTACCATAGCCAACACTTGGAAGCAACGAAAATGTCCATCAACAGAGGAATGCACAAAGAAGAAGTGTTCCATGTACACAATGGAATATGTCTCCAAAAAAATATAAATTCCTTTAGAAATCAAACATATGTAAGGGGACATCAGCATTTGTGGGTTTATCCGGGCACATTGCACACTAATTTATAAGCGAGGAACACCACTGCTAGGAAGGTCTGTTTCCCTAGTTACCAGATTGGCAAAGCAGAAATGGTGCCGCCCTCTCGCCATTACCTGCAACAGCAGGTATAAAACCTGTGCTAAGGGTCACTTCATATGCACCAGTACTGGAGGGCTGTAAATGAAACTTGCCCTCAAAATGGCTTGAGGGAGGTAAAGGACAAAATATTTCAAAATGTCATACATACTTCAAGAAAACAATTTGAAGAGGTAAGCTGTACTCTCAGTTGGAAGAAAAAAAGGACATGCCAGAAAGTTCAATTTCAAGGGATTATGAGACACATGCAAATCCAAGCACAAAGGAGTATCAGCTCACACTAGTCAGAGTAAACATCAGCAAAAAATCTACAAAGAATAAATGCTGAAGGTGTTGTGGAGAAGTGCATACCCTCACATTTAAGTGGGACATAACCTGGTAAGTGCCACTAATGAGAACAGAGTGGAGGTGCCTTTACAAGGAAAACATTTTGCTACCATGTGATCCAGGAGGCCCACTCCTGGGCCTATAACCTAAGAAGACAGAATTGGAAAGACACAGGCAGGCAAATGCGCATTGCCGCAGTTATTACAATAGCCAAGACATGGAAGCAACCAAAATGTCCATCAACAGATGAGTGGACAAAGATGAACTGGTGCATGTATAGATGGAAAATTAGCCAAGTAGAAAAATAACACAATGCCGTGGGCAGCACCGTAGATGAGTCTAGAGGTAATCACGCAACTTGTAGTAAGTCCGAAAGAGTAAGACACATATCGTATGATATCACTTATAGGTGTTACCTAAAAGTTGATACCAGTGAAGATATTTCCACAGAGAAGGGCAATCACAGATTCATTAAACAAACTTATGGCTCACCAATGGAAAGGTGTGAGGATTGGATACATTAGGATATTGGTGTAAAGAGACACATACCAACACAAGTGAAATATATAATCACCAAAGACCTACGGGATACCAAGAGAAGACTACTCAACATTCTGCCATAACGTACATGGGAAAAGGATCCCAGGAAGAACAGACATATGTATTTGTGTAAAAGAACCACATCTTGCACACCTAGAAGAAGCCAAACATTGTAATCAAACATGCTGTGATAAAATATAAAAATTAAATTACAAAAATGAACAAGAAGTAGTGAGACATAAACTTAAGGGGCTTTTTCCTGGCACATTCCATTCTAAATTACAACCTAGAACACAACTTCCATTGAGGCTTTGTTACCCTAGTAACCAGATTTGGTAAAGGAGAACTGCTGCCACCTTGTGGCCGTTTCACACAACAGCAGATTTAATCCAAGGGCTAATGGTCAGTTGATATTCAAAATAATTGCAGGCCTGTAAATGACACCTGCCCTGAAAACAAATCCTGGGGTCGTATATCAACAAAAAATTCAAAAGACATCCACTTTTCAAAACGACAGTTTCAAAAGGCATATTTTATGCACATTTGTCTTCTCTTTCCTTTTCTTTCTTTCTTTTGTTAAGAAAACAGGAATGGAAAAAGGCTGAACATCAGGAATTAATAAAGACATGCAAATCCATTGTACAAAAACGTTCACCTGACAGCCGACAGAATGATCATCAGCAAAAAAAAGTCTACAAAGAATAAATGCTGCATGGGTTTTAGAGAAGAGCCTACACTTTAGCGGCTGGTGGGATGTAACCTGGTAACAGCGAGTAGTGAGAACAGAACGGTGGTGTGTTTAAGAGTAAACATTGAGATACCATGTGATCTGGTAGGCCCACTGTTGGCCTATCACCTGAGTAGACCAGAATCAAAAAGACACAGGCTGAAATCCCTGCACTGTAGCAACATGGACCATGGCCAAGACCTGGAAGAAACAAAAATGTCCATCAACAGAAAAATGCACCAAGAAGATGTCATCCATGTACAAAATGGAATATTAGCCATGGAAAAGCATGGTGCAGTGCCGTTGGCACCACCATAGAAAGATCTAGAGATAATCACCCAACTTGAAGTAAGAAGGAAACCAAAAGACAGACATCCTATGGCATCACTTATAGGTGTTACCTAAAAATTGATAGCCATGAAATAATTTCCAAGAGAAGGACACGCATAGATTCAGAAAACCAATTTATGTTTAACCAAATGGAAAGGTGTAAGGAATATATGAATTAGGATATGGGAGTTAACAGACATGTACTAATACGTATGAAATATATAATCACAAAACACCTATGGAATACGAAGAGAGGTCTACTCAACACTCTATAATACCATACACGGGAGAGGCTCCAAAGAGGAATAGACAGATACATTGATAGCATGAACCAGAAACTGTACACATAGGAGACTCTACAGTTTTATCAAATGTGCTCTGATAATTAAAAAAAATTAAATTTACAAACAAAAATATCTAGGAGATATAATCTCTTGGGGGTTTGTGCTGGCACATTCTACTCGAATTTGCAGCTTATTAACACGATTTCCAGGAAAGCTCTGTTGCCCCAAATCCCACAGCTGGAAATGGAGAAATGCTGCCGCCTTGTGGCCGTTTCCCACAAGAGCGGCTTTAAACCCACAGCTAATGGTCACTTAACTTTCTCAAGGACTCAGGGCTGTAAAGGTCACCTGCCGTCAAAAAATGTCCTGAGGTAGGGAACGGCCAAAGTATTCAAAACTGGCAAAGTTTTCAAGGAGATAGTATGGAGGGATAAGTTTTACTCACTCATTTTCAAAAAAGAAGAAAATGGATAAAAGCTCAACATCAGGAATTATTTGACTCATGCAAATCTAACCTCCAAAAAGGTTTCAAATCACACATGTCTACTATCATCAGACAAAGTCTACAAACAATAAATGCTGAAGGGGTTATAGAGAACTGTGTACCCTTATCTGCTGGTGGGATGTAAAGTGGTAAGAGCTAATAATGGGAACAGAAAGGAGCTGCGTTTACAAGTAAAAATTGAGCCCCCATTCCATTCAGCAGACCCACCGCTGAGCCTCTCACCTGAGAAGTCCAGAGTCGAGAAGGCACAGGCTTCAACAGCTGCACTGCAGGAATTTTCACAGTAGCCAAGACACGGAAGCATCCAAAATGTCCATCACCACATGAATGGATAAAGAAGTGGTCCGTGTACACAATGGAATATGACCCATGGAAAACGATGAAACACTGCTCTCTGAGGCACCATAGATGAGCCTAGAGATAATCACAGAACATGAGGTAAGTAGGAAGGCAAAAGACATATCCTATGATATCACTTATAGGCGTTATCTAACAACTGACGCAAATGAACATATTTCCACAGTGAAAGACACTCACAGACTTAGAAAACAAACTATGCTTATCTAAAAGGAAAGGTGGTGGGAATAAAAAATTAAGATTAGGGTTACCATACGTGTACAAATACCTATTAAATACATATATCAAAAAGACCGACCATAGAGCAAGGGTGGTCTATGGAAAACTCTGCTATAATTTACATGGGAATTGGGTCTGTACATGAATATATATATATATATATATATATATATATATATATATATATATATATATATATGTATGAATATATTGTACAAATGAACCAGATTGTGTACACATAGGACAAACAATATCCTATTCATTACACCTATTTAAAAAATTGAAACAACGAAGAAAAGTAATGTGACATAAACTTATAGGGGTTTTTCCTGGCACATTCCATTGTAATTTACAACCTAGGAACAGGACTTCCAGAAAGGCTCTGCTGCCCTAGTAACCAGATTTGGCAATGGAGAAATGATGCCGCCTTGTGGCCGTTTCCCACAACAGCAGCTTTAATCCCAGTTCTACTGGTCACTAAATATTCACACTCATTGCATGCATGTAAATGACACCTGCCCTCAAAAAAAATCCTGGGTTCGAATATCGACCAAAAAATTCAAAAGCGGGCCTCCTTCCAAGAAGACAATTTCAATAGGATTATTGTACTCACCGATTTTTTCTGTTTTTGTTTAACAGAAATTTAAAATGTTGTGGGAAAAGCTGGACATTAGGAATAACTAAAGACATGCAAATCCAAATTACAAAAACCTATCAGCTCACACCAGTCAGAATGGCCATCAGCAAAAATTCTGCAAAAAATAAATGCTGAAGGTTTTGTGGAGAAGTGCCTACCCTTGGTTCAACGTGGGACATGGTAAGAGCCAGTAATGAAAACACAAAGGAGGTGCCTTGAAAAGATAAGTATGGAGCTACCATTCAATCAAGCATACCCACAGCTTGGCCTATCGCCTGAGAGTATAAGAATCAAAAAGTCACAGGCTGGGCTTCACTGGTGGCGCAGTGGTTGAGAATCTGCCTGCCGATGCAGGGGACACGGGTTCATGTGCCCATCCAAGAAGATCCATCATGGCGCAAAGCGGCTGGTCCCGTGTGCTATGGCTGCTGGGCCTGCACGTCCGGAGCCTTTGCTCCGCAAAGGGAGAGGCCACGGCCGTGAGAGGCCCGCATACCGCAAACAAACAAACAAACAAACAAAAAGACACAGCCTGGCAATCCTTCACTACAGCAATATGTACCATAGCCAACACTTGGAAGCAACGAAAATGTCCATCCACAGAGGAATGCACAAAGAAGAAGTGTTCCATGTACACAATGGAATATGTCTCCAAAAAAATATAAATTCCTTTAGAAATCAAACATATGTAAGGGGACATCAGCATTTGTGGGTTTATCCGGGCACATTGCACAGTAATTTATAAGCGAGGAACACCACTGCTAGGAAGGTCTGTTTCCCTAGTTACCAGATTGGCAAAGCAGAAATGGTGCCGCCCTCTCGCCATTACCTGCAACAGCAGGTATAAAACCTGTGCTAAGGGTCACTTCATATGCACCAGTACTGGAGGGCTGTAAATGAAACTTGCCCTCAAAATGGCTTGAGGGAGGTAAAGGACAAAATATTTCAAAATGTCATACATACTTCAAGAAAACAATTTGAAGAGGTAAGCTGTACTCTCAGTTGGAAGAAAAAAAGGACATGCCAGAAAGTTCAATTTCAAGGGATTATGAGACACATGCAAATCCAAGCACAAAGAAGTATCAGCTCACACTAGTCAGAGTAAACATCAGCAAAAAATCTACAAAGAATAAATGCTGAAGGTGTTGTGGAGAAGTGCATACCCTCACATTTAAGTGGGACATAACCTGGTAAGTGCCACTAATGAGAACAGAGTGGAGGTGCCTTTACAAGGAAAACATTTTGCTACCATGTGATCCAGGAGGCCCACTCCTGGGCCTATAACCTAAGAAGACAGAATTGGAAAGACACAGGCAGGCAAATGCGCATTGCCGCAGTTATTACAATAGCCAAGACATGGAAGCAACCAAAATGTCCATCAACAGATGAGTGGACAAAGATGAACTGGTGCATGTATAGATGGAAAATTAGCCAAGTAGAAAAAGAACACAATGCCATGGGCAGCACCGTAGATGAGTCTAGAGGTAATCACGCAACTTGTAGTAAGTCCGAAAGAGTAAGACACATATCGTATGATATCACTTATAGGTGTTACCTAAAAGTTGATACCAGTGAAGATATTTCCACAGAGAAGGGCAATCACAGATTCATTAAACAAACTTATGGCTCACCAATGGAAAGGTGTGAGGATTGGATACATTAGGATATTGGTGTAAAGAGACACATACCAACACAAGTGAAATATATAATCACCAAAGACCTACGGGATACCAAGAGAAGACTACTCAACATTCTGCCATAACGTACATGGGAAAAGGATCCCAGGAAGAACAGACATATGTATTTGTGTAAAAGAACCACATCTTGCACACCTAGAAGAAGCCAAACATTGTAATCAAACATGCTGTGATAAAATATAAAAATTAAATTACAAAAATGAACAAGAAGTAGTGAGACATAAACTTAAGGGGCTTTTTCCTGGCACATTCCATTCTAAATTACAACCTAGAACACAACTTCCATTGAGGCTTTGTTACCCTAGTAACCAGATTTGGTAAAGGAGAACTGCTGCCACCTTGTGGCCGTTTCACACAACAGCAGATTTAATCCAAGGGCTAATGGTCAGTTGATATTAAAAATAATTGCAGGCCTGTAAATGACACCTGCCCTGAAAACAAATCCTGGGGTCGTATATCAACAAAAAATTCAAAAGACATCCACTTTTCAAAACGACAGTTTCAAAAGGCATATTTTATGCACATTTGTCTTCTCTTTCCTTTTCTTTCTTTCTTTTGTTAAGAAAACAGGAATGGAAAAAGGCTGAACATCAGGAATTAATAAAGACATGCAAATCCATTGTACAAAAACGTTCACCTGACAGCCGACAGAATGATCATCAGCAAAAAAAGTCTACAAAGAATAAATGCTGCATGGGTTTTAGAGAACAGCCTACACTTTAGCGGCTGGTGGGATGTAACCTGGTAACAGCGAGTAGTGAGAACAGAACGGTGGTGTGTTTAAGAGTAAACATTGAGATACCATGTGATCTGGTAGGCCCACTGTTGGGCTATCACCTGAGTAGACCAGAATCAAAAAGACACAGGCTGAAATCCCTGCACTGTAGCAACATGGACCATGGCCAAGACCTGGAAGAAACAAAAATGTCCATCAACAGAAAAATGCACCAAGAAGATGTCATCCAAGTACAAAATGGAATATTAGCCATGGAAAAGCATGGTGCAGTGCTGTTGGCACCACCATAGAAAGATCTAGAGATAATCACCCAACTTGAAGTAAGAAGGAAACCAAAAGACAGACATCCTATGGCATCACTTATAGGTGTTACCTAAAAATTGATAGCCATGAAATAATTTCCAAGAGAAGGACACGCATAGATTCAGAAAACCAATTTATGTTTAACCAAATGGAAAGGTGTAAGGAATATATGAATTAGGATATGGGAGTTAACAGACATGTACTAATACGTATGAAATATATAATCACAAAACACCTATGGAATACGAAGAGAGGTCTACTCAACACTCTATAATACCATACACGGGAGAGGCTCCAAAGAGGAATAGACAGATACATTGATAGCATGAACCAGAAACTGTACACATAGGAGACTCTACAGTTTTATCAAATTTGCTCTGATAATTAAAAAAAATTAAATTTACAAACAAAAATATCTAGGAGATATAATCTCTTGGGGGTTTGTGCTGGCACATTCTACTCGAATTTGCAGCTTATTAACACGATTTCCAGGAAAGCTCTGTTGCCCCAAATCCCACAGCTGGAAATGGAGAAATGCTGCCGCCTTGTGGCCGTTTCCCACAAGAGCGGCTTTAAACCCACAGCTAATGGTCACTTAACTTTCTCAAGGACTCAGGGCTGTAAAGGTCACCTGCCGTCAAAAAATGTCCTGAGGTAGGGAACGGCCAAAGTATTCAAAACTGGCAAAGTTTTCAAGGAGATAGTATGGAGGGATAAGTTTTACTCACTCATTTTCAAAAAAGAAGAAAATGGATAAAAGCTCAACATCAGGAATTATTTGACTCATGCAAATCTAACCTCCAAAAAGGTTTCAAATCACACATGTCTACTATCATCAGACAAAGTCTACAAACAATAAATGCTGAAGGGGTTATAGAGAACTGTGTACCCTTATCTGCTGGTGGGATGTAAAGTGGTAAGAGCTAATAATGGGAACAGAAAGGAGCTGCGTTTACAAGTAAAAATTGAGCCCCCATTCCATTCAGCAGACCCACCGCTGAGCCTCTCACCTGAGAAGTCCAGAGTCGAGAAGGCACAGGCTTCAACAGCTGCACTGCAGGAATTTTCACAGTAGCCAAGACACGGAAGCATCCAAAATGTCCATCACCACATGAATGGATAAAGAAGTGGTCCGTGTACACAATGGAATAGGACCCATGGAAAACGATGAAACACTGCTCTCTGAGGCACCATAGATGAGCCTAGAGATAATCACAGAACATGAGGTAAGTAGGAAGGCAAAAGACATATCCTATGATATCACTTATAGGCGTTATCTAACAACTGACGCAAATGAACATATTTCCACAGTGAAAGACACTCACAGACTTAGAAAACAAACTATGCTTATCTAAAAGGAAAGGTGGTGGGAATGGAAAAATTAAGATTAGGGTTACCATACGTGTACAAATACCTATTAAATACATATATCAAAAAGACCGACCATAGAGCAAGGGTGGTCTATGGAAAACTCTGCTATAATTTACATGGGAATTGGGTCTGTACATGAATATATATATATATATATATATATATATATATGTATGTATGAATATATTGTACAAATGAACCAGATTGTGTACACATAGGACAAACAATATCCTATTCATTACACCTATTTAAAAAATTGAAACAACGAAGAAAAGTAATGTGACATAAACTTATAGGGGTTTTTCCTGGCACATTCCATTGTAATTTACAACCTAGGAACAGGACTTCCAGAAAGGCTCTGCTGCCCTAGTAACCAGATTTGGCAATGGAGAAATGATGCCGCCTTGTGGCCGTTTCCCACAACAGCAGCTTTAATCCCAGTTCTACTGGTCACTAAATATTCACACTCATTGCATGCCTGTAAATGACACCTGCCCCCCAAAAAAATCCTGGGTTCGAATATCGACCAAAAAATTCAAAAGCGGGCCTCCTTCTAAGAAGACAATTTCAATAGGATTTTTGTACTCACCGTTTTTTTCTGTTTTTGTTTAACAGAAATTTAAAATGTTGTGGGAAAAGCTGGACATTAGGAATAACTAAAGACATGCAAATCCAAATTACAAAAACCTATCAGCTCACACCAGTCAGAATGGCCATCAGCAAAAATTCTGCAAAAAATAAATGCTGAAGGTTTTGTGGAGAAGTGCCTACCCTTGGTTCAACGTGGGACATGGTAAGAGCCAGTAATGAAAACACAAAGGAGGTGCCTTGAAAAGATAAGTATGGAGCTACCATTCAATCAAGCATACCCACAGCTTGGCCTATCGCCTGAGAGTATAAGAATCAAAAAGTCACAGGCTGGGCTTCACTGGTGGCGCAGTGGTTGAGAATCTGCCTGCCGATGCAGGGGACACGGGTTCATGTGCCCAGCCAAGAAGATCCAACATGGCGCAAAGCGGCTGGTCCCGTGTGCTATGGCTGCTGGGCCTGCACGTCCGGAGCCTTTGCTCCGCAAAGGGAGAGGCCACGGCCGTGAGAGGCCCACATACCGCAAACAAACAAACAAACAAACAAAAAGACACAGCCTGGCAATCCTTCACTACAGCAATATGTACCATAGCCAACACTTGGAAGCAACGAAAATGTCCATCAACAGAGGAATGCACAAAGAAGAAGTGTTCCATGTACACAATGGAATATGTCTCCAAAAAAATATAAATTCCTTTAGAAATCATACATATGTAAAGGGACATCAGCATTTGTGGGTTTATCCGGGCACATTGCACACTAATTTATAAGCGAGGAACACCACTGCTAGGAAGGTCTGTTTCCCTAGTTACCAGATTGGCAAAGCAGAAATGGTGCCGCCCTCTCGCCATTACCTGCAACAGCAGGTATAAAACCTGTGCTAAGGGTCACTTCATATGCACCAGTACTGGAGGGCTGTAAATGAAACTTGCCCTCAAAATGGCTTGAGGGAGGTAAAGGACAAAATATTTCAAAATGTCATACATACTTCAAGAAAACAATTTGAAGAGGTAAGCTGTACTCTCAGTTGGAAGAAAAAAAGGACATGCCAGAAAGTTCAATTTCAAGGGATTATGAGACACATGCAAATCCAAGCACAAAGAAGTATCAGCTCACACTAGTCAGAGTAAACATCAGCAAAAAATCTACAAAGAATAAATGCTGAAGGTGTTGTGGAGAAGTGCATACCCTCACATTTAAGTGGGACATAACCTGGTAAGTGCCACTAATGAGAACAGAGTGGAGGTGCCTTTACAAGGAAAACATTTTGCTACCATGTGATCCAGGAGGCCCACTCCTGGGCCTATAACCTAAGAAGACAGAATTGGAAAGACACAGGCAGGCAAATGCGCATTGCCGCAGTTATTACAATAGCCAAGACATGGAAGCAACCAAAATGTCCATCAACAGATGAGTGGACAAAGATGAACTGGTGCATGTATAGATGGAAAATTAGCCAAGTAGAAAAAGAACACAATGCCATGGGCAGCACCGTAGATGAGTCTAGAGGTAATCACGCAACTTGTAGTAAGTCCGAAAGAGTAAGACACATATCGTATGATATCACTTATAGGTGTTACCTAAAAGTTGATACCAGTGAAGATATTTCCACAGAGAAGGGCAATCACAGATTCATTAAACAAACTTATGGCTCACCAATGGAAAGGTGTGAGGATTGGATACATTAGGATATTGGTGTAAAGAGACACATACCAACACAAGTGAAATATATAATCACCAAAGACCTACGGGATACCAAGAGAAGACTACTCAACATTCTGCCATAACGTACATGGGAAAAGGATCCCAGGAAGAACAGACATATGTATTTGTGTAAAAGAACCACATCTTGCACACCTAGAAGAAGCCAAACATTGTAATCAAACATGCTGTGATAAAATATAAAAATTAAATTACAAAAATGAACAAGAAGTAGTGAGACATAAACTTAAGGGGCTTTTTCCTGGCACATTCCATTCTAAATTACAACCTAGAACACAACTTCCATTGAGGCTTTGTTACCCTAGTAACCAGATTTGGTAAAGGAGAACTGCTGCCACCTTGTGGCCGTTTCACACAACAGCAGATTTAATCCAAGGGCTAATGGTCAGTTGATATTCAAAATAATTGCAGGCCTGTAAATGACACCTGCCCTGAAAACAAATCCTGGGGTCGTATATCAACAAAAAATTCAAAAGACATCCACTTTTCAAAACGACAGTTTCAAAAGGCATATTTTATGCACATTTGTCTTCTCTTTCCTTTTCTTTCTTTCTTTTGTTAAGAAAACAGGAATGGAAAAAGGCTGAACATCAGGAATTAATAAAGACATGCAAATCCATTGTACAAAAACGTTCACCTGACAGCCGACAGAATGATCATCAGCAAAAAAAGTCTACAAAGAATAAATGCTGCATGGGTTTTAGAGAACAGCCTACACTTTAGCGGCTGGTGGGATGTAACCTGGTAACAGCGAGTAGTGAGAACAGAACGGTGGTGTGTTTAAGAGTAAACATTGAGATACCATGTGATCTGGTAGGCCCACTGTTGGCCTATCACCTGAGTAGACCAGAATCAAAAAGACACAGGCTGAAATCCCTGCACTGTAGCAACATGGACCATGGCCAAGACCTGGAAGAAACAAAAATGTCCATCAACAGAAAAATGCACCAAGAAGATGTCATCCAAGTACAAAATGGAATATTAGCCATGGAAAAGCATGGTGCAGTGCTGTTGGCACCACCATAGAAAGATCTAGAGATAATCACCCAACTTGAAGTAAGAAGGAAACCAAAAGACAGACATCCTATGGCATCACTTATAGGTGTTACCTAAAAATTGATAGCCATGAAATAATTTCCAAGAGAAGGACACGCATAGATTCAGAAAACCAATTTATGTTTAACCAAATGGAAAGGTGTAAGGAATATATGAATTAGGATATGGGAGTTAACAGACATGTACTAATACGTATGAAATATATAATCACAAAACACCTATGGAATACGAAGAGAGGTCTACTCAACACTCTATAATACCATACACGGGAGAGGCTCCAAAGAGGAATAGACAGATACATTGATAGCATGAACCAGAAACTGTACACATAGGAGACTCTACATTTTTATCAAATTTGCTCTGATAATTAAAAAAAATTAAATTTACAAACAAAAATATCTAGGAGATATAATCTCTTGGGGGTTTGTGCTGGCACATTCTACTCGAATTTGCAGCTTATTAACACGATTTCCAGGAAAGCTCTGTTGCCCCAAATCCCACAGCTGGAAATGGAGAAATGCTGCCGCCTTGTGGCCGTTTCCCACAAGAGCGGCTTTAAACCCACAGCTAATGGTCACTTAACTTTCTCAAGGACTCAGGGCTGTAAAGGTCACCTGCCGTCAAAAAATGTCCTGAGGTAGGGAACGGCCAAAGTATTCAAAACTGGCAAAGTTTTCAAGGAGATAGTATGGAGGGATAAGTTTTACTCACTCATTTTCAAAAAAGAAGAAAATGGATAAAAGCTCAACATCAGGAATTATTTGACTCATGCAAATCTAACCTCCAAAAAGGTTTCAAATCACACATGTCTACTATCATCAGACAAAGTCTACAAACAATAAATGCTGAAGGGGTTATAGAGAACTGTGTACCCTTATCTGCTGGTGGGATGTAAAGTGGTAAGAGCTAATAATGGGAACAGAAAGGAGCTGCGTTTACAAGTAAAAATTGAGCCCCCATTCCATTCAGCAGACCCACCGCTGAGCCTCTCACCTGAGAAGTCCAGAGTCGAGAAGGCACAGGCTTCAACAGCTGCACTGCAGGAATTTTCACAGTAGCCAAGACACGGAAGCATCCAAAATGTCCATCACCACATGAATGGATAAAGAAGTGGTCCGTGTACACAATGGAATATGACCCATGGAAAACGATGAAACACTGCTCTCTGAGGCACCATAGATGAGCCTAGAGATAATCACAGAACATGAGGTAAGTAGGAAGGCAAAAGACATATCCTATGATATCACTTATAGGCGTTATCTAACAACTGACGCAAATGAACATATTTCCACAGTGAAAGACACTCACAGACTTAGAAAACAAACTATGCTTATCTAAAAGGAAAGGTGGTGGGAATGGAAAAATTAAGATTAGGGTTACCATACGTGTACAAATACCTATTAAATACATATATCAAAAAGACCGACCATAGAGCAAGGGTGGTCTATGGAAAACTCTGCTATAATTTACATGGGAATTGGGTCTGTACATGAATATATATATATATATATATATATATATATATGTATGTATGAATATATTGTACAAATGAACCAGATTGTGTACACATAGGACAAACAATATCCTATTCATTACACCTATTTAAAAAATTGAAACAACGAAGAAAAGTAATGTGACATAAACTTATAGGGGTTTTTCCTGGCACATTCCATTGTAATTTACAACCTAGGAACAGGACTTCCAGAAAGGCTCTGCTGCCCTAGTAACCAGATTTGGCAATGGAGAAATGATGCCGCCTTGTGGCCGTTTCCCACAACAGCAGCTTTAATCCCAGTTCTACTGGTCACTAAATATTCACACTCATTGCATGCCTGTAAATGACACCTGCCCCCCAAAAAAATCCTGGGTTCGAATATCGACCAAAAAATTCAAAAGCGGGCCTCCTTCTAAGAAGACAATTTCAATAGGATTTTTGTACTCACCGTTTTTTTCTGTTTTTGTTTAACAGAAATTTAAAATGTTGTGGGAAAAGCTGGACATTAGGAATAACTAAAGACATGCAAATCCAAATTACAAAAACCTATCAGCTCACACCAGTCAGAATGGCCATCAGCAAAAATTCTGCAAAAAATAAATGCTGAAGGTTTTGTGGAGAAGTGCCTACCCTTGGTTCAACGTGGGACATGGTAAGAGCCAGTAATGAAAACACAAAGGAGGTGCCTTGAAAAGATAAGTATGGAGCTACCATTCAATCAAGCATACCCACAGCTTGGCCTATCGCCTGAGAGTATAAGAATCAAAAAGTCACAGGCTGGGCTTCACTGGTGGCGCAGTGGTTGAGAATCTGCCTGCCGATGCAGGGGACACGGGTTCATGTGCCCAGCCAAGAAGATCCAACATGGCGCAAAGCGGCTGGTCCCGTGTGCTATGGCTGCTGGGCCTGCACGTCCGGAGCCTTTGCTCCGCAAAGGGAGAGGCCACGGCCGTGAGAGGCCCACATACCGCAAACAAACAAACAAACAAACAAAAAGACACAGCCTGGCAATCCTTCACTACAGCAATATGTACCATAGCCAACACTTGGAAGCAACGAAAATGTCCATCAACAGAGGAATGCACAAAGAAGAAGTGTTCCATGTACACAATGGAATATGTCTCCAAAAAAATATAAATTCCTTTAGAAATCATACATATGTAAAGGGACATCAGCATTTGTGGGTTTATCCGGGCACATTGCACACTAATTTATAAGCGAGGAACACCACTGCTAGGAAGGTCTGTTTCCCTAGTTACCAGATTGGCAAAGCAGAAATGGTGCCGCCCTCTCGCCATTACCTGCAACAGCAGGTATAAAACCTGTGCTAAGGGTCACTTCATATGCACCAGTACTGGAGGGCTGTAAATGAAACTTGCCCTCAAAATGGCTTGAGGGAGGTAAAGGACAAAATATTTCAAAATGTCATACATACTTCAAGAAAACAATTTGAAGAGGTAAGCTGTACTCTCAGTTGGAAGAAAAAAAGGACATGCCAGAAAGTTCAATTTCAAGGGATTATGAGACACATGCAAATCCAAGCACAAAGAAGTATCAGCTCACACTAGTCAGAGTAAACATCAGCAAAAAATCTACAAAGAATAAATGCTGAAGGTGTTGTGGAGAAGTGCATACCCTCACATTTAAGTGGGACATAACCTGGTAAGTGCCACTAATGAGAACAGAGTGGAGGTGCCTTTACAAGGAAAACATTTTGCTACCATGTGATCCAGGAGGCCCACTCCTGGGCCTATAACCTAAGAAGACAGAATTGGAAAGACACAGGCAGGCAAATGCGCATTGCCGCAGTTATTACAATAGCCAAGACATGGAAGCAACCAAAATGTCCATCAACAGATGAGTGGACAAAGATGAACTGGTGCATGTATAGATGGAAAATTAGCCAAGTAGAAAAAGAACACAATGCCATGGGCAGCACCGTAGATGAGTCTAGAGGTAATCACGCAACTTGTAGTAAGTCCGAAAGAGTAAGACACATATCGTATGATATCACTTATAGGTGTTACCTAAAAGTTGATACCAGTGAAGATATTTCCACAGAGAAGGGCAATCACAGATTCATTAAACAAACTTATGGCTCACCAATGGAAAGGTGTGAGGATTGGATACATTAGGATATTGGTGTAAAGAGACACATACCAACACAAGTGAAATATATAATCACCAAAGACCTACGGGATACCAAGAGAAGACTACTCAACATTCTGCCATAACGTACATGGGAAAAGGATCCCAGGAAGAACAGACATATGTATTTGTGTAAAAGAACCACATCTTGCACACCTAGAAGAAGCCAAACATTGTAATCAAACATGCTGTGATAAAATATAAAAATTAAATTACAAAAATGAACAAGAAGTAGTGAGACATAAACTTAAGGGGCTTTTTCCTGGCACATTCCATTCTAAATTACAACCTAGAACACAACTTCCATTGAGGCTTTGTTACCCTAGTAACCAGATTTGGTAAAGGAGAACTGCTGCCACCTTGTGGCCGTTTCACACAACAGCAGATTTAATCCAAGGGCTAATGGTCAGTTGATATTCAAAATAATTGCAGGCCTGTAAATGACACCTGCCCTGAAAACAAATCCTGGGGTCGTATATCAACAAAAAATTCAAAAGACATCCACTTTTCAAAACGACAGTTTCAAAAGGCATATTTTATGCACATTTGTCTTCTCTTTCCTTTTCTTTCTTTCTTTTGTTAAGAAAACAGGAATGGAAAAAGGCTGAACATCAGGAATTAATAAAGACATGCAAATCCATTGTACAAAAACGTTCACCTGACAGCCGACAGAATGATCATCAGCAAAAAAAGTCTACAAAGAATAAATGCTGCATGGGTTTTAGAGAACAGCCTACACTTTAGCGGCTGGTGGGATGTAACCTGGTAACAGCGAGTAGTGAGAACAGAACGGTGGTGTGTTTAAGAGTAAACATTGAGATACCATGTGATCTGGTAGGCCCACTGTTGGCCTATCACCTGAGTAGACCAGAATCAAAAAGACACAGGCTGAAATCCCTGCACTGTAGCAACATGGACCATGGCCAAGACCTGGAAGAAACAAAAATGTCCATCAACAGAAAAATGCACCAAGAAGATGTCATCCAAGTACAAAATGGAATATTAGCCATGGAAAAGCATGGTGCAGTGCTGTTGGCACCACCATAGAAAGATCTAGAGATAATCACCCAACTTGAAGTAAGAAGGAAACCAAAAGACAGACATCCTATGGCATCACTTATAGGTGTTACCTAAAAATTGATAGCCATGAAATAATTTCCAAGAGAAGGACACGCATAGATTCAGAAAACCAATTTATGTTTAACCAAATGGAAAGGTGTAAGGAATATATGAATTAGGATATGGGAGTTAACAGACATGTACTAATACGTATGAAATATATAATCACAAAACACCTATGGAATACGAAGAGAGGTCTACTCAACACTCTATAATACCATACACGGGAGAGGCTCCAAAGAGGAATAGACAGATACATTGATAGCATGAACCAGAAACTGTACACATAGGAGACTCTACAGTTTTATCAAATTTGCTCTGATAATTAAAAAAAATTAAATTTACAAACAAAAATATCTAGGAGATATAATCTCTTGGGGGTTTGTGCTGGCACATTCTACTCGAATTTGCAGCTTATTAACACGATTTCCAGGAAAGCTCTGTTGCCCCAAATCCCACAGCTGGAAATGGAGAAATGCTGCCGCCTTGTGGCCGTTTCCCACAAGAGCGGCTTTAAACCCACAGCTAATGGTCACTTAACTTTCTCAAGGACTCAGGGCTGTAAAGGTCACCTGCCGTCAAAAAATGTCCTGAGGTAGGGAACGGCCAAAGTATTCAAAACTGGCAAAGTTTTCAAGGAGATAGTATGGAGGGATAAGTTTTACTCACTCATTTTCAAAAAAGAAGAAAATGGATAAAAGCTCAACATCAGGAATTATTTGACTCATGCAAATCTAACCTCCAAAAAGGTTTCAAATCACACATGTCTACTATCATCAGACAAAGTCTACAAACAATAAATGCTGAAGGGGTTATAGAGAACTGTGTACCCTTATCTGCTGGTGGGATGTAAAGTGGTAAGAGCTAATAATGGGAACAGAAAGGAGCTGCGTTTACAAGTAAAAATTGAGCCCCCATTCCATTCAGCAGACCCACCGCTGAGCCTCTCACCTGAGAAGTCCAGAGTCGAGAAGGCACAGGCTTCAACAGCTGCACTGCAGGAATTTTCACAGTAGCCAAGACACGGAAGCATCCAAAATGTCCATCACCACATGAATGGATAAAGAAGTGGTCCGTGTACACAATGGAATATGACCCATGGAAAACGATGAAACACTGCTCTCTGAGGCACCATAGATGAGCCTAGAGATAATCACAGAACATGAGGTAAGTAGGAAGGCAAAAGACATATCCTATGATATCACTTATAGGCGTTATCTAACAACTGACGCAAATGAACATATTTCCACAGTGAAAGACACTCACAGACTTAGAAAACAAACTATGCTTATCTAAAAGGAAAGGTGGTGGGAATGGAAAAATTAAGATTAGGGTTACCATACGTGTACAAATACCTATTAAATACATATATCAAAAAGACCGACCATAGAGCAAGGGTGGTCTATGGAAAACTCTGCTATAATTTACATGGGAATTGGGTCTGTACATGAATATATATATATATATATATATATATATATATGTATGTATGAATATATTGTACAAATGAACCAGATTGTGTACACATAGGACAAACAATATCCTATTCATTACACCTATTTAAAAAATTGAAACAACGAAGAAAAGTAATGTGACATAAACTTATAGGGGTTTTTCCTGGCACATTCCATTGTAATTTACAACCTAGGAACAGGACTTCCAGAAAGGCTCTGCTGCCCTAGTAACCAGATTTGGCAATGGAGAAATGATGCCGCCTTGTGGCCGTTTCCCACAACAGCAGCTTTAATCCCAGTTCTACTGGTCACTAAATATTCACACTCATTGCATGCCTGTAAATGACACCTGCCCCCCAAAAAAATCCTGGGTTCGAATATCGACCAAAAAATTCAAAAGCGGGCCTCCTTCTAAGAAGACAATTTCAATAGGATTTTTGTACTCACCGTTTTTTTCTGTTTTTGTTTAACAGAAATTTAAAATGTTGTGGGAAAAGCTGGACATTAGGAATAACTAAAGACATGCAAATCCAAATTACAAAAACCTATCAGCTCACACCAGTCAGAATGGCCATCAGCAAAAATTCTGCAAAAAATAAATGCTGAAGGTTTTGTGGAGAAGTGCCTACCCTTGGTTCAACGTGGGACATGGTAAGAGCCAGTAATGAAAACACAAAGTAGGTGCCTTGAAAAGATAAGTATGGAGCTACCATTCAATCAAGCATACCCACAGCTTGGCCTATCGCCTGAGAGTATAAGAATCAAAAAGTCACAGGCTGGGCTTCACTGGTGGCGCAGTGGTTGAGAATCTGCCTGCCGATGCAGGGGACACGGGTTCATGTGCCCATCCAAGAAGATCCAACATGGCGCAAAGCGGCTGGTCCCGTGTGCTATGGCTGCTGGGCCTGCACGTCCGGAGCCTTTGCTCCGCAAAGGGAGAGGCCACGGCCGTGAGAGGCCCACATACCGCAAACAAACAAACAAACAAACAAAAAGACACAGCCTGGCAATCCTTCACTACAGCAATATGTACCATAGCCAACACTTGGAAGCAACGAAAATGTCCATCAACAGAGGAATGCACAAAGAAGAAGTGTTCCATGTACACAATGGAATATGTCTCCAAAAAAATATAAATTCCTTTAGAAATCATACATATGTAAAGGGACATCAGCATTTGTGGGTTTATCCGGGCACATTGCACACTAATTTATAAGCGAGGAACACCACTGCTAGGAAGGTCTGTTTCCCTAGTTACCAGATTGGCAAAGCAGAAATGGTGCCGCCCTCTCGCCATTACCTGCAACAGCAGGTATAAAACCTGTGCTAAGGGTCACTTCATATGCACCAGTACTGGAGGGCTGTAAATGAAACTTGCCCTCAAAATGGCTTGAGGGAGGTAAAGGACAAAATATTTCAAAATGTCATACATACTTCAAGAAAACAATTTGAAGAGGTAAGCTGTACTCTCAGTTGGAAGAAAAAAAGGACATGCCAGAAAGTTCAATTTCAAGGGATTATGAGACACATGCAAATCCAAGCACAAAGAAGTATCAGCTCACACTAGTCAGAGTAAACATCAGCAAAAAATCTACAAAGAATAAATGCTGAAGGTGTTGTGGAGAAGTGCATACCCTCACATTTAAGTGGGACATAACCTGGTAAGTGCCACTAATGAGAACAGAGTGGAGGTGCCTTTACAAGGAAAACATTTTGCTACCATGTGATCCAGGAGGCCCACTCCTGGGCCTATAACCTAAGAAGACAGAATTGGAAAGACACAGGCAGGCAAATGCGCATTGCCGCAGTTATTACAATAGCCAAGACATGGAAGCAACCAAAATGTCCATCAACAGATGAGTGGACAAAGATGAACTGGTGCATGTATAGATGGAAAATTAGCCAAGTAGAAAAAGAACACAATGCCATGGGCAGCACCATAGATGAGTCTAGAGGTAATCACGCAACTTGTAGTAAGTCAGAAAGAGTAAGACACATATCGTATGATATCACTTATAGGTGTTACCTAAAAGTTGATACCAGTGAAGATATTTCCACAGAGAAGGGCAATCACAGATTCATTAAACAAACTTATGGCTCACCAATGGAAAGGTGTGAGGATTGGATACATTAGGATATTGGTGTAAAGAGACACATACCAACACAAGTGAAATATATAATCACCAAAGACCTACGGGATACCAAGAGAAGACTACTCAACATTCTGCCATAACGTACATGGGAAAAGGATCCCAGGAAGAACAGACATATGTATTTGTGTAAAAGAACCACATCTTGCACACCTAGAAGAAGCCAAACATTGTAATCAAACATGCTGTGATAAAATATAAAAATTAAATTACAAAAATGAACAAGAAGTAGTGAGACATAAACTTAAGGGGCTTTTTCCTGGCACATTCCATTCTAAATTACAACCTAGAACACAACTTCCATTGAGGCTTTGTTACCCTAGTAACCAGATTTGGTAAAGGAGAACTGCTGCCACCTTGTGGCCGTTTCACACAGCAGCAGATTTAATCCAAGGGCTAATGGTCAGTTGATATTCAAAATAATTGCAGGCCTGTAAATGACACCTGCCCTGAAAACAAATCCTGGGGTCGTATATCAACAAAAAATTCAAAAGACATCCACTTTTCAAAACGACAGTTTCAAAAGGCATATTTTATGCACATTTGTCTTCTCTTTCCTTTTCTTTCTTTCTTTTGTTAAGAAAACAGGAATGGAAAAAGGCTGAACATCAGGAATTAATGAAGACATGCAAATCCATTGTACAAAAACGTTCACCTGACAGCCGACAGAATGATCATCAGCAAAAAAAGTCTACAAAGAATAAATGCTGCATGGGTTTTAGAGAAGAGCCTACACTTTAGCGGCTGGTGGGATGTAACCTGGTAACAGCGAGTAGTGAGAACAGAACGGTGGTGTGTTTAAGAGTAAACACTGAGATACCATGTGATCTGGTAGGCCCACTGTTGGCCTATCACCTGAGTAGACCAGAATCAAAAAGACACAGGCTGAAATCCCTGCACTGTAGCAACATGGACCATGGCCAAGACCTGGAAGAAACAAAAATGTCCATCAACAGAAGAATGCACCAAGAAGATGTCATCCAAGTACAAAATGGAATATTAGCCATGGAAAAGCATGGTGCAGTGCCGTTGGCACCACCATAGAAAGATCTAGAGATAATCACCCAACTTGAAGTAAGAAGGAAACCAAAAGACAGACATCCTATGGCATCACTTATAGGTGTTACCTAAAAATTGATAGCCATGAAATAATTTCCAAGAGAAGGACACGCATAGATTCCGAAAACCAATTTATGTTTAACCAAATGGAAAGGTGTAAGGAATATATGAATTAGGATATGGGAGTTAACAGACATGTACTAATACGTATGAAATATATAATCACAAAACACCTATGGAATACGAAGAGAGGTCTACTCAACACTCTATAATACCATACACGGGAGAGGCTCCAAAGAGGAATAGACAGATACATTGATAGCATGAACCAGAAACTGTAGACATAGGAGACTCTACATTTTTATCAAATTTGCTCTGATAATTAAAAAAAATTAAATTTACAAACAAAAATATCTAGGAGATATAATCTCTTGGGGATTTCTGCTGGCACATTCTACTCGAATTTGCAGCTTATTAACACGATTTCCAGGAAAGCTCTGTTGCCCCAAATCCCACAGCTGGAAATGGAGAAATGCTGCCGCCTTGTGGCCGTTTCCCACAAGAGCGGCTTTAAACCCACAGCTAATGGTCACTTAACTTTCTCAAGGACTCAGGGCTGTAAAGGTCACCTGCCGTCAAAAAATGTCCTGAGGTAGGGAACGGCCAAAGTATTCAAAACTGGCAAAGTTTTCAAGGAGATAGTATGGAGGGGTAAGTTTTACTCACTCATTTTCAAAAAAGAAGAAAATGGATAAAAGCTCAACATCAGGAATTATTTGACTCATGCAAATCTAACCTCCAAAAAGGTTTCAAATCACACATGTCTACTATCATCAGACAGTCTACAAACAATAAATGCTGAAGGGGTTATAGAGAACTGTGTACCCTTATCTGCTGGTGGGATGTAAAGTGGTAAGAGCTAATAATGGGAACAGAAAGGAGCTGCGTTTACAAGTAAAAATTGAGCCCCCATTCCATTCAGCAGACCCACCGCTGAGCCTCTCACCTGAGAAGTCCAGAGTCGAGAAGGCACAGGCTTCAACAGCTGCACTGCAGGAATTTTCACAGTAGCCAAGACACGGAAGCATCCAAAATGTCCATCACCACATGAATGGATAAAGAAGTGGTCCGTGTACACAATGGAATATGACCCATGGAAAACGATGAAACACTGCTCTCTGAGGCACCATAGATGAGCCTAGAGATAATCACAGAACATGAGGTAAGTAGGAAAGCAAAAGACATATCCTATGATATCACTTATAGGCGTTATCTAACAACTGACGCAAATGAACATATTTCCACAGTGAAAGACACTCACAGACTTAGAAAACAAACTATGCTTATCTAAAAGGAAAGGTGGTGGGAATGGAAAAATTAAGATTAGGGTTACCATACGTGTACAAATACCTATTAAATACATATATCAAAAAGACCGACCATAGAGCAAGGGTGGTCTATGGAAAACTCTGCTATAATTTACATGGGAATTGGGTCTGTACATGAATATATATATATATATATATATATATATATATATATATATATATATATATATATATATATATGTATTGTACAAATGAACCAGATTGTGTACACATAGGACAAACAATATCCTATTCATTACACCTATTTAAAAAATTGAAACAACGAAGAAAAGTAATGTGACATAAACTTATAGGGGTTTTTCCTGGCACATTCCATTGTAATTTACAACCTAGGAACAGGACTTCCAGAAAGGCTCTGCTGCCCTAGTAACCATATTTGGCAATGGAGAAATGATGCCGCCTTGTGGCCGTTTCCCACAACAACAGCTTTAATCCCAGTTCTACTGGTCACTAAATATTCACACTCATTGCATGCCTGTAAATGACACCTGCTCTCAAAAAAAATCCTGGGTTCGAATATCGACCAAAAAATTCAAAAGCTGGCCTCCTTCCAAGAAGACAATTTCAATAGGATTATTGTACTCACCGTTTTTTTCTGTTTTTGTTTAACAGAAATTTAAAATGTTGTGGGAAAAGCTGAACATTAGGAATAACTAAAGACATGCAAATCCAAATTACAAAAACCTATCAGCTCACACCAGTCAGAATGGCCATCAGCAAAAATTCTGCAAAAAATAAATGCTGAAGGTTTTGTGGAGAAGTGCCTACCCTTGGTTCAACGTGGGACATGGTAAGAGCCAGTAATGAAAACACAAAGGCGGTGCCTTGAAAAGATAAGTATGGAGCTACCATTCAATCAAGCATACCCACAGCTTGGCCTATCGCCTGAGAGTATAAGAATCAAAAAGTCACAGGCTGGGCTTCACTGGTGGCGCAGTGGTTGAGAATCTGCCTGCCGATGCAGGGGACACGGGTTCATGTGCCCATCCAAGAAGATCCAACATGGCGCAAAGCGGCTGGTCCCGTGTGCTATGGCTGCTGGGCCTGCACGTCCGGAGCCTTTGCTCCGCAAAGGGAGAGGCCACGGCCGTGAGAGGCCCACATACCGCAAACAAACAAACAAACAAACAAAAAGACACAGCCTGGCAATCCTTCACTACAGCAATATGTACCATAGCCAACACTTGGAAGCAACGAAAATGTCCATCAACAGAGGAATGCACAAAGAAGAAGTGTTCCATGTACACAATGGAATATGTCTCCAAAAAAATATAAATTCCTTTAGAAATCAAACATATGTAAGGGGACATCAGCATTTGTGGGTTTATCCGGGCACATTGCACAGTAATTTATAAGCGAGGAACACCACTGCTAGGAAGGTCTGTTTCCCTAGTTACCAGATTGGCAAAGCAGAAATGGTGCCGCCCTCTCGCCATTACCTGCAACAGCAGGTATAAAACCTGTGCTAAGGGTCACTTCATATGCACCAGTACTGGAGGGCTGTAAATGAAACTTGCCCTCAAAATGGCTTGAGGGAGGTAAAGGACAAAATATTTCAAAATGTCATACATACTTCAAGAAAACAATTTGAAGAGGTAAGCTGTACTCTCAGTTGGAAGAAAAAAAGGACATGCCAGAAAGTTCAATTTCAAGGGATTATGAGACACATGCAAATCCAAGCACAAAGAAGTATCAGCTCACACTAGTCAGAGTAAACATCAGCAAAAAATCTACAAAGAATAAATGCTGAAGGTGTTGTGGAGAAGTGCATACCCTCACATTTAAGTGGGACATAACCTGGTAAGTGCCACTAATGAGAACAGAGTGGAGGTGCCTTTACAAGGAAAACATTTTGCTACCATGTGATCCAGGAGGCCCACTCCTGGGCCTATAACCTAAGAAGACAGAATTGGAAAGACACAGGCAGGCAAATGCGCATTGCCGCAGTTATTACAATAGCCAAGACATGGAAGCAACCAAAATGTCCATCAACAGATGAGTGGACAAAGATGAACTGGTGCATGTATAGATGGAAAATTAGCCAAGTAGAAAAAGAACACAATGCCATGGGCAGCACCGTAGATGAGTCTAGAGGTAATCACGCAACTTGTAGTAAGTCAGAAAGAGTAAGACACATATCGTATGATATCACTTATAGGTGTTACCTAAAAGTTGATACCAGTGAAGATATTTCCACAGAGAAGGGCAATCACAGATTCATTAAACAAACTTATGGCTCACCAATGGAAAGGTGTGAGGATTGGATACATTAGGATATTGGTGTAAAGAGACACATACCAACACAAGTGAAATATATAATCACCAAAGACCTACGGGATACCAAGAGAAGACTACTCAACATTCTGCCATAACGTACATGGGAAAAGGATCCCAGGAAGAACAGACATATGTATTTGTGTAAAAGAACCACATCTTGCACACCTAGAAGAAACCAAACATTGTAATCAAACATGCTGTGATAAAATATAAAAATTAAATTACAAAAATGAACAAGAAGTAGTGAGACATAAACTTAAGAGGCTTTTTCCTGGCACATTCCATTCTAAATTACAACCTAGAACACAACTTCCATTGAGGCTTTGTTACCCTAGTAACCAGATTTGGTAAAGGAGAACTGCTGCCACCTTGTGGCCGTTTCACACAACAGCAGATTTAATCCAAGGGCTAATGGTCAGTTGATATTCAAAATAATTGCAGGCCTGTAAATGACACCTGCCCTGAAAACAAATCCTGGGGTCGTATATCAACAAAAAATTCAAAAGACATCCACTTTTCAAAACGACAGTTTCAAAAGGCATATTTTATGCACATTTGTCTTCTCTTTCCTTTTCTTTCTTTCTTTTGTTAAGAAAACAGGAATGGAAAAAGGCTGAACATCAGGAATTAATAAAGACATGCAAATCCATTGTACAAAAACGTTCACCTGACAGCCGACAGAATGATCATCAGCAAAAAAAAGTCTACAAAGAATAAATGCTGCATGGGTTTTAGAGAAGAGCCTACACTTTAGCGGCTGGTGGGATGTAACCTGGTAACAGCGAGTAGTGAGAACAGAACGGTGGTGTGTTTAAGAGTAAACATTGAGATACCATGTGATCTGGTAGGCCCACTGTTGGCCTATCACCTGAGTAGACCAGAATCAAAAAGACACAGGCTGAAATCCCTGCACTGTAGCAACATGTACCATGGTCAAGACCTGGAAGAAACACAAATGTCCATCAACAGAAAAATGCACCAAGAAGATGTCATCCATGTACAAAATGGAATATTAGCCATGGAAAAGCATGGTGCAGTGCCGTTGGCACCACCATAGAAAGATCTAGAGATAATCACCCAACTTGAAGTAAGAAGGAAACCAAAAGACAGACATCCTATGGCATCACTTATAGGTGTTACCTAAAAATTGATAGCCATGAAATAATTTCCAAGAGAAGGACACGCATAGATTCAGAAAACCAATTTATGTTTAACCAAATGGAAAGGTGTAAGGAATATATGAATTAGGATATGGGAGTTAACAGACATGTACTAATACGTATGAAATATATAATCACAAAACACCTATGGAATACGAAGAGAGGTCTACTCAACACTCTATAATACCATACACGGGAGAGGAACCAAAGAGGAATAGACAGATACATTGATAGCATGAACCAGAAACTGTACACATAGGAGACTCTACAGTTTTATCAAATTTGCTCTGATAATTAAAAAAAATTAAATTTACAAACAAAAATATCTAGGAGATATAATCTCTTGGGGGTTTGTGCTGGCACATTCTACTCGAATTTGCAGCTTATTAACACGATTTCCAGGAAAGCTCTGTTGCCCCAAATCCCACAGCTGGAAATGGAGAAATGCTGCCGCCTTGTGGCCGTTTCCCACAAGAGCGGCTTTAAACCCACAGCTAATGGTCACTTAACTTTCTCAAAGACTCAGGGCTGTAAAGGTCACCTGCCGTCAAAAAATGTCCTGAGGTAGGGAATGGCCAAAGTATTCAAAACTGGCAAAGTTTTCAAGGAGATAGTATGGAGGGATAAGTTTTACTCACTCATTTTCAAAAAAGAAGAAAATGGATAAAAGCTCAACATCAGGAATTATTTGACTCATGCAAATCTAACCTCCAAAAAGGTTTCAAATCACACATGTCTACTATCATCAGACAAAGTCTACAAACGATAAATGATGAAGGGGTTATAGAGAACTGTGTACCCTTATCTGCTGGTAGGATGTAAAGTGGTAAGAGCTAATAATGGGAACAGAAAGGAGCTGCGTTTACAAGTAAAAATTGAGCCCCCATTCCATTCAGCAGACCCACCGCTGAGCCTCTCACCTGAGAAGTCCAGAGTCGAGAAGGCACAGGCTTCAACAGCTGCACTGCAGGAATTTTCACAGTAGCCAAGACACGGAAGCATCCAAAATGTCCATCACCACATGAATGGATAAAGAAGTGGTCCGTGTACACAATGGAATATGACCCATGGAAAACGATGAAACACTGCTCTCTGAGGCACCATAGATGAGCCTAGAGATAATCACAGAACATGAGGTAAGTAGGAAGGCAAAAGACATATCCTATGATATCACTTATAGGCGTTATCTAACAACTGACGCAAATGAACATATTTCCACAGTGAAAGACACTCACAGACTTAGAAAACAAACTATGCTTATCTAAAAGGAAAGGGGGTGCGAATGGAAAAATTAAGATTAGGGTTACCATACGTGTACAAATACCTATTAAATACATATATCAAAAAGACCGACCATAGAGCAAGGGTGGTCTATGGAAAACTCTGCTATAATTTACATGGGAATTGGGTCTGTACATGAATATATATATATATATATATATATATATATATAATATATATATATATATATATATATATATGTATGTATGAATATATTGTACAAATGAACCAGATTGTGTACACATAGGACAAACAATATCCTATTCATTACACCTATTTAAAAAATTGAAACAACGAAGAAAAGTAATGTGACATAAACTTATAGGGGTTTTTCCTGGCACATTCCATTGTAATTTACAACCTAGGAACAGGACTTCCAGAAAGGCTCTGCTGCCCTAGTAACCAGATTTGGCAATGGAGAAATGATGCCGCCTTGTGGCCGTTTCCCACAACAGCAGCTTTAATCCCAGTTCTACTGGTCACTAAATATTCACACTCATTGCATGCCTGTAAATGACACCTGCCCTCAAAAAAATCCTGGGTTCGAATATTGACCAAAAAATTCAAAAGCGGGCCTCCTTCCAAGAAGACAATTTCAATAGGATTATTGTACTCACCGTTTTTTTCTGTTTTTGTTTAACAGAAATTTAAAATGTTGTGGGAAAAGCTGGACATTAGGAATAACTAAAGACATGCAAATCCAAATTACAAAAACCTATCAGCTCACACCAGTCAGAATGGCCATCAGCAAAAATTCTGCAAAAAATAAATGCTGAAGGTTTTGTGGAGAAGTGCCTACCCTTGGTTCAACGTGGGACATGGTAAGAGCCAGTAATGAAAACACAAAGGAGGTGCCTTGAAAAGATAAGTATGGAGCTACCATTCAATCAAGCATACCCACAGCTTGGCCTATCGCCTGAGAGTATAAGAATCAAAAAGTCACAGGCTGGGCTTCACTGGTGGCGCAGTGGTTGAGAATCTGCCTGCCGATGCAGGGGACACGGGTTCATGTGCCCATCCAAGAAGATCCAACATGGCGCAAAGCGGCTGGTCCCGTGTGCTATGGCTGCTGGGCCTGCACGTCCGGAGCCTTTGCTTCGCAAAGGGAGAGGCCACGGCCGTGAGAGGCCCACATACCGCAAACAAACAAACAAACAAACAAAAAGACACAGCCTGGCAATCCTTCACTACAGCAATATGTACCATAGCCAACACTTGGAAGCAACGAAAATGTCCATCAACAGAGGAATGCACAAAGAAGAAGTGTTCCATGTACACAATGGAATATGTCTCCAAAAAAATATAAATTCCTTTAGAAATCAAACATATGTAAGGGGACATCAGCATTTGTGGGTTTATCCGGGCACATTGCACACTAATTTATAAGCGAGGAACACCACTGCTAGGAAGGTCTGTTTCCCTAGTTACCAGATTGGCAAAGCAGAAATGGTGCCGCCCTCTCGCCATTACCTGCAACAGCAGGTATAAAACCTGTGCTAAGGGTCACTTCATATGCACCAGTACTGGAGGGCTGTAAATGAAACTTGCCCTCAAAATGGCTTGAGGGAGGTAAAGGACAAAATATTTCAAAAAGTCATACATACTTCAAGAAAACAATTTGAAGAGGTAAGCTGTACTCTCAGTTGGAAGAAAAAAGGACATGCCAGAAAGTTCAATTTCAAGGGATTATGAGACACATGCAAATCCAAGCACAAAGAAGTATCAGCTCACACTAGTCAGAGTAAACATCAGCAAAAAATCTACAAAGAATAAATGCTGAAGGTGTTGTGGAGAAGTGCATACCCTCACATTTAAGTGGGACATAACCTGGTAAGTGCCACTAATGAGAACAGAGTGGAGGTGCCTTTACAAGGAAAACATTTTGCTACCATGTGATCCAGGAGGCCCACTCCTGGGCCTATAACCTAAGAAGACAGAATTGGAAAGACACAGGCAGGCAAATGCGCATTGCCGCAGTTATTACAATAGCCAAGACATGGAAGCAACCAAAATGTCCATCAACAGATGAGTGGACAAAGATGAACTGGTGCATGTATAGATGGAAAATTAGCCAAGTAGAAAAAGAACACAATGCCATGGGCAGCACCGTAGATGAGTCTAGAGGTAATCACGCAACTTGTAGTAAGTCAGAAAGAGTAAGACACATATCGTATGATATCACTTATAGGTGTTACCTAAAAGTTGATACCAGTGAAGATATTTCCACAGAGAAGGGCAATCACAGATTCATTAAACAAACTTATGGCTCACCAATGGAAAGGTGTGAGGATTGGATACATTAGGATATTGGTGTAAAGAGACACATACCAACACAAGTGAAATATATAATCACCAAAGACCTACGGGATACCAAGAGAAGACTACTCAACATTCTGCCATAACGTACATGGGAAAAGGATCCCAGGAAGAACAGACATATGTATTTGTGTAAAAGAACCACATCTTGCACACCTAGAAGAAGCCAAACATTGTAATCAAACATGCTGTGATAAAATATAAAAATTAAATTACAAAAATGAACAAGAAGTAGTGAGACATAAACTTAAGGGGCTTTATCCTGGCACATTCCATTGTAAATTACAACCTAGAACACAACTTCCATTGAGGCTTTGTTACCCTAGTAACCAGATTTGGTAAAGGAGAACTGCTGCCACATTGTGGCCGTTTCACACAACAGCAGATTTAATCCAAGGGCTAATGGTCAGCTGATATTCAAAATAATTGCAGGCCTGTAAATGACACCTGCCCTGAAAACAAATCCTGGGGTCGTATATCAACAAAAAATTCAAAAGACATCCACTTTTCAAAACGACAGTTTCAAAAGGCATATTTTATGCACATTTGTCTTCTCTTTCCTTTTCTTTCTTTCTTTTGTTAAGAAAACAGGAATGGAAAAAGGCTGAACATCAGGAATTAATAAAGACATGCAAATCCATTGTACAAAAACGTTCACCTGACAGCCGACAGAATGATCATCAGCAAAAAAAAGTCTACAAAGAATAAATGCTGCATGGGTTTTAGAGAAGAGCCTACACTTTAGCGGCTGGTGGGATGTAACCTGGTAACAGCGAGTAGTGAGAACAGAACGGTGGTGTGTTTAAGAATAAACATTGAGATAACATGTGATCTGGTAGGCCCACTGTTGGCCTATCACCTGAGTAGACCAGAATCAAAAAGACACAGGCTGAAATCCCTGCACTGTAGCAACATGGACCATGGCCAAGACCTGGAAGAAACAAAAATGTCCATCAACAGAAAAATGCACCAAGAAGATGTCATCCAAGTACAAAATGGAATATTAGCCATGGAAAAGCATGGTGCAGTGCTGTTGGCACCACCATAGAAAGATCTAGAGATAATCACCCAACTTGAAGTAAGAAGGAAACCAAAAGACAGACATCCTATGGCATCACTTATAGGTGTTACCTAAAAATTGATAGCCATGAAATAATTTCCAAGAGAAGGACACGCATAGATTCCGAAAACCAATTTATGTTTAACCAAATGGAAAGGTGTAAGGAATATATGAATTAGGATATGGGAGTTAACAGACATGTACTAATACGTATGAAATATATAATCACAAAACACCTATGGAATACGAACAGAGGTCTACTCAACACTCTATAATACCATACACGGGAGAGGCTCCAAAGAGGAATAGACAGATACATTGATAGCATGAACCAGAAACTGTACACATAGGAGACTCTACAGTTTTATCAAATTTGCTCTGATAATTAAAAAAAATTAAATTTACACACAAAAATATCTAGGAGATATAATCTCTTGGGGGTTTGTGCTGGCACATTCTACTCGAATTTGCAGCTTATTAACACGATTTCCAGGAAAGCTCTGTTGCCCCAAATCCCACAGCTGGAAATGGAGAAATGCTGCCGCCTTGTGGCCGTTTCCCACAAGAGCGGCTTTAAACCCACAGCTAATGGTCACTTAACTTTCTCAAGGACTCAGGGCTGTAAAGGTCACCTGCCGTCAAAAAATGTCCTGAGGTAGGGAACGGCCAAAGTATTCAAAACTGGCAAAGTTTTCAAGGAGATAGTATGGAGGGGTAAGTTTTACTCACTCATTTTCAAAAAAGAAGAAAATGGATAAAAGCTCAACATCAGGAATTATTTGACTCATGCAAATCTAACCTCCAAAAAGGTTTCAAATCACACATGTCTA
Source organism: Mesoplodon mirus (assembly GCF_964341445.2). Taxonomy (NCBI): domain Eukaryota; kingdom Metazoa; phylum Chordata; class Mammalia; order Artiodactyla; family Ziphiidae; genus Mesoplodon; species Mesoplodon mirus. The sequence goes on from NW_028295485.1 coordinate 116,288, forward strand.
CTATCATCAGACAAAGTCTACAAACAATAAATGCTGAAGGGGTTATAGAGAACTGTGTACCCTTATCTGCTGGTGGGATGTAAAGTGGTAAGAGCTAAAAATGGGAACAGAAAGGAGCTGCGTTTACAAGTAAAAATTGAGCCCCCATTCCATTCAGCAGACCCACCGCTGAGCCTCTCACCTGAGAAGTCCAGAGTCGAGAAGGCACAGGCTTCAACAGCTGCACTGCAGGAATTTTTACAGTAGCCAAGACACGGAAGCATCCAAAATGTCCATCACCACATGAATGGATAAAGAAGTGGTCCGTGTACACAATGGAATATGACCCATGGAAAACGATGAAACACTGCTCTCTGAGGCACCATAGATGAGCCTAGAGATAATCACAGAACATGAGGTAAGTAGGAAAGCAAAAGACATATCCTATGATATCACTTATAGGCGTTATCTAACAACTGACGCAAATGAACATATTTCCACAGTGAAAGACACTCACAGACTTAGAAAACAAACTATGCTTATCTAAAAGGAAAGGTGGTGGGAATGGAAAAATTAAGATTAGGGTTACCATACGTGTACAAATACCTATTAAATACATATATCAAAAAGACCGACCATAGAGCAAGGGTGGTCTATGGAAAACTCTGCTATAATTTACATGGGAATTGGGTCTGTACATGAATATATATATATATATATATATATATATATGTATGTATATATTGTACAAATGAACCAGATTGTGTACACATAGGACAAACAATATCCTATTCATTACACCTATTTAAAAAATTGAAACAACGAAGAAAAGTAATGTGACATAAGCTTATAGGGGTTTTTCCTGGCACATTCCATTGTAATTTACAACCTAGGAACAGGACTTCCAGAAAGGCTCTGCTGCCCTAGTAACCAGATTTGGCAATGGAGAAATGATGCCGCCTTGTGGCCGTTTCCCACAACAGCAGCTTTAATCCCAGTTCTACTGGTCACTAAATATTCACACTCATTGCATGCCTGTAAATGACACCTGCCCTCAAAAAAAATCCTGGGTTCGAATATCGACCAAAAAATTCAAAAGCGGGCCTCCTTCCAAGAAGACAATTTCAATAGGATTATTGTACTCACCATTTTTTTCTGTTTTTGTTTAACAAATTTAAAATGTTGTGGGAAAAGCTGAACATTAGGAATAACTAAAGACATGCAAATCCAAATTACAAAAACCTATCAGCTCACACCAGTCAGAATGGCCATCAGCAAAAATTCTGCAAAAAATAAATGCTGAAGGTTTTGTGGAGAAGTGCCTACCCTTGGTTCAACGTGGGACATGGTAAGAGCCAGTAATGAAAACACAAAGGCGGTGCCTTGAAAAGATAAGTATGGAGCTACCATTCAATCAAGCATACCCACAGCTTGGCCTATCGCCTGAGAGTATAAGAATCAAAGTCACAGGCTGGGCTTCACTGGTGGCACAGTGGTTGAGAATCTGCCTGCCGATGCAGGGGACACGGGTTCATGTGCCCATCCAAGAAGATCCAACATGGCGCAAAGCGGCTGGTCCCGTGTGCTATGGCTGCTGGGCCTGCACGTCCGGAGCCTTTGCTCCGCAAAGGGAGAGGCCACGGCCGTGAGAGGCCCACATACCGCAAACAAACAAACAAACAAACAAAAAGACACAGCCTGGCAATCCTTCACTACAGCAATATGTACCATAGCCAACACTTGGAAGCAACGAAAATGTCCATCAACAGAGGAATGCACAAAGAAGAAGTGTTCCATGTACACAATGGAATATGTCTCCAAAAAAATATAAATTCCTTTAGAAATCAAACATATGTAAGGGGACATCAGCATTTGTGGGTTTATCCGGGCACATTGCACACTAATTTATAAGCGAGGAACACCACTGCTAGGAAGGTCTGTTTCCCTAGTTACCAGATTGGCAAAGCAGAAATGGTGCCACCCTCTCGCCATTACCTGCAACAGCAGGTATAAAACCTGTGCTAAGGGTCACTTCATATGCACCAGTACTGGAGGGCTGTAAATGAAACTTGCCCTCAAAATGGCTTGAGGGAGGTAAAGGACAAAATATTTCAAAATGTCATACATACTTCAAGAAAACAATTTGAAGAGGTAAGCTGTACTCTCAGTTGGAAGAAAAAAAGGACATGCCAGAAAGTTCAATTTCAAGGGATTATGAGACACATGCAAATCCAAGCACAAAGAAGTATCAGCTCACACTAGTCAGAGTAAACATCAGCAAAAAATCTACAAAGAATAAATGCTGAAGGTGTTGTGGAGAAGTGCATACCCTCACATTTAAGTGGGACATAACCTGGTAAGTGCCACTAATGAGAACAGAGTGGAGGTGCCTTTACAAGGAAAACATTTTGCTACCATGTGATCCAGGAGGCCCACTCCTGGGCCTATAACCTAAGAAGACAGAATTGGAAAGACACAGGCAGGCAAATGCGCATTGCCGCAGTTATTACAATAGCCAAGACATGGAAGCAACCAAAATGTCCATCAACAGATGAGTGGACAAAGATGAACTGGTGCATGTATAGATGGAAAATTAGCCAAGTAGAAAAAGAACACAATGCCATGGGCAGCACCGTAGATGAGTCTAGAGGTAATCACGCAACTTGTAGTAAATCCGAAAGAGTAAGACACATATCGTATGATATCACTTATAGGTGTTACCTAAAAGTTGATACCAGTGAAGATATTTCCACAGAGAAGGGCAATCACAGATTCATTAAACAAACTTATGGCTCACCAATGGAAAGGTGTGAGGATTGGATACATTAGGATATTGGTGTAAAGAGACACATACCAACACAAGTGAAATATATAATCACCAAAGACCTACGGGATACCAAGAGAAGACTACTCAACATTCTGCCATAACGTACATGGGAAAAGGATCCCAGGAAGAACAGACATATGTATTTGTGTAAAAGAACCACATCTTGCACACCTAGAAGAAGCCAAACATTGTAATCAAACATGCTGTGATAAAATATAAAAATTAAATTACAAAAATGAACAAGAAGTAGTGAGACATAAACTTAAGAGGCTTTTTCCTGGCACATTCCATTCTAAATTACAACCTAGAACACAACTTCCATTGAGGCTTTGTTACCCTAGTAACCAGATTTGGTAAAGGAGAACTGCTGCCACCTTGTGGCCGTTTCACACAACAGCAGATTTAATCCAAGGGCTAATGGTCAGTTGATATTCAAAATAATTGCAGGCCTGTAAATGACACCTGCCCTGAAAACAAATCCTGGGGTCGTATATCAACAAAAAATTCAAAAGACATCCACTTTTCAAAACGACAGTTTCAAAAGGCATATTTTATGCACATTTGTCTTCTCTTTCCTTTTCTTTCTTTCTTTTGTTAAGAAAACAGGAATGGAAAAAGGCTGAACATCAGGAATTAATAAAGACATGCAAATCCATTGTACAAAAACGTTCACCTGACAGCCGACAGAATGATCATCAGCAAAAAAAAGTCTACAAAGAATAAATGCTGCATGGGTTTTAGAGAAGAGCCTACACTTTAGCGGCTGGTGGGATGTAACCTGGTAACAGCGAGTAGTGAGAACAGAACGGTGGTGTGTTTAAGAGTAAACATTGAGATACCATGTGATCTGGTAGGCCCACTGTTGGCCTATCACCTGAGTAGACCAGAATCAAAAAGACACAGGCTGAAATCCCTGCACTGTAGCAACATGGACCATGGCCAAGACCTGGAAGAAACAAAAATGTCCATCAACAGAAAAATGCACCAAGAAGATGTCATCCATGTACAAAATGGAATATTAGCCATGGAAAAGCATGGTGCAGTGCCGTTGGCACCACCATAGAAAGATCTAGAGATAATCACCCAACTTGAAGTAAGAAGGAAACCAAAAGACAGACATCCTATGGCATCACTTATAGGTGTTACCTAAAAATTGATAGCCATGAAATAATTTCCAAGAGAAGGACACGCATAGATTCCGAAAACCAATTTATGTTTAACCAAATGGAAAGGTGTAAGGAATATATGAATTAGGATATGGGAGTTAACAGACATGTACTAATACGTATGAAATATATAATCACAAAACACCTATGGAATACGAAGAGAGGTCTACTCAACACTCTATAATACCATACACGGGAGAGGCTCCAAAGAGGAATAGACAGATACATTGATAGCATGAACCAGAAACTGTACACATAGGAGACTCTACATTTTTATCAAATGTGCTCTGATAATTAAAAAAAATTAAATTTACAAACAAAAATATCTAGGAGATATAATCTCTTGGGGGTTTGTGCTGGCACATTCTACTCGAATTTGCAGCTTATTAACACGATTTCCAGGAAAGCTCTGTTGCCCCAAATCCCACAGCTGGAAATGGAGAAATGCTGCCGCCTTGTGGCCGTTTCCCACAAGAGCGGCTTTAAACCCACAGCTAATGGTCACTTAACTTTACAAGGACTCAGGGCTGTAAAGGTCACCTGCCGTCAAAAAATGTCCTGAGGTAGGGAACGGCCAAAGTATTCAAAACTGGCAAAGTTTTCAAGGAGATTGTATGGAGGGATAAGTTTTACTCACTCATTTTCAAAAAAGAAGAAAATGGATAAAAGCTCAACATCAGGAATTATTTGACTCATGCAAATCTAACCTCCAAAAAGGTTTCAAATCACACATGTCTACTATCATCAGACAAAGTCTACAAACAATAAATGCTGAAGGGGTTATAGAGAACTGTGTACCCTTATCTGCTGGTGGGATGTAAAGTGGTAAGAGCTAATAATGGGAACAGAAAGGAGCTGCGTTTACAAGTAAAAATTGAGCCCCCATTCCATTCAGCAGACCCACCGCTGAGCCTCTCACCTGAGAAGTCCAGAGTCGAGAAGGCACAGGCTTCAACAGCTGCACTGCAGGAATTTTCACAGTAGCCAAGACACGGAAGCATCCAAAATGTCCATCACCACATGAATGGATAAAGAAGTGGTCCGTGTACACAATGGAATATGACCCATGGAAAACGATGAAACACTGCTCTCTGAGGCACCATAGATGAGCCTAGAGATAATCACAGAACATGAGGTAAGTAGGAAGGCAAAAGACATATCCTATGATATCACTTATAGGCGTTATCTAACAACTGACGCAAATGAACATATTTCCACAGTGAAAGACACTCACAGACTTAGAAAACAAACTATGCTTATCTAAAAGGAAAGGTGGTGGGAATAAAAAATTAAGATTAGGGTTACCATACGTGTACAAATACCTATTAAATACATATATCAAAAAGACCGACCATAGAGCAAGGGTGGTCTATGGAAAACTCTGCTATAATTTACATGGGAATTGGGTCTGTACATGAATATATATATATATATATATATATATATATATATATATATATATATATATATATATATGTGTGTGTGTGTGTATATGAATATATTGTACAAATGAACCAGATTGTGTACACATAGGACAAACAATATCCTATTCATTACACCTATTTAAAAAATTGAAACAACGAAGAAAAGTAATGTGACATAAACTTATAGGGGTTTTTCCTGGCACATTCCATTGTAATTTACAACCTAGGAACAGGACTTCCAGAAAGGCTCTGCTGCCCTAGTAACCAGATTTGGCAATGGAGAAATGATGCCGCCTTGTGGCCGTTTCCCACAACAGCAGCTTTAATCCCAGTTCTACTGGTCACTAAATATTCACACTCATTGCATGCCTGTAAATGACACCTGCCCTCAAAAAAAATCCTGGGTTCGAATATCGACCAAAAAATCCAAAAGCGGGCCTCCTTCCAAGAAGACAATTTCAATAGGATTATTGTACTCACCGTTTTTTTCTGTTTTTGTTTAACAGAAATTTAAAATGTTGTGGGGAAAGCTGATCATTAGGAATAACTAAAGACATGCAAATCCAAATTACAAAAACCTATCAGCTCACACCAGTCAGAATGGCCATCAGCAAAAATTCTGCAAAAAATAAATGCTGAAGGTTTTGTGGAGAAGTGCCTACCCTTGGTTCAACGTGGGACATGGTAAGAGCCAGTAATGAAAACACAAAGGAGGTGCCTTGAAAAGATAAGTATGGAGCTACCATTCAATCAAGCATACCCACAGCTTGGCCTATCGCCTGAGAGTATAAGAATCAAAAAGTCACAGGCTGCGCTTCACTGGTGGCACAGTGGTTGAGAATCTGCCTGCCGATGCAGGGGACACGGGTTCATGTGCCCATCCAAGAAGATCCAACATGGCGCAAAGCGGCTGGTCCCGTGTGCTATGGCTGCTGGGCCTGCACGTCCGGAGCCTTTGCTCCGCAAAGGGAGAGGCCACGGCCATGAGAGGCCCACATACCGCAAACAAACAAACAAACAAACAAAAAGACACAGCCTGGCAATCCTTCACTACAGCAATATGTACCATAGCCAACACTTGGAAGCAACGAAAATGTCCATCAACAGAGGAATGCACAAAGAAGAAGTGTTCCATGTACACAATGGAATATGTCTCCAAAAAAATATAAATTCCTTTAGAAATCAAACATATGTAAGGGGACATCAGCATTTGTGGGTTTATCCGGGCACATTGCACACTAATTTATAAGCGAGGAACACCACTGCTAGGAAGGTCTGTTTCCCTAGTTACCAGATTGGCAAAGCAGAAATGGTGCCGCCCTCTCGCCATTACCTGCAACAGCAGGTATAAAACCTGTGCTAAGGGTCACTTCATATGCACCAGTACTGGAGGGCTGTAAATGAAACTTGCCCTCAAAATGGCTTGAGGGAGGTAAAGGACAAAATATTTCAAAATGTCATACATACTTCAAGAAAACAATTTGAAGAGGTAAGCTGTACTCTCAGTTGGAAGAAAAAAAGGACATGCCAGAAAGTTCAATTTCAAGGGATTATGAGACACATGCAAATCCAAGCACAAAGAAGTATCAGCTCACACTAGTCAGAGTAAACATCAGCAAAAAATCTACAAAGAATAAATGCTGAAGGTGTTGTGGAGAAGTGCATACCCTCACATTTAAGTGGGACATAACCTGGTAAGTGCCACTAATGAGAACAGAGTGGAGGTGCCTTTACAAGGAAAACATTTTGCTACCATGTGATCCAGGAGGCCCACTCCTGGGCCTATAACCTAAGAAGACAGAATTGGAAAGACACAGGCAGGCAAATGAGCATTGCCGCAGTTATTACAATAGCCAAGACATGGAAGCAACCAAAATGTCCATCAACAGATGAGTGGACAAAGATGAACTGGTGCATGTATAGATGGAAAATTAGCCAAGTAGAAAAAGAACACAATGCCATGGGCAGCACCGTAGATGAGTCTAGAGGTAATCACGCAACTTGTAGTAAGTCAGAAAGAGTAAGACACATATCGTATGATATCACTTATAGGTGTTACCTAAAAGTTGATACCAGTGAAGATATTTCCACAGAGAAGGGCAATCACAGATTCATTAAACAAACTTATGGCTCACCAATGGAAAGGTGTGAGGATTGGATACATTAGGATATTGGTGTAAAGAGACACATACCAACACAAGTGAAATATATAATCACCAAAGACCTACGGGATACCAAGAGAAGACTACTCAACATTCTGCCATAACGTACATGGGAAAAGGATCCCAGGAAGAACAGACATATGTATTTGTGTAAAAGAACCACATCTTGCACACCTAGAAGAAGCCAAACATTGTAATCAAACATGCTGTGATAAAATATAAAAATTAAATTACAAAAATGAACAAGAAGTAGTGAGACATAAACTTAAGAGGCTTTTTCCTGGCACATTCCATTCTAAATTACAACCTAGAACACAACTTCCATTGAGGCTTTGTTACCCTAGTAACCAGATTTGGTAAAGGAGAACTGCTGCCACCTTGTGGCCGTTTCACACAACAGCAGATTTAATCCAAGGGCTAATGGTCAGTTGATATTCAAAATAATTGCAGGCCTGTAAATGACACCTGCCCTGAAAACAAATCCTGGGGTCGTATATCAACAAAAAATTCAAAAGACATCCACTTTTCAAAACAACAGTTTCAAAAGGCATATTTTATGCACATTTGTCTTCTCTTTCCTTTTCTTTCCTTCTTTTGTTAAGAAAACAGGAATGGAAAAAGGCTGAACATCAGGAATTAATAAAGACATGCAAATCCATTGTACAAAAACGTTCACCTGACAGCCGACAGAATGATCATCAGCAAAAAAAGTCTACAAAGAATAAATGCTGCATGGGTTTTAGAGAACAGCCTACACTTTAGCGGCTGGTGGGATGTAACCTGGTAACAGCGAGTAGTGAGAACAGAATGGTGGTGTGTTTAAGAGTAAACATTGAGATACCATGTGATCTGGTAGGCCCACTGTTGGCCTATCACCTGAGTAGACCAGAATCAAAAAGACACAGGCTGAAATCCCTGCACTGTAGCAACATGGACCATGGCCAAGACCTGGAAGAAACAAAAATGTCCATCAACAGAAAAATGCACCAAGAAGATGTCATCCATGGACAAAATGGAATATTAGCCATGGAAAAGCATGGTGCAGTGCCGTTGGCACCACCATAGAAAGATCTAGAGATAATCACCCAACTTGAAGTAAGAAGGAAACCAAAAGACAGACATCCTATGGCATCACTTATAGGTGTTACCTAAAAATTGATAGCCATGAAATAATTTCCAAGAGAAGGACACGCATAGATTCAGAAAACCAATTTATGTTTAACCAAATGGAAAGGTGTAAGGAATATATGAATTAGGATATGGGAGTTAACAGACATGTACTAATACGTATGAAATATATAATCACAAAACACCTATGGAATACGAAGAGAGGTCTACTCAACACTCTATAATACCATACACGGGAGAGGCTCCAAAGAGGAATAGACAGATACATTGATAGCATGAACCAGAAACTGTACACATAGGAGACTCTACATTTTTATCAAATTTGCTCTGATAATTAAAAAAAATTAAATTTACACACAAAAATATCTAGGAGATATAATCTCTTGGGGGTTTGTGCTGGCACATTCTACTCGAATTTGCAGCTTATTAACACGATTTCCAGGAAAGCTCTGTTGCCCCAAATCCCACAGCTGGAAATGGAGAAATGCTGCCGCCTTGTGGCCGTTTCCCACAAGAGCGGCTTTAAACCCACAGCTAATGGTCACTTAACTTTCTCAAGGACTCAGGGCTGTAAAGGTCACCTGCCGTCAAAAAATGTCCTGAGGTAGGGAACGGCCAAAGTATTCAAAACTGGCAAAGTTTTCAAGGAGATAGTATGGAGGGGTAAGTTTTACTCACTCATTTTCAAAAAAGAAGAAAATGGATAAAAGCTCAACATCAGGAATTATTTGACTCATGCAAATCTAACCTCCAAAAAGGTTTCAAATCACACATGTCTACTATCATCAGACAAAGTCTACAAACGATAAATGCTGAAGGGGTTATAGAGAACTGTGTACCCTTATCTGCTGGTGGGATGTAAAGTGGTAAGAGCTAAAAATGGGAACAGAAAGGAGCTGCGTTTACAAGTAAAAATTGAGCCCCCATTCCATTCAGCAGACCCACCGCTGAGCCTCTCACCTGAGAAGTCCAGAGTCGAGAAGGCACAGGCTTCAACAGCTGCACTGCAGGAATTTTCACAGTAGCCAAGACACGGAAGCATCCAAAATGTCCATCACCACATGAATGGATAAAGAAGTGGTCCGTGTACACAATGGAATATGACCCATGGAAAACGATGAAACACTGCTCTCTGAGGCACCATAGATGAGCCTAGAGATAATCACAGAACATGAGGTAAGTAGGAAGGCAAAAGACATATCCTATGATATCACTTATAGGAGTTATCTAACAACTGACGCAAATGAACATATTTCCACAGTGAAAGACACTCACAGACTTAGAAAACAAACTATGCTTATCTAAAAGGAAAGGGGGTGGGAATAAAAAATTAAGATTAGGGTTACCATACGTGTACAAATACCTATTAAATACATATATCAAAAAGACCGACCATAGAGCAAGGGTGGTCTATGGAAAACTCTGCTATAATTTACATGGGAATTGGGTCTGTACATGAATATATATATATATATATATATATATATATATATATATATATGTGTGTGTGTGTGTGTATATATGAATATATTGTACAAATGAACCAGATTGTGTACACATAGGACAAACAATATCCTATTCATTACACCTATTTAAAAAATTGAAACAACGAAGAAAAGTAATGTGACATAAACTTATAGGGGTTTTTCCTGGCACATTCCATTGTAATTTACAACCTAGGAACAGGACTTCCAGAAAGGCTCTGCTGCCCTAGTAACCAGATTTGGCAATGGAGAAATGATGCCGCCTTGTGGCCGTTTCCCACAACAGCAGCTTTAATCCCAGTTCTACTGGTCACTAAATATTCACACTCATTGCATGCCTGTAAATGACACCTGCCCTCAAAAAAAATCCTGGGTTCGAATATCGACCAAAAAATCCAAAAGCGGGCCTCCTTCCAAGAAGACAATTTCAATAGGATTATTGTACTCACCGTTTTTTTCTGTTTTTGTTTAACAGAAATTTAAAATGTTGTGGGGAAAGCTGATCATTAGGAATAACTAAAGACATGCAAATCCAAATTACAAAAACCTATCAGCTCACACCAGTCAGAATGGCCATCAGCAAAAATTCTGCAAAAAATAAATGCTGAAGGTTTTGTGGAGAAGTGCCTACCCTTGGTTCAACGTGGGACATGGTAAGAGCCAGTAATGAAAACACAAAGGAGGTGCCTTGAAAAGATAAGTATGGAGCTACCATTCAATCAAGCATACCCACAGCTTGGCCTATCGCCTGAGAGTATAAGAATCAAAAAGTCACAGGCTGCGCTTCACTGGTGGCACAGTGGTTGAGAATCTGCCTGCCGATGCAGGGGACACGGGTTCATGTGCCCAGCCAAGAAGATCCAACATGGCGCAAAGCGGCTGGTCCCGTGTGCTATGGCTGCTGGGCCTGCACGTCCGGAGCCTTTGCTCCGCAAAGGGAGAGGCCACGGCCATGAGAGGCCCACATACCGCAAACAAACAAACAAACAAACAAAAAGACACAGCCTGGCAATCCTTCACTACAGCAATATGTACCATAGCCAACACTTGGAAGCAACGAAAATGTCCATCAACAGAGGAATGCACAAAGAAGAAGTGTTCCATGTACACAATGGAATATGTCTCCAAAAAAATATAAATTCCTTTAGAAATCAAACATATGTAAGGGGACATCAGCATTTGTGGGTTTATCCGGGCACATTGCACACTAATTTATAAGCGAGGAACACCACTGCTAGGAAGGTCTGTTTCCCTAGTTACCAGATTGGCAAAGCAGAAATGGTGCCGCCCTCTCGCCATTACCTGCAACAGCAGGTATAAAACATGTGCTAAGGGTCACTTCATATGCACCAGTACTGGAGGGCTGTAAATGAAACTTGCCCTCAAAATGGCTTGAGGGAGGTAAAGGACAAAATATTTCAAAATGTCATACATACTTCAAGAAAACAATTTGAAGAGGTAAGCTGTACTCTCAGTTGGAAGAAAAAAAGGACATGCCAGAAAGTTCAATTTCAAGGGATTATGAGACACATGCAAATCCAAGCACAAAGAAGTATCAGCTCACACTAGTCAGAGTAAACATCAGCAAAAAATCTACAAAGAATAAATGCTGAAGGTGTTGTGGAGAAGTGCATACCCTCACATTTAAGTGGGACATAACCTGGTAAGTGCCACTAATGAGAACAGAGTGGAGGTGCCTTTACAAGGAAAACATTTTGCTACCATGTGATCCAGGAGGCCCACTCCTGGGCCTATAACCTAAGAAGACAGAATTGGAAAGACACAGGCAGGCAAATGAGCATTGCCGCAGTTATTACAATAGCCAAGACATGGAAGCAACCAAAATGTCCATCAACAGATGAGTGGACAAAGATGAACTGGTGCATGTATAGATGGAAAATTAGCCAAGTAGAAAAAGAACACAATGCCATGGGCAGCACCGTAGATGAGTCTAGAGGTAATCACGCAACTTGTAGTAAGTCAGAAAGAGTAAGACACATATCGTATGATATCACTTATAGGTGTTACCTAAAAGTTGATACCAGTGAAGATATTTCCACAGAGAAGGGCAATCACAGATTCATTAAACAAACTTATGGCTCACCAATGGAAAGGTGTGAGGATTGGATACATTAGGATATTGGTGTAAAGAGACACATACCAACACAAGTGAAATATATAATCACCAAAGACCTACGGGATACCAAGAGAAGACTACTCAACATTCTGCCATAACGTACATGGGAAAAGGATCCCAGGAAGAACAGACATATATATTTGTGTAAAAGAACCACATCTTGCACACCTAGAAGAAGCCAAACATTGTAATCAAACATGCTGTGATAAAATATAAAAATTAAATTACAAAAATGAACAAGAAGTAGTGAGACATAAACTTAAGAGGCTTTTTCCTGGCACATTCCATTCTAAATTACAACCTAGAACACAACTTCCATTGAGGCTTTGTTACCCTAGTAACCAGATTTGGTAAAGGAGAACTGCTGCCACCTTGTGGCCGTTTCACACAACAGCAGATTTAATCCAAGGGCTAATGGTCAGTTGATATTCAAAATAATTGCAGGCCTGTAAATGACACCTGCCCTGAAAACAAATCCTGGGGTCGTATATCAACAAAAAATTCAAAAGACATCCACTTTTCAAAACAACAGTTTCAAAAGGCATATTTTATGCACATTTGTCTTCTCTTTCCTTTTCTTTCCTTCTTTTGTTAAGAAAACAGGAATGGAAAAAGGCTGAACATCAGGAATTAATAAAGACATGCAAATCCATTGTACAAAAACGTTCACCTGACAGCCGACAGAATGATCATCAGCAAAAAAAGTCTACAAAGAATAAATGCTGCATGGGTTTTAGAGAACAGCCTACACTTTAGCGGCTGGTGGGATGTAACCTGGTAACAGCGAGTAGTGAGAACAGAATGGTGGTGTGTTTAAGAGTAAACATTGAGATACCATGTGATCTGGTAGGCCCACTGTTGGCCTATCACCTGAGTAGACCAGAATCAAAAAGACACAGGCTGAAATCCCTGCACTGTAGCAACATGGACCATGGCCAAGACCTGGAAGAAACAAAAATGTCCATCAACAGAAAAATGCACCAAGAAGATGTCATCCATGTACAAAATGGAATATTAGCCATGGAAAAGCATGGTGCAGTGCCGTTGGCACCACCATAGAAAGATCTAGAGATAATCACCCAACTTGAAGTAAGAAGGAAACCAAAAGACAGACATCCTATGGCATCACTTATAGGTGTTACCTAAAAATTGATAGCCATGAAATAATTTCCAAGAGAAGGACACGCATAGATTCAGAAAACCAATTTATGTTTAACCAAATGGAAAGGTGTAAGGAATATATGAATTAGGATATGGGAGTTAACAGACATGTACTAATACGTATGAAATATATAATCACAAAACACCTATGGAATACGAAGAGAGGTCTACTCAACACTCTATAATACCATACACGGGAGAGGCTCCAAAGAGGAATAGACAGATACATTGATAGCATGAACCAGAAACTGTACACATAGGAGACTCTACATTTTTATCAAATTTGCTCTGATAATTAAAAAAAATTAAATTTACAAACAAAAATATCTAGGAGATATAATCTCTTGGGGGTTTGTGCTGGCACATTCTACTCGAATTTGCAGCTTATTAACACGATTTCCAGGAAAGCTCTGTTGCCCCAAATCCCACAGCTGGAAATGGAGAAATGCTGCCGCCTTGTGGCCGTTTCCCACAAGAGCGGCTTTAAACCCACAGCTAATGGTCACTTAACTTTCTCAAGGACTCAGGGCTGTAAAGGTCACCTGCCGTCAAAAAATGTCCTGAGGTAGGGAACGGCCAAAGTATTCAAAACTGGCAAAGTTTTCAAGGAGATAGTATGGAGGGGTAAGTTTTACTCACTCATTTTCAAAAAAGAAGAAAATGGATAAAAGCTCAACATCAGGAATTATTTGACTCATGCAAATCTAACCTCCAAAAAGGTTTCAAATCACACATGTCTACTATCATCAGACAAAGTCTACAAACGATAAATGCTGAAGGGGTTATAGAGAACTGTGTACCCTTATCTGCTGGTGGGATGTAAAGTGGTAAGAGCTAAAAATGGGAACAGAAAGGAGCTGCGTTTACAAGTAAAAATTGAGCCCCCATTCCATTCAGCAGACCCACCGCTGAGCCTCTCACCTGAGAAGTCCAGAGTCGAGAAGGCACAGGCTTCAACAGCTGCACTGCAGGAATTTTCACAGTAGCCAAGACACGGAAGCATCCAAAATGTCCATCACCACATGAATGGATAAAGAAGTGGTCCGTGTACACAATGGAATATGACCCATGGAAAACGATGAAACACTGCTCTCTGAGGCACCATAGATGAGCCTAGAGATAATCACAGAACATGAGGTAAGTAGGAAAGCAAGACATATCCTATGATATCACTTATAGGAGTTATCTAACAACTGACGCAAATGAACATATTTCCACAGTGAAAGACACTCACAGACTTAGAAAACAAACTATGCTTATCTAAAAGGAAAGGGGGTGGGAATAAAAAATTAAGATTAGGGTTACCATACGTGTACAAATACCTATTAAATACATATATCAAAAAGACCGACCATAGAGCAAGGGTGGTCTATGGAAAACTCTGCTATAATTTACATGGGAATTGGGTCTGTACATGAATATATATATATATATATATATATATATATATATATATATATATTCATGTACAGACCCAATATATATATATATATATATATATATGTGTGTGTATATGAATATATTGTACAAATGAACCAGATTGTGTACACATAGGACAAACAATATCCTATTCATTACACCTATTTAAAAAATTGAAACAACGAAGAAAAGTAATGTGACATAAACTTATAGGGGTTTTTCCTGGCACATTCCATTGTAATTTACAACCTAGGAACAGGACTTCCAGAAAGGCTCTGCTGCCCTAGTAACCAGATTTGGCAATGGAGAAATGATGCCGCCTTGTGGCCGTTTCCCACAACAGCAGCTTTAATCCCAGTTCTACTGGTCACTAAATATTCACACTCATTGCATGCCTGTAAATGACACCTGCCCTCAAAAAAAATCCTGGGTTCGAATATCGACCAAAAAATCCAAAAGCGGGCCTCCTTCCAAGAAGACAATTTCAATAGGATTATTGTACTCACCGTTTTTTTCTGTTTTTGTTTAACAGAAATTTAAAATGTTGTGGGGAAAGCTGATCATTAGGAATAACTAAAGACATGCAAATCCAAATTACAAAAACCTATCAGCTCACACCAGTCAGAATGGCCATCAGCAAAAATTCTGCAAAAAATAAATGCTGAAGGTTTTGTGGAGAAGTGCCTACCCTTGGTTCAACGTGGGACATGGTAAGAGCCAGTAATGAAAACACAAAGGAGGTGCCTTGAAAAGATAAGTATGGAGCTACCATTCAATCAAGCATACCCACAGCTTGGCCTATCGCCTGAGAGTATAAGAATCAAAAAGTCACAGGCTGCGCTTCACTGGTGGCACAGTGGTTGAGAATCTGCCTGCCGATGCAGGGGACACGGGTTCATGTGCCCATCCAAGAAGATCCAACATGGCGCAAAGCGGCTGGTCCCGTGTGCTATGGCTGCTGGGCCTGCACGTCCGGAGCCTTTGCTCCGCAAAGGGAGAGGCCACGGCCATGAGAGGCCCACATACCGCAAACAAACAAACAAACAAACAAAAAGACACAGCCTGGCAATCCTTCACTACAGCAATATGTACCATAGCCAACGCTTGGAAGCAACGAAAATGTCCATCAACAGAGGAATGCACAAAGAAGAAGTGTTCCATGTACACAATGGAATATGTCTCCAAAAAAATATAAATTCCTTTAGAAATCAAACATATGTAAGGGGACATCAGCATTTGTGGGTTTATCCGGGCACATTGCACACTAATTTATAAGCGAGGAACACCACTGCTAGGAAGGTCTGTTTCCCTAGTTACCAGATTGGCAAAGCAGAAATGGTGCCGCCCTCTCGCCATTACCTGCAACAGCAGGTATAAAACC
The DNA here is from genome assembly GCF_964341445.2 of Mesoplodon mirus. NCBI lineage: Eukaryota > Metazoa > Chordata > Mammalia > Artiodactyla > Ziphiidae > Mesoplodon > Mesoplodon mirus. The sequence goes on from NW_028295485.1 coordinate 132,556, forward strand.
TGTGCTAAGGGTCACTTCATATGCACCAGTACTGGAGGGCTGTAAATGAAACTTGCCCTCAAAATGGCTTGAGGGAGGTAAAGGACAAAATATTTCAAAATGTCATACATACTTCAAGAAAACAATTTGAAGAGGTAAGCTGTACTCTCAGTTGGAAGAAAAAAAGGACATGCCAGAAAGTTCAATTTCAAGGGATTATGAGACACATGCAAATCCAAGCACAAAGAAGTATCAGCTCACACTAGTCAGAGTAAACATCAGCAAAAAATCTACAAAGAATAAATGCTGAAGGTGTTGTGGAGAAGTGCATACCCTCACATTTAAGTGGGACATAACCTGGTAAGTGCCACTAATGAGAACAGAGTGGAGGTGCCTTTACAAGGAAAACATTTTGCTACCATGTGATCCAGGAGGCCCACTCCTGGGCCTATAACCTAAGAAGACAGAATTGGAAAGACACAGGCAGGCAAATGCGCATTGCCGCAGTTATTACAATAGCCAAGACATGGAAGCAACCAAAATGTCCATCAACAGATGAGTGGACAAAGATGAACTGGTGCATGTATAGATGGAAAATTAGCCAAGTAGAAAAAGAACACAATGCCATGGGCAGCACCGTAGATGAGTCTAGAGGTAATCACGCAACTTGTAGTAAGTCAGAAAGAGTAAGACACATATCGTATGATATCACTTATAGGTGTTACCTAAAAGTTGATACCAGTGAAGATATTTCCACAGAGAAGGGCAATCACAGATTCATTAAACAAACTTATGGCTCACCAATGGAAAGGTGTGAGGATTGGATACATTAGGATATTGGTGTAAAGAGACACATACCAACACAAGTGAAATATATAATCACCAAAGACCTACGGGATACCAAGAGAAGACTACTCAACATTCTGCCATAACGTACATGGGAAAAGGATCCCAGGAAGAACAGACATATGTATTTGTGTAAAAGAACCACATCTTGCACACCTAGAAGAAGCCAAACATTGTAATCAAACATGCTGTGATAAAATATAAAAATTAAATTACAAAAATGAACAAGAAGTACTGAGACATAAACTTAAGAGGCTTTTTCCTGGCACATTCCATTCTAAATTACAACCTAGAACACAACTTCCATTGAGGCTTTGTTACCCTAGTAACCAGATTTGGTAAAGGAGAACTGCTGCCACCTTGTGGCCGTTTCACACAACAGCAGATTTAATCCAAGGGCTAATGGTCAGTTGATATTCAAAATAATTGCAGGCCTGTAAATGACACCTGCCCTGAAAACAAATCCTGGGGTCGTATATCAACAAAAAATTCAAAAGACATCCACTTTTCAAAACGACAGTTTCAAAAGGCATATTTTATGCACATTTGTCTTCTCTTTCCTTTTCTTTCTTTCTTTTGTTAAGAAAACAGGAATGGAAAAAGGCTGAACATCAGGAATTAATAAAGACATGCAAATCCATTGTACAAAAACGTTCACCTGACAGCCGACAGAATGATCATCAGCAAAAAAAAGTCTACAAAGAATAAATGCTGCATGGGTTTTAGAGAAGAGCCTACACTTTAGCGGCTGGTGGGATGTAACCTGGTAACAGCGAGTAGTGAGAACAGAACGGTGGTGTGTTTAAGAGTAAACATTGAGATACCATGTGATCTGGTAGGCCCACTGTTGGCCTATCACCTGAGTAGACCAGAATCAAAAAGACACAGGCTGAAATCCCTGCACTGTAGCAACATGTACCATGGCCAAGACCTGGAAGAAACAAAAATGTCCATCAACAGAAAAATGCACCAAGAAGATGTCATCCATGTACAAAATGGAATATTAGCCATGGAAAAGCATGGTGCAGTGCCGTTGGCACCACCATAGAAAGATCTAGAGATAATCACCCAACTTGCAGTAAGAAGGAAACCAAAAGACAGACATCCTATGGCATCACTTATAGGTGTTACCTAAAAATTGATAGCCATGAAATAATTTCCAAGAGAAGGACACGCATAGATTCAGAAAACCAATTTATGTTTAACCAAATGGAAAGGTGTAAGGAATATATGAATTAGGATATGGGAGTTAACAGACATGTACTAATACGTATGAAATATATAATCACAAAACACCTATGGAATACGAAGAGAGGTCTACTCAACACTCTATAATACCATACACGGGAGAGGCTCCAAAGAGGAATAGACAGATACATTGATAGCATGAACCAGAAACTGTACACATAGGAGACTCTACATTTTTATCAAATTTGCTCTGATAATTAAAAAAAATTAAATTTACACACAAAAATATCTAGGAGATATAATCTCTTGGGGGTTTGTGCTGGCACATTCTACTCGAATTTGCAGCTTATTAACACGATTTCCAGGAAAGCTCTGTTGCCCCAAATCCCACAGCTGGAAATGGAGAAATGCTGCCGCCTTGTGGCCGTTTCCCACAAGAGCGGCTTTAAACCCACAGCTAATGGTCACTTAACTTTCTCAAGGACTCAGGGCTGTAAAGGTCACCTGCCGTCAAAAAATGTCCTGAGGTAGGGAACGGCCAAAGTATTCAAAACTGGCAAAGTTTTCAAGGAGATAGTATGGAGGGGTAAGTTTTACTCACTCATTTTCAAAAAAGAAGAAAATGGATAAAAGCTCAACATCAGGAATTATTTGACTCATGCAAATCTAACCTCCAAAAAGGTTTCAAATCACACATGTCTACTATCATCAGACAAAGTCTACAAACGATAAATGCTGAAGGGGTTATAGAGAACTGTGTACCCTTATCTGCTGGTGGGATGTAAAGTGGTAAGAGCTAAAAATGGGAACAGAAAGGAGCTGCGTTTACAAGTAAAAATTGAGCCCCCATTCCATTCAGCAGACCCACCGCTGAGCCTCTCACCTGAGAAGTCCAGAGTCGAGAAGGCACAGGCTTCAACAGCTGCACTGCAGGAATTTTCACAGTAGCCAAGACACGGAAGCATCCAAAATGTCCATCACCACATGAATGGATAAAGAAGTGGTCCGTGTACACAATGGAATATGACCCATGGAAAACGATGAAACACTGCTCTCTGAGGCACCATAGATGAGCCTAGAGATAATCACAGAACATGAGGTAAGTAGGAAGGCAAAAGACATATCCTATGATATCACTTATAGGCGTTATCTAACAACTGACGCAAATGAACATATTTCCACAGTGAAAGACACTCACAGACTTAGAAAACAAACTATGCTTATCTAAAAGGAAAGGGGGTGGGAATAAAAAATTAAGATTAGGGTTACCATACGTGTACAAATACCTATTAAATACATATATCAAAAAGACCGACCATAGAGCAAGGGTGGTCTATGGAAAACTCTGCTATAATTTACATGGGAATTGGGTCTGTACATGAATATATATATATATATATATATATATATATATATATATGTATTGTACAAATGAACCAGATTGTGTACACATAGGACAAACAATATCCTATTCATTACACCTATTTAAAAAATTGAAACAATGAAGAAAATTAATGTGACATAAACATATAGGGGTGTTTCCTGGCACATTCCATTGTAATTTACAACCTAGGAACAGGACTTCCAGAAAGGCTCTGCTGCCCTAGTAACCAGATTTGGCAATGGAGAAATGATGCCGCCTTGTGGCCGTTTCCCACAACAGCAGCTTTAATCCCAGTTCTACTGGTCACTAAATATTCACACTCATTGCATGCGTGTAAATGACACCTGCCCTCAAAAAAAATCCTGGTTTGGAATATTGACCAAAAAATTCAAAAGCGGGCCTCCTTCCAAGAAGACAATTTCAATAGGATTATTGTACTCACCGTTTTTTTCTGTTATTGTTTAACAGAAATTTAAAATGTTGTGGGAAAAGCTGGACATTAGGAATAACTAAAGACATGCAAATCCAAATTACAAAAACCTATCAGCTCACACCAGTCAGAATGGCCATCAGCAAAAATTCTGCAAAAAATAAATGCTGAAGGTTTTGTGGAGAAGTGCCTACCCTTGGTTCAACGTGGGACATGGTAAGAGCCAGTAATGAAAACACAAAGGCGGTGCCTTGAAAAGATAAGTATGGAGCTACCATTCAATCAAGCATACCCACAGCTTGGCCTATCGCCTGAGAGTATAAGAATCAAAAAGTCACAGGCTGGGCTTCACTGGTGGCGCAGTGGTTGAGAATCTGCCTGCCGATGCAGGGGACACGGGTTCATGTGCCCATCCAAGAAGATCCAACATGGCGCAAAGCGGCTGGTCCCGTGTGCTATGGCTGCTGGGCCTGCACGTCCGGAGCCTTTGCTCCGCAAAGGGAGAGGCCACGGCCGTGAGAGGCCCACATACCGCAAACAAACAAACAAACAAACAAAAAGACACAGCCTGGCAATCCTTCACTACAGCAATATGTACCATAGCCAACACTTGGAAGCAACGAAAATGTCCATCCACAGGGGAATGCACAAAGAAGAAGTGTTCCATGTACACAATGGAATATGTCTCCAAAAAAATATAAATTCCTTTAGAAATCAAACATATGTAAGGGGACATCAGCATTTGTGGGTTTATCCGGGCACATTGCACACTAATTTATAAGCGAGGAACACCACTGCTAGGAAGGTCTGTTTCCCTAGTTACCAAATTGGCAAAGCAGAAATGGTGCCGCCCTCTCGCCATTACCTGCAACAGCAGATATAAAACCTGTGCTAAGGGTCACTTCATATGCACCAGTACTGGAGGGCTGTAAATGAAACTTGCCCTCAAAATGGCTTGAGGGAGGTAAAGGACAAAATATTTCAAAAAGTCATACATACTTCAAGAAAACAATTTGAAGAGGTAAGCTGTACTCTCAGTTGGAAGAAAAAAAGGACATGCCAGAAAGTTCAATTTCAAGGGATTATGAGACACATGCAAATCCAAGCACAAAGAAGTATCAGCTCACACTAGTCAGAGTAAACATCAGCAAAAAATCTACAAAGAATAAATGCTGAAGGTGTTGTGGAGAAGTGCATACCCTCACATTTAAGTGGGACATAACCTGGTAAGTGCCACTAATGAGAACAGAGTGGAGGTGCCTTTACAAGGAAAACATTTTGCTACCATGTGATCCAGGAGGCCCACTCCTGGGCCTATAACCTAAGAAGACAGAATTGGAAAGACACAGGCAGGCAAATGCGCATTGCCGCAGTTATTACAATAGCCAAGACATGGAAGCAACCAAAATGTCCATCAACAGATGAGTGGACAAAGATGAACTGGTGCATGTATAGATGGAAAATTAGCCAAGTAGAAAAAGAACACAATGCCATGGGCAGCACCGTAGATGAGTATAGAGGTAATCACGCAACTTGTAGTAAGTCAGAAAGAGTAAGACACATATCGTATGATATCACTTATAGGTGTTACCTAAAAGTTGATACCAGTGAAGATATTTCCACAGAGAAGGGCAATCACAGATTCATTAAACAAACTTATGGCTCACCAATGGAAAGGTGTGAGGATTGGATACATTAGGATATTGGTGTAAAGAGACACATACCAACACAAGTGAAATATATAATCACCAAAGACCTACGGGATACCAAGAGAAGACTACTCAACATTCTGCCATAACGTACATGGGAAAAGGATCCCAGGAAGAACAGACATATGTATTTGTGTAAAAGAACCACATCTTGCACACCTAGAAGAAGCCAAACATTGTAATCAAACATGCTGTGATAAAATATAAAAATTAAATTACAAAAATGAACAAGAAGTACTGAGACATAAACTTAAGGGGCTTTTTCCTGGCACATTCCATTGTAAATTACAACCTAGAACACAACTTCCATTGAGGCTTTGTTACCCTAGTAACCAGATTTGGTAAAGGAGAACTGCTGCCACCTTGTGGCCGTTTCACACAACAGCAGATTTAATCCAAGGGCTAATGGTCAGCTGATATTCAAAATAATTGCAGGCCTGTAAATGACACCTGCCCTGAAAACAAATCCTGGGGTCGTATATCAACAAAAAATTCAAAAGACATCCACTTTTCAAAACGACAGTTTCAAAAGGCATATTTTATGCACATTTGTCTTCTCTTTCCTTTTCTTTCTTTCTTTTGTTAAGAAAACAGGAATGGAAAAAGGCTGAACATCAGGAATTAATAAAGACATGCAAATCCATTGTACAAAAACGTTCACCTGACAGCCGACAGAATGATCATCAGCAAAAAAAAGTCTACAAAGAATAAATGCTGCATGGGTTTTAGAGAAGAGCCTACACTTTAGCGGCTGGTGGGATGTAACCTGGTAACAGCGAGTAGTGAGAACAGAACGGTGGTGTGTTTAAGAATAAACATTGAGATACCATGTGATCTGGTAGGCCCACTGTTGGCCTATCACCTGAGTAGACCAGAATCAAAAAGACACAGGCTGAAATCCCTGCACTGTAGCAACATGGACCATGGCCAAGACCTGGAAGAAACAAAAATGTCCATCAACAGAAAAATGCACCAAGAAGATGTCATCCAAGTACAAAATGGAATATTAGCCATGGAAAAGCATGGTGCAGTGCTGTTGGCACCACCATAGAAAGATCTAGAGATAATCACCCAACTTGAAGTAAGAAGGAAACCAAAAGACAGACATCCTATGGCATCACTTATAGGTGTTACCTAAAAATTGATAGCCATGAAATAATTTCCAAGAGAAGGACACGCATAGATTCAGAAAACCAATTTATGTTTAACCAAATGGAAAGGTGTAAGGAATATATGAATTAGGATATGGGAGTTAACAGACATGTACTAATACGTATGAAATATATAATCACAAAACACCTATGGAATACGAAGAGAGGTCTACTCAACACTCTATAATACCATACACGGGAGAGGCTCCAAAGAGGAATAGACAGATACATTGATAGCATGAACCAGAAACTGTACACATAGGAGACTCTACATTTTTATCAAATTTGCTCTGATAATTAAAAAAAATTAAATTTACAAACAAAAATATCTAGGAGATATAATCTCTTGGGGGTTTGTGCTGGCACATTCTACTCGAATTTGCAGCTTATTAACACGATTTCCAGGAAAGCTCTGTTGCCCCAAATCCCACAGCTGGAAATGGAGAAATGCTGCCGCCTTGTGGCCGTTTCCCACAAGAGCGGCTTTAAACCCACAGCTAATGGTCACTTAACTTTCTCAAGGACTCAGGGCTGTAAAGGTCACCTGCCGTCAAAAAATGTCCTGAGGTAGGGAATGGCCAAAGTATTCAAAACTGGCAAAGTTTTCAAGGAGATAGTATGGAGGGGTAAGTTTTACTCACTCATTTTCAAAAAAGAAGAAAATGGATAAAAGCTCAACATCAGGAATTATTTGACTCATGCAAATCTAACCTCCAAAAAGGTTTCAAATCACACATGTCTACTATCATCAGACAAAGTCTACAAACGATAAATGATGAAGGGGTTATAGAGAACTGTGTACCCTTATCTGCTGGTGGGATGTAAAGTGGTAAGAGCTAATAATGGGAACAGAAAGGAGCTGCGTTTACAAGTAAAAATTGAGCCCCCATTCCATTCAGCAGACCCACCGCTGAGCCTCTCACCTGAGAAGTCCAGAGTCGAGAAGGCACAGGCTTCAACAGCTGCACTGCAGGAATTTTCACAGTAGCCAAGACACGGAAGCATCCAAAATGTCCATCACCACATGAATGGATAAAGAAGTGGTCCGTGTACACAATGGAATATGACCCATGGAAAACGATGAAACACTGCTCTCTGAGGCACCATAGATGAGCCTAGAGATAATCACAGAACATGAGGTAAGTAGGAAGGCAAAAGACATATCCTATGATATCACTTATAGGCGTTATCTAACAACTGACGCAAATGAACATATTTCCACAGTGAAAGACACTCACAGACTTAGAAAACAAACTATGCTTATCTAAAAGGAAAGGGGGTGGGAATAAAAAATTAAGATTAGGGTTACCATACGTGTACAAATACCTATTAAATACATATATCAAAAAGACCGACCATAGAGCAAGGGTGGTCTATGGAAAACTCTGCTATAATTTACATGGGAATTGGGTCTGTACATGAATATATATATATATATATATATATATATATATATATATATGTATTGTACAAATGAACCAGATTGTGTACACATAGGACAAACAATATCCTATTCATTACACCTATTTAAAAAATTGAAACAACGAAGAAAAGTAATGTGACATAAACATATAGGGGTGTTTCCTGGCACATTCCATTGTAATTTACAACCTAGGAACAGGACTTCCAGAAAGGCTCTGCTGCCCTAGTAACCAGATTTGGCAATGGAGAAATGATGCCGCCTTGTGGCCGTTTCCCACAACAGCAGCTTTAATCCCAGTTCTACTGGTCACTAAATATTCACACTCATTGCATGCGTGTAAATGACACCTGCCCTCAAAAAAAATCCTGGTTTGGAATATTGACCAAAAAATTCAAAAGCGGGCCTCCTTCCAAGAAGACAATTTCAATAGGATTATTGTACTCACCGTTTTTTTCTGTTATTGTTTAACAGAAATTTAAAATGTTGTGGGAAAAGCTGGACATTAGGAATAACTAAAGACATGCAAATCCAAATTACAAAAACCTATCAGCTCACACCAGTCAGAATGGCCATCAGCAAAAATTCTGCAAAAAATAAATGCTGAAGGTTTTGTGGAGAAGTGCCTACCCTTGGTTCAACGTGGGACATGGTAAGAGCCAGTAATGAAAACACAAAGGCGGTGCCTTGAAAAGATAAGTATGGAGCTACCATTCAATCAAGCATACCCACAGCTTGGCCTATCGCCTGAGAGTATAAGAATCAAAAAGTCACAGGCTGGGCTTCACTGGTGGCGCAGTGGTTGAGAATCTGCCTGCCGATGCAGGGGACACGGGTTCATGTGCCCATCCAAGAAGATCCAACATGGCGCAAAGCGGCTGGTCCCGTGTGCTATGGCTGCTGGGCCTGCACGTCCGGAGCCTTTGCTCCGCAAAGGGAGAGGCCACGGCCGTGAGAGGCCCACATACCGCAAACAAACAAAAAGACACAGCCTGGCAATCCTTCACTACAGCAATATGTACCATAGCCAACGCTTGGAAGCAACGAAAATGTCCATCAACAGAGGAATGCACAAAGAAGAAGTGTTCCATGTACACAATGGAATATGTCTCCAAAAAAATATAAATTCCTTTAGAAATCAAACATATGTAAGGGGACATCAGCATTTGTGGGTTTATCCGGGCACATTGCACACTAATTTATAAGCGAGGAACACCACTGCTAGGAAGGTCTGTTTCCCTAGTTACCAGATTGGCAAAGCAGAAATGGTGCCGCCCTCTCGCCATTACCTGCAACAGCAGGTATAAAACCTGTGCTAAGGGTCACTTCATATGCACCAGTACTGGAGGGCTGTAAATGAAACTTGCCCTCAAAATGGCTTGAGGGAGGTAAAGGACAAAATATTTCAAAAAGTCATACATACTTCAAGAAAACAATTTGAAGAGGTAAGCTGTACTCTCAGTTGGAAGAAAAAAAGGACATGCCAGAAAGTTCAATTTCAAGGGATTATGAGACACATGCAAATCCAAGCACAAAGAAGTATCAGCTCACACTAGTCAGAGTAAACATCAGCAAAAAATCTACAAAGAATAAATGCTGAAGGTGTTGTGGAGAAGTGCATACCCTCACATTTAAGTGGGACATAACCTGGTAAGTGCCACTAATGAGAACAGAGTGGAGGTGCCTTTACAAGGAAAACATTTTGCTACCATGTGATCCAGGAGGCCCACTCCTGGGCCTATAACCTAAGAAGACAGAATTGGAAAGACACAGGCAGGCAAATGCGCATTGCTGCAGTTATTACAATAGCCAAGACATGGCAGCAACCAAAATGTCCATCAACAGATGAGTGGACAAAGATGAACTGGTGCATGTATAGATGGAAAATTAGCCAAGTAGAAAAAGAACACAATGCCATGGGCAGCACCGTAGATGAGTCTAGAGGTAATCACGCAACTTGTAGTAAGTCAGAAAGAGTAAGACACATATCGTATGATATCACTTATAGGTGTTACCTAAAAGTTGATACCAGTGAAGATATTTCCACAGAGAAGGGCAATCACAGATTCATTAAACAAACTTATGGCTCACCAATGGAAAGGTGTGAGGATTGGATACATTAGGATATTGGTGTAAAGAGACACATACCAACACAAGTGAAATATATAATCACCAAAGACCTACGGGATACCAAGAGAAGACTACTCAACATTCTGCCATAACGTACATGGGAAAAGGATCCCAGGAAGAACAGACATATGTATTTGTGTAAAAGAACCACATCTTGCACACCTAGAAGAAGCCAAACATTGTAATCAAACATGCTGTGATAAAATATAAAAATTAAATTACAAAAATGAACAAGAAGTACTGAGACATAAACTTAAGGGGCTTTTTCCTGGCACATTCCATTGTAAATTACAACCTAGAACACAACTTCCATTGAGGCTTTGTTACCCTAGTAAACAGATTTGGTAAAGGAGAACTGCTGCCACCTTGTGGCCGTTTCACACAACAGCAGATTTAATCCAAGGGCTAATGGTCAGCTGATATTCAAAATAATTGCAGGCCTGTAAATGACACCTGCCCTGAAAACAAATCCTGGGGTCGTATATCAACAAAAAATTCAAAAGACATCCACTTTTCAAAACGACAGTTTCAAAAGGCATATTTTATGCACATTTGTCTTCTCTTTCCTTTTCTTTCTTTCTTTTGTTAAGAAAACAGGAATGGAAAAAGGCTGAACATCAGGAATTAATAAAGACATGCAAATCCATTGTACAAAAACGTTCACCTGACAGCCGACAGAATGATCATCAGCAAAAAAAAGTCTACAAAGAATAAATGCTGCATGGGTTTTAGAGAAGAGCCTACACTTTAGCGGCTGGTGGGATGTAACCTGGTAACAGCGAGTAGTGAGAACAGAACGGTGGTGTGTTTAAGAATAAACATTGAGATACCATGTGATCTGGTAGGCCCACTGTTGGCCTATCACCTGAGTAGACCAGAATCAAAAAGACACAGGCTGAAATCCCTGCACTGTAGCAACATGGACCATGGCCAAGACCTGGAAGAAACAAAAATGTCCATCAACAGAAGAATGCACCAAGAAGATGTCATCCAAGTACAAAATGGAATATTAGCCATGGAAAAGCATGGTGCAGTGCTGTTGGCACCACCATAGAAAGATCTAGAGATAATCACCCAACTTGAAGTAAGAAGGAAACCAAAAGACAGACATCCTATGGCATCACTTATAGGTGTTACCTAAAAATTGATAGCCATGAAATAATTTCCAAGAGAAGGACACGCATAGATTCCGAAAACCAATTTATGTTTAACCAAATGGAAAGGTGTAAGGAATATATGAATTAGGATATGGGAGTTAACAGACATGTACTAATACGTATGAAATATATAATCACAAAACACCTATGGAATACGAAGAGAGGTCTACTCAACACTCTATAATACCATACACGGGAGAGGCTCCAAAGAGGAATAGACAGATACATTGATAGCATGAACCAGAAACTGTACACATAGGAGACTCTACAGTTTTATCAAATTTGCTCTGATAATTAAAAAAAATTAAATTTACACACAAAAATATCTAGGAGATATAATCTCTTGGGGGTTTGTGCTGGCACATTCTACTCGAATTTGCAGCTTATTAACACGATTTCCAGGAAAGCTCTGTTGCCCCAAATCCCACAGCTGGAAATGGAGAAATGCTGCCGCCTTGTGGCCGTTTCCCACAAGAGCGGCTTTAAACCCACAGCTAATGGTCACTTAACTTTCTCAAGGACTCAGGGCTGTAAAGGTCACCTGCCGTCAAAAAATGTCCTGAGGTAGGGAACGGCCAAAGTATTCAAAACTGGCAAAGTTTTCAAGGAGATAGTATGGAGGGGTAAGTTTTACTCACTCATTTTCAAAAAAGAAGAAAATGGATAAAAGCTCAACATCAGGAATTATTTGACTCATGCAAATCTAACCTCCAAAAAGGTTTCAAATCACACATGTCTACTATCATCAGACAAAGTCTACAAACGATAAATGCTGAAGGGGTTATAGAGAACTGTGTACCCTTATCTGCTGGTGGGATGTAAAGTGGTAAGAGCTAAAAATGGGAACAGAAAGGAGCTGCGTTTACAAGTAAAAATTGAGCCCCCATTCCATTCAGCAGACCCACCGCTGAGCCTCTCACCTGAGAAGTCCAGAGTCGAGAAGGCACAGGCTTCAACAGCTGCACTGCAGGAATTTTCACAGTAGCCAAGACACGGAAGCATCCAAAATGTCCATCACCACATGAATGGATAAAGAAGTGGTCCGTGTACACAATGGAATATGACCCATGGAAAACGATGAAACACTGCTCTCTGAGGCACCATAGATGAGCCTAGAGATAATCACAGAACATGAGGTAAGTAGGAAGGCAAAAGACATATCCTATGATATCACTTATAGGCGTTATCTAACAACTGACGCAAATGAACATATTTCCACAGTGAAAGACACTCACAGACTTAGAAAACAAACTATGCTTATCTAAAAGGAAAGGTGGTGGGAATAAAAAATTAAGATTAGGGTTACCATACGTGTACAAATACCTATTAAATACATATATCAAAAAGACCGACCATAGAGCAAGGGTGGTCTATGGAAAACTCTGCTATAATTTACATGGGAATTGGGTCTGTACATGAATATATATATATATATATATATATATATATATATATATATATGTATGTATGAATATATTGTACAAATGAACCAGATTGTGTACACATAGGACAAACAATATCCTATTCATTACACCTATTTAAAAAATTGAAACAACGAAGAAAAGTAATGTGACATAAACTTATAGGGGTTTTTCCTGGCACATTCCATTGTAATTTACAACCTAGGAACAGGACTTCCAGAAAGGCTCTGCTGCCCTAGTAACCAGATTTGGCAATGGAGAAATGATGCCGCCTTGTGGCCGTTTCCCACAACAGCAGCTTTAATCCCAGTTCTACTGGTCACTAAATATTCACACTCATTGCATGCCTGTAAATGACACCTGCCCTCAAAAAAAATCCTGGGTTCGAATATCGACCAAAAAATCCAAAAGCGGGCCTCCTTCCAAGAAGACAATTTCAATAGGATTATTGTACTCACCGTTTTTTTCTGTTTTTGTTTAACAGAAATTTAAAATGTTGTGGGGAAAGCTGATCATTAGGAATAACTAAAGACATGCAAATCCAAATTACAAAAACCTATCAGCTCACACCAGTCAGAATGGCCATCAGCAAAAATTCTGCAAAAAATAAATGCTGAAGGTTTTGTGGAGAAGTGCCTACCCTTGGTTCAACGTGGGACATGGTAAGAGCCAGTAATGAAAACACAAAGGAGGTGCCTTGAAAAGATAAGTATGGAGCTACCATTCAATCAAGCATACCCACAGCTTGGCCTATCGCCTGAGAGTATAAGAATCAAAAAGTCACAGGCTGCGCTTCACTGGTGGCACAGTGGTTGAGAATCTGCCTGCCGATGCAGGGGACACGGGTTCATGTGCCCATCCAAGAAGATCCAACATGGCGCAAAGCGGCTGGTCCCGTGTGCTATGGCTGCTGGGCCTGCACGTCCGGAGCCTTTGCTCCGCAAAGGGAGAGGCCACGGCCATGAGAGGCCCACATACCGCAAACAAACAAACAAACAAACAAAAAGACACAGCCTGGCAATCCTTCACTACAGCAATATGTACCATAGCCAACGCTTGGAAGCAACGAAAATGTCCATCAACAGAGGAATGCACAAAGAAGAAGTGTTCCATGTACACAATGGAATATGTCTCCAAAAAAATATAAATTCCTTTAGAAAGCAAACATATGTAAGGGGACATCAGCATTTGTGGGTTTATCCGGGCACATTGCACAGTAATTTATAAGCGAGGAACACCACTGCTAGGAAGGTCTGTTTCCCTAGTTACCAGATTGGCAAAGCAGAAATGGTGCCGCCCTCTCGCCATTACCTGCAACAGCAGGTATAAAACCTGTGCTAAGGGTCACTTCATATGCACCAGTACTGGAGGGCTGTAAATGAAACTTGCCCTCAAAATGGCTTGAGGGAGGTAAAGGACAAAATATTTCAAAATGTCATACATACTTCAAGAAAACAATTTGAAGAGGTAAGCTGTACTCTCAGTTGGAAGAAAAAAGGACATGCCAGAAAGTTCAATTTCAAGGGATTATGAGACACATGCAAATCCAAGCACAAAGAAGTATCAGCTCACACTAGTCAGAGTAAACATCAGCAAAAAATCTACAAAGAATAAATGCTGAAGGTGTTGTGGAAAGTGCATACCCTCACATTTAAGTGGGACATAACCTGGTAAGTGCCACTAATGAGAACAGAGTGGAGGTGCCTTTACAAGGAAAACATTTTGCTACCATGTGATCCAGGAGGCCCACTCCTGGGCCTATAACCTAAGAAGACAGAATTGGAAAGACACAGGCAGGCAAATGCACATTGCCGCAGTTATTACAATAGCCAAGACATGGAAGCAACCAAAATGTCCATCAACAGATGAGTGGACAAAGATGAACTGGTGCATGTATAGATGGAAAATTAGCCAAGTAGAAAAAGAACACAATGCCATGGGCAGCACCGTAGATGAGTCTAGAGGTAATCACGCAACTTGTAGTAAGTCCGAAAGAGTAAGACACATATCGTATGATATCACTTATAGGTGTTACCTAAAAGTTGATACCAGTGAAGATATTTCCACAGAGAAGGGCAATCACAGATTCATTAAACAAACTTATGGCTCACCAATGGAAAGGTGTGAGGATTGGATACATTAGGATATTGGTGTAAAGAGACACATACCAACACAAGTGAAATATATAATCACCAAAGACCTACGGGATACCAAGAGAAGACTACTCAACATTCTGCCATAACGTACATGGGAAAAGGATCCCAGGAAGAACAGACATATGTATTTGTGTAAAAGAACCACATCTTGCACACCTAGAAGAAGCCAAACATTGTAATCAAACATGCTGTGATAAAATATAAAAATTAAATTACAAAAATGAACAAGAAGTAGTGAGACATAAACTTAAGGGGCTTTTTCCTGGCACATTCCATTGTAAATTACAACCTAGAACACAACTTCCATTGAGGCTTTGTTACCCTAGTAACCAGATTTGGTAAAGGAGAACTGCTGCCACCTTGTGGCCGTTTCACACAACAGCAGATTTAATCCAAGGGCTAATGGTCAGCTGATATTCAAAATAATTGCAGGCCTGTAAATGACACCTGCCCTGAAAACAAATCCTGGGGTCGTATATCAACAAAAAATTCAAAAGACATCCACTTTTCAAAACGACAGTTTCAAAAGGCATATTTTATGCACATTTGTCTTCTCTTTCCTTTTCTTTCTTTCTTTTGTTAAGAAAACAGGAATGGAAAAAGGCTGAACATCAGGAATTAATAAAGACATGCAAATCCATTGTACAAAAACGTTCACCTGACAGCCGACAGAATGATCATCAGCAAAAAAAGTCTACAAAGAATAAATGCTGCATGGGTTTTAGAGAAGAGCCTACACTTTAGCGGCTGGTGGGATGTAACCTGGTAACAGCGAGTAGTGAGAACAGAACGGTGGTGTGTTTAAGAGTAAACATTGAGATACCATGTGATCTGGTAGGCCCACTGTTGGCCTATCACCTGAGTAGACCAGAATCAAAAAGACACAGGCTGAAATCCCTGCACTGTAGCAACATGGACCATGGCCAAGACCTGGAAGAAACAAAAATGTCCATCAACAGAAAAATGCACCAAGAAGATGTCATCCATGGACAAAATGGAATATTAGCCATGGAAAAGCATGGTGCAGTGCCGTTGGCACCACCATAGAAAGATCTAGAGATAATCACCCAACTTGAAGTAAGAAGGAAACCAAAAGACAGACATCCTATGGCATCACTTATAGGTGTTACCTAAAAATTGATAGCCATGAAATAATTTCCAAGAGAAGGACACGCATAGATTCAGAAAACCAATTTATGTTTAACCAAATGGAAAGGTGTAAGGAATATATGAATTAGGATATGGGAGTTAACAGACATGTACTAATACGTATGAAATATATAATCACAAAACACCTATGGAATACGAAGAGAGGTCTACTCAACACTCTATAATACCATACACGGGAGAGGCTCCAAAGAGGAATAGACAGATACATTGATAGCATGAACCAGAAACTGTACACATAGGAGACTCTACATTTTTATCAAATTTGCTCTGATAATTAAAAAAAATTAAATTTACAAACAAAAATATCTAGGAGATATAATCTCTTGGGGGTTTGTGCTGGCACATTCTACTCGAATTTGCAGCTTATTAACACGATTTCCAGGAAAGCTCTGTTGCCCCAAATCCCACAGCTGGAAATGGAGAAATGCTGCCGCCTTGTGGCCGTTTCCCACAAGAGCGGCTTTAAACCCACAGCTAATGGTCACTTAACTTTCTCAAGGACTCAGGGCTGTAAAGGTCACCTGCCGTCAAAAAATGTCCTGAGGTAGGGAACGGCCAAAGTATTCAAAACTGGCAAAGTTTTCAAGGAGATAGTATGGAGGGGTAAGTTTTACTCACTCATTTTCAAAAAAGAAGAAAATGGATAAAAGCTCAACATCAGGAATTATTTGACTCATGCAAATCTAACCTCCAAAAAGGTTTCAAATCACACATGTCTACTATCATCAGACAAAGTCTACAAACGATAAATGCTGAAGGGGTTATAGAGAACTGTGTACCCTTATCTGCTGGTGGGATGTAAAGTGGTAAGAGCTAAAAATGGGAACAGAAAGGAGCTGCGTTTACAAGTAAAAATTGAACCCCCATTCCATTCAGCAGACCCACCGCTGAGCCTCTCACCTGAGAAGTCCAGAGTCGAGAAGGCACAGGCTTCAACAGCTGCACTGCAGGAATTTTCACAGTAGCCAAGACACGGAAGCATCCAAAATGTCCATCACCACATGAATGGATAAAGAAGTGGTCCGTGTACACAATGGAATATGACCCATGGAAAACGATGAAACACTGCTCTCTGAGGCACCATAGATGAGCCTAGAGATAATCACAGAACATGAGGTAAGTAGGAAAGCAAGACATATCCTATGATATCACTTATAGGAGTTATCTAACAACTGACGCAAATGAACATATTTCCACAGTGAAAGACACTCACAGACTTAGAAAACAAACTATGCTTATCTAAAAGGAAAGGGGGTGGGAATAAAAAATTAAGATTAGGGTTACCATACGTGTACAAATACCTATTAAATACATATATCAAAAAGACCGACCATAGAGCAAGGGTGGTCTATGGAAAACTCTGCTATAATTTACATGGGAATTGGGTCTGTACATGAATATATATATATATATATATATATATATATATATATATATATATATATATATATATATATATATATATATATATATATATGTATGTATGAATATATTGTACAAATGAACCAGATTGTGTACACATAGGACAAACAATATCCTATTCATTACACCTATTTAAAAAATTGAAACAACGAAGAAAAGTAATGTGACATAAACTTATAGGAGTTTTTCCTGGCACATCCCATTGTAATTTACAACCTAGGAACAGGACTTCCAGAAAGGCTCTGCTGCCCTAGTAACCAGATTTGGCAATGGAGAAATGATGCCGCCTTGTGGCCGTTTCCCACAACAGCAGCTTTAATCCCAGTTCTACTGGTCACTAAATATTCACACTCATTGCATGCCTGTAAATGACACCTGCCTTCAAAAAAAATCCTTGGTTCGAATATCGACCAAAAAATCCAAAAGCGGGCCTCCTTCCAAGAAGACAATTTCAATAGGATTATTGTACTCACCGTTTTTTTCTGTTTTTGTTTAACAGAAATTTAAAATGTTGTGGGAAAAGCTGGACATTAGGAATAACTAAAGACATGCAAATCCAAATTACAAAAACCTATCAGCTCACACCAGTCAGAATGGCCATCAGCAAAAATTCTGCAAAAAATAAATGCTGAAGCTTTTGTGGAGAAGTGCCTACCCTTGGTTCAACGTGGGACATGGTAAGAGCCAGTAATGAAAACACAAAGGAGGTGCCTTGAAAAGATAAGTATGGAGCTACCATTCAATCAAGCATACCCACAGCTTGGCCTATCGCCTGAGAGTATAAGAATCAAAAAGTCACAGGCTGGGCTTCACTGGTGGCGCAGTGGTTGAGAATCTGCCTGCCGATGCAGGGGACACGGGTTCATGTGCCCATCCAAGAAGATCCAACATGGCGCAAAGCGGCTGGTCCCGTGTGCTATGGCTGCTGGGCCTGCACGTCCGGAGCCTTTGCTCCGCAAAGGGAGAGGCCACGGCCGTGAGAGGCCCACATACCGCAAACAAACAAACAAACAAACAAAAAGACACAGCCTGGCAATCCTTCACTACAGCAATATGTACCATAGCCAACACTTGGAAGCAACGAAAATGTCCATCAACAGAGGAATGCACAAAGAAGAAGTGTTCCATGTACACAATGGAATATGTCTCCAAAAAAATATAAATTCCTTTAGAAATCAAACATATGTAAGGGGACATCAGCATTTGTGGGTTTATCCGGGCACATTGCACAGTAATTTATAAGCGAGGAACACCACTGCTAGGAAGGTCTGTTTCCCTAGTTACCAGATTGGCAAAGCAGAAATGGTGCCGCCCTCTCGCCATTACCTGCAACAGCAGGTATAAAACCTGTGCTAAGGGTCACTTCATATGCACCAGTACTGGAGGGCTGTAAATGAAACTTGCCCTCAAAATGGCTTGAGGGAGGTAAAGGACAAAATATTTCAAAATGTCATACATACTTCAAGAAAACAATTTGAAGAGGTAAGCTGTACTCTCAGTTGGAAGAAAAAAAGGACATGCCAGAAAGTTCAATTTCAAGGGATTATGAGACACATGCAAATCCAAGCACAAAGAAGTATCAGCTCACACTAGTCAGAGTAAACATCAGCAAAAAATCTACAAAGAATAAATGCTGAAGGTGTTGTGGAGAAGTGCATACCCTCACATTTAAGTGGGACATAACCTGGTAAGTGCCACTAATGAGAACAGAGTGGAGGTGCCTTTACAAGGAAAACATTTTGCTACCATGTGATCCAGGAGGCCCACTCCTGGGCCTATAACCTAAGAAGACAGAATTGGAAAGACACAGGCAGGCAAATGCGCATTGCCGCAGTTATTACAATAGCCAAGACATGGAAGCAACCAAAATGTCCATCAACAGATGAGTGGACAAAGATGAACTGGTGCATGTATAGATGGAAAATTAGCCAAGTAGAAAAAGAACACAATGCCGTGGGCAGCACCGTAGATGAGTCTAGAGGTAATCACGCAACTTGTAGTAAGTCCGAAAGAGTAAGACACATATCGTATGATATCACTTATAGGTGTTACCTAAAAGTTGATACCAGTGAAGATATTTCCACAGAGAAGGGCAATCACAGATTCATTAAACAAACTTATGGCTCACCAATGGAAAGGTGTGAGGATTGGATACATTAGGATATTGGTGTAAAGAGACACATACCAACACAAGTGAAATATATAATCACCAAAGACCTACGGGATACCAAGAGAAGACTACTCAACATTCTGCCATAACGTACATGGGAAAAGGATCCCAGGAAGAACAGACATATGTATTTGTGTAAAAGAACCACATCTTGCACACCTAGAAGAAGCCAAACATTGTAATCAAACATGCTGTGATAAAATATAAAAATTAAATTACAAAAATGAACAAGAAGTAGTGAGACATAAACTTAAGGGGCTTTTTCCTGGCACATTCCATTGTAAATTACAACCTAGAACACAACTTCCATTGAGGCTTTGTTACCCTAGTAACCAGATTTGGTAAAGGAGAACTGCTGCCACCTTGTGGCCGTTTCACACAACAGCAGATTTAATCCAAGGGCTAATGGTCAGCTGATATTCAAAATAATTGCAGGCCTGTAAATGACACCTGCCCTGAAAACAAATCCTGGGGTCGTATATCAACAAAAAATTCAAAAGACATCCACTTTTCAAAACGACAGTTTCAAAAGGCATATTTTATGCACATTTGTCTTCTCTTTCCTTTTCTTTCTTTCTTTTGTTAAGAAAACAGGAATGGAAAAAGGCTGAACATCAGGAATTAATAAAGACATGCAAATCCATTGTACAAAAACGTTCACCTGACAGCCGACAGAATGATCATCAGCAAAAAAAGTCTACAAAGAATAAATGCTGCATGGGTTTTAGAGAAGAGCCTACACTTTAGCGGCTGGTGGGATGTAACCTGGTAACAGCGAGTAGTGAGAACAGAACGGTGGTGTGTTTAAGAGTAAACATTGAGATACCATGTGATCTGGTAGGCCCACTGTTGGCCTATCACCTGAGTAGACCAGAATCAAAAAGACACAGGCTGAAATCCCTGCACTGTAGCAACATGGACCATGGCCAAGACCTGGAAGAAACAAAAATGTCCATCAACAGAAAAATGCACCAAGAAGATGTCATCCATGGACAAAATGGAATATTAGCCATGGAAAAGCATGGTGCAGTGCCGTTGGCACCACCATAGAAAGATCTAGAGATAATCACCCAACTTGAAGTAAGAAGGAAACCAAAAGACAGACATCCTATGGCATCACTTATAGGTGTTACCTAAAAATTGATAGCCATGAAATAATTTCCAAGAGAAGGACACGCATAGATTCAGAAAACCAATTTATGTTTAACCAAATGGAAAGGTGTAAGGAATATATGAATTAGGATATGGGAGTTAACAGACATGTACTAATACGTATGAAATATATAATCACAAAACACCTATGGAATACGAAGAGAGGTCTACTCAACACTCTATAATACCATACACGGGAGAGGCTCCAAAGAGGAATAGACAGATACATTGATAGCATGAACCAGAAACTGTACACATAGGAGACTCTACAGTTTTATCAAATTTGCTCTGATAATTAAAAAAAATTAAATTTACAAACAAAAATATCTAGGAGATATAATCTCTTGGGGGTTTGTGCTGGCACATTCTACTCGAATTTGCAGCTTATTAACACGATTTCCAGGAAAGCTCTGTTGCCCCAAATCCCACAGCTGGAAATGGAGAAATGCTGCCGCCTTGTGGCCGTTTCCCACAAGAGCGGCTTTAAACCCACAGCTAATGGTCACTTAACTTTCTCAAGGACTCAGGGCTGTAAAGGTCACCTGCCGTCAAAAAATGTCCTGAGGTAGGGAACGGCCAAAGTATTCAAAACTGGCAAAGTTTTCAAGGAGATAGTATGGAGGGGTAAGTTTTACTCACTCATTTTCAAAAAAGAAGAAAATGGATAAAAGCTCAACATCAGGAATTATTTGACTCATGCAAATCTAACCTCCAAAAAGGTTTCAAATCACACATGTCTACTATCATCAGACAAAGTCTACAAACAATAAATGCTGAAGGGGTTATAGAGAACTGTGTACCCTTATCTGCTGGTGGGATGTAAAGTGGTAAGAGCTAATAATGGGAACAGAAAGGAGCTGCGTTTACAAGTAAAAATTGAGCCCCCATTCCATTCAGCAGACCCACCGCTGAGCCTCTTACCTGAGAAGTCCAGAGTCGAGAAGGCACAGGCTTCAACAGCTGCACTGCAGGAATTTTCACAGTAGCCAAGACACGGAAGCATCCAAAATGTCCATCACCACATGAATGGATAAAGAAGTGGTCCGTGTACACAATGGAATATGACCCATGGAAAACGATGAAACACTGCTCTCTGAGGCACCATAGATGAGCCTAGAGATAATCACAGAACATGAGGTAAGTAGGAAGGCAAAAGACATATCCTATGATATCACTTATAGGCGTTATCTAACAACTGACGCAAATGAACATATTTCCACAGTGAAAGACACTCACAGACTTAGAAAACAAACTATGCTTATCTAAAAGGAAAGGTGGTGGGAATGGAAAAATTAAGATTAGGGTTACCATACGTGTACAAATACCTATTAAATACATATATCAAAAAGACCGACCATAGAGCAAGGGTGGTCTATGGAAAACTCTGCTATAATTTACATGGGAATTGGGTCTGTACATGAATATATATATATATATGTATTGTACAAATGAACCAGATTGTGTACACATAGGACAAACAATATCCTATTCATTACACCTATTTAAAAAATTGAAACAACGAAGAAAAGTAATGTGACATAAACTTATAGGGGTTTTTCCTGGCACATTCCATTGTAATTTACAACCTAGGAACAGGACTTCCAGAAAGGCTCTGCTGCCCTAGTAACCAGATTTGGCAATGGAGAAATGATGCCGCCTTGTGGCCGTTTCCCACAACAGCAGCTTTAATCCCAGTTCTACTGGTCACTAAATATTCACACTCATTGCATGTCTGTAAATGACACCTGGTCTCAAAAAAAATCCTGGGTTCGAATATCGACCAAAAAATCCAAAAGCGGGCCTCCTTCCAAGAAGACAATTTCAATAGGATTATTGTACTCACCGTTTTTTTCTGTTTTTGTTTAACAGAAATTTAAAATGTTGTGGGAAAAGCTGGACATTAGGAATAACTAAAGACATGCAAATCCAAATTACAAAAACCTATCAGCTCACACCAGTCAGAATGGCCATCAGCAAAAATTCTGCAAAAAATAAATGCTGAAGCTTTTGTGGAGAAGTGCCTACCCTTGGTTCAACGTGGGACATGATAAGAGCCAGTAATGAAAACACAAAGGAGGTGCCTTGAAAAGATAAGTATGGAGCTACCATTCAATCAAGCATACCCACAGCTTGGCCTATCGCCTGAGAGTATAAGAATCAAAAAGTCACAGGCTGGGATTCACTGGTGGCGCAGTGGTTGAGAATCTGCCTGCCGATGCAGGGGACACGGGTTCATGTGCCCATCCAAGAAGATCCAACATGGCGCAAAGCGGCTGGTCCCGTGTGCTATGGCTGCTGGGCCTGCACGTCCGGAGCCTTTGCTCCGCAAAGGGAGAGGCCACGGCCGTGAGAGGCCCACATACCGCAAACAAACAAAAAGACACAGCCTGGCAATCCTTCACTACAGCAATATGTACCATAGCCAACACTTGGAAGCAACGAAAATGTCCATCAACAGAGGAATGCACAAAGAAGAAGTGTTCCATGTACACAATGGAATATGTCTCCAAAAAAATATAAATTCCTTTAGAAATCAAACATATGTAAGGGGACATCAGCATTTGTGGGTTTATCCGGGCACATTGCACAGTAATTTATAAGCGAGGAACACCACTGCTAGGAAGGTCTGTTTCCCTAGTTACCAGATTGGCAAAGCAGAAATGGTGCCGCCCTCTCGCCATTACCTGCAACAGCAGGTATAAAACCTGTGCTAAGGGTCACTTCATATGCACCAGTACTGGAGGGCTGTAAATGAAACTTGCCCTCAAAATGGCTTGAGGGAGGTAAAGGACAAAATATTTCAAAATGTCATACATACTTCAAGAAAACAATTTGAAGAGGTAAGCTGTACTCTCAGTTGGAAGAGAAAAAGGACATGCCAGAAAGTTCAATTTCAAGGGATTATGAGACACATGCAAATCCAAGCACAAAGAAGTATCAGCTCACACTAGTCAGAGTAAACATCAGCAAAAAATCTACAAAGAATAAATGCTGAAGGTGTTGTGGAGAAGTGCATACCCTCACATTTAAGTGGGACATAACCTGGTAAGTGCCACTAATGAGAACAGAGTGGAGGTGCCTTTACAAGGAAAACATTTTGCTACCATGTGATCCAGGAGGCCCACTCCTGGGCCTATAACCTAAGAAGACAGAATTGGAAAGACACAGGCAGGCAAATGCGCATTGCCGCAGTTATTACAATAGCCAAGACATGGAAGCAACCAAAATGTCCATCAACAGATGAGTGGACAAAGATGAACTGGTGCATGTATAGATGGAAAATTAGCCAAGTAGAAAAAGAACACAATGCCGTGGGCAGCACCGTAGATGAGTCTAGAGGTAATCACGCAACTTGTAGTAAGTCCGAAAGAGTAAGACACATATCGTATGATATCACTTATAGGTGTTACCTAAAAGTTGATACCAGTGAAGATATTTCCACAGAGAAGGGCAATCACAGATTCATTAAACAAACTTATGGCTCACCAATGGAAAGGTGTGAGGATTGGATACATTAGGATATTGGTGTAAAGAGACACATACCAACACAAGTGAAATATATAATCACCAAAGACCTACGGGATACCAAGAGAAGACTACTCAACATTCTGCCATAACGTACATGGGAAAAGGATCCCAGGAAGAACAGACATATGTATTTGTGTAAAAGAACCACATCTTGCACACCTAGAAGAAGCCAAACATTGTAATCAAACATGCTGTGATAAAATATAAAAATTAAATTACAAAAATGAACAAGAAGTAGTGAGACATAAACTTAAGGGGCTTTTTCCTGGCACATTCCATTGTAAATTACAACCTAGAACACAACTTCCATTGAGGCTTTGTTACCCTAGTAACCAGATTTGGTAAAGGAGAACTGCTGCCACCTTGTGGCCGTTTCACACAACAGCAGATTTAATCCAAGGGCTAATGGTCAGCTGATATTCAAAATAATTGCAGGCCTGTAAATGACACCTGCCCTGAAAACAAATCCTGGGGTCGTATATCAACAAAAAATTCAAAAGACATCCACTTTTCAAAACGACAGTTTCAAAAGGCATATTTTATGCACATTTGTCTTCTCTTTCCTTTTCTTTCTTTCTTTTGTTAAGAAAACAGGAATGGAAAAAGGCTGAACATCAGGAATTAATAAAGACATGCAAATCCATTGTACAAAAACGTTCACCTGACAGCCGACAGAATGATCATCAGCAAAAAAAGTCTACAAAGAATAAATGCTGCATGGGTTTTAGAGAAGAGCCTACACTTTAGCGGCTGGTGGGATGTAACCTGGTAACAGCGAGTAGTGAGAACAGAACGGTGGTGTGTTTAAGAGTAAACATTGAGATACCATGTGATCTGGTAGGCCCACTGTTGGCCTATCACCTGAGTAGACCAGAATCAAAAAGACACAGGCTGAAATCCCTGCACTGTAGCAACATGGACCATGGCCAAGACCTGGAAGAAACAAAAATGTCCATCAACAGAAAAATGCACCAAGAAGATGTCATCCATGTACAAAATGGAATATTAGCCATGGAAAAGCATGGTGCAGTGCCGTTGGCACCACCATAGAAAGATCTAGAGATAATCACCCAACTTGAAGTAAGAAGGAAACCAAAAGACAGACATCCTATGGCATCACTTATAGGTGTTACCTAAAAATTGATAGCCATGAAATAATTTCCAAGAGAAGGACACGCATAGATTCAGAAAACCAATTTATGTTTAACCAAATGGAAAGGTGTAAGGAATATATGAATTAGGATATGGGAGTTAACAGACATGTACTAATACGTATGAAATATATAATCACAAAACACCTATGGAATACGAAGAGAGGTCTACTCAACACTCTATAATACCATACACGGGAGAGGCTCCAAAGAGGAATAGACAGATACATTGATAGCATGAACCAGAAACTGTACACATAGGAGACTCTACAGTTTTATCAAATTTGCTCTGATAATTAAAAAAAATTAAATTTACAAACAAAAATATCTAGGAGATATAATCTCTTGGGGGTTTGTGCTGGCACATTCTACTCGAATTTGCAGCTTATTAACACGATTTCCAGGAAAGCTCTGTTGCCCCAAATCCCACAGCTGGAAATGGAGAAATGCTGCCGCCTTGTGGCCGTTTCCCACAAGAGCGGCTTTAAACCCACAGCTAATGGTCACTTAACTTTCTCAAGGACTCAGGGCTGTAAAGGTCACCTGCCGTCAAAAAATGTCCTGAGGTAGGGAACGGCCAAAGTATTCAAAACTGGCAAAGTTTTCAAGGAGATAGTATGGAGGGGTAAGTTTTACTCACTCATTTTCAAAAAAGAAGAAAATGGATAAAAGCTCAACATCAGGAATTATTTGACTCATGCAAATCTAACCTCCAAAAAGGTTTCAAATCACACATGTCTACTATCATCAGACAAAGTCTACAAACAATAAATGCTGAAGGGGTTATAGAGAACTGTGTACCCTTATCTGCTGGTGGGATGTAAAGTGGTAAGAGCTAATAATGGGAACAGAAAGGAGCTGCGTTTACAAGTAAAAATTGAGCCCCCATTCCATTCAGCAGACCCACCGCTGAGCCTCTTACCTGAGAAGTCCAGAGTCGAGAAGGCACAGGCTTCAACAGCTGCACTGCAGGAATTTTCACAGTAGCCAAGACACGGAAGCATCCAAAATGTCCATCACCACATGAATGGATAAAGAAGTGGTCCGTGTACACAATGGAATATGACCCATGGAAAACGATGAAACACTGCTCTCTGAGGCACCATAGATGAGCCTAGAGATAATCACAGAACATGAGGTAAGTAGGAAGGCAAAAGACATATCCTATGATATCACTTATAGGCGTTATCTAACAACTGACGCAAATGAACATATTTCCACAGTGAAAGACACTCACAGACTTAGAAAACAAACTATGCTTATCTAAAAGGAAAGGTGGTGGGAATGGAAAAATTAAGATTAGGGTTACCATACGTGTACAAATACCTATTAAATACATATATCAAAAAGACCGACCATAGAGCAAGGGTGGTCTATGGAAAACTCTGCTATAATTTACATGGGAATTGGGTCTGTACATGAATATATATATATATATGTATTGTACAAATGAACCAGATTGTGTACACATAGGACAAACAATATCCTATTCATTACACCTATTTAAAAAATTGAAACAACGAAGAAAAGTAATGTGACATAAACTTATAGGGGTTTTTCCTGGCACATTCCATTGTAATTTACAACCTAGGAACAGGACTTCCAGAAAGGCTCTGCTGCCCTAGTAACCAGATTTGGCAATGGAGAAATGATGCCGCCTTGTGGCCGTTTCCCACAACAGCAGCTTTAATCCCAGTTCTACTGGTCACTAAATATTCACACTCATTGCATGCCTGTAAATGACACCTGCCCTCAAAAAAAATCCTGGGTTCGAATATCGACCAAAAAATCCAAAAGCGGGCCTCCTTCCAAGAAGACAATTTCAATAGGATTATTGTACTCACCGTTTTTTTCTGTTTTTGTTTAACAGAAATTTAAAATGTTGTGGGAAAAGCTGGACATTAGGAATAACTAAAGACATGCAAATCCAAATTACAAAAACCTATCAGCTCACACCAGTCAGAATGGCCATCAGCAAAAATTCTGCAAAAAATAAATGCTGAAGCTTTTGTGGAGAAGTGCCTACCCTTGGTTCAACGTGGGACATGATAAGAGCCAGTAATGAAAACACAAAGGAGGTGCCTTGAAAAGATAAGTATGGAGCTACCATTCAATCAAGCATACCCACAGCTTGGCCTATCGCCTGAGAGTATAAGAATCAAAAAGTCACAGGCTGGGATTCACTGGTGGCGCAGTGGTTGAGAATCTGCCTGCCGATGCAGGGGACACGGGTTCATGTGCCCATCCAAGAAGATCCAACATGGCGCAAAGCGGCTGGTCCCGTGTGCTATGGCTGCTGGGCCTGCACGTCCGGAGCCTTTGCTCCGCAAAGGGAGAGGCCACGGCCGTGAGAGGCCCACATACCGCAAACAAACAAAAAGACACAGCCTGGCAATCCTTCACTACAGCAATATGTACCATAGCCAACACTTGGAAGCAACGAAAATGTCCATCAACAGAGGAATGCACAAAGAAGAAGTGTTCCATGTACACAATGGAATATGTCTCCAAAAAAATATAAATTCCTTTAGAAATCAAACATATGTAAGGGGACATCAGCATTTGTGGGTTTATCCGGGCACATTGCACAGTAATTTATAAGCGAGGAACACCACTGCTAGGAAGGTCTGTTTCCCTAGTTACCAGATTGGCAAAGCAGAAATGGTGCCGCCCTCTCGCCATTACCTGCAACAGCAGGTATAAAACCTGTGCTAAGGGTCACTTCATATGCACCAGTACTGGAGGGCTGTAAATGAAACTTGCCCTCAAAATGGCTTGAGGGAGGTAAAGGACAAAATATTTCAAAAGGTCATACATACTTCAAGAAAACAATTTGAAGAGGTAAGCTGTACTCTCAGTTGGAAGAGAAAAAGGACATGCCAGAAAGTTCAATTTCAAGGGATTATGAGACACATGCAAATCCAAGCACAAAGAAGTATCAGCTCACACTAGTCAGAGTAAACATCAGCAAAAAATCTACAAAGAATAAATGCTGAAGGTGTTGTGGAGAAGTGCATACCCTCACATTTAAGTGGGACATAACCTGGTAAGTGCCACTAATGAGAACAGAGTGGAGGTGCCTTTACAAGGAAAACATTTTGCTACCATGTGATCCAGGAGGCCCACTCCTGGGCCTATAACCTAAGAAGACAGAATTGGAAAGACACAGGCAGGCAAATGCGCATTGCCGCAGTTATTACAATAGCCAAGACATGGAAGCAACCAAAATGTCCATCAACAGATGAGTGGACAAAGATGAACTGGTGCATGTATAGATGGAAAATTAGCCAAGTAGAAAAAGAACACAATGCCGTGGGCAGCACCGTAGATGAGTCTAGAGGTAATCACGCAACTTGTAGTAAGTCCGAAAGAGTAAGACACATATCGTATGATATCACTTATAGGTGTTACCTAAAAGTTGATACCAGTGAAGATATTTCCACAGAGAAGGGCAATCACAGATTCATTAAACAAACTTATGGCTCACCAATGGAAAGGTGTGAGGATTGGATACATTAGGATATTGGTGTAAAGAGACACATACCAACACAAGTGAAATATATAATCACCAAAGACCTACGGGATACCAAGAGAAGACTACTCAACATTCTGCCATAACGTACATGGGAAAAGGATCCCAGGAAGAACAGACATATGTATTTGTGTAAAAGAACCACATCTTGCACACCTAGAAGAAGCCAAACATTGTAATCAAACATGCTGTGATAAAATATAAAAATTAAATTACAAAAATGAACAAGAAGTAGTGAGACATAAACTTAAGGGGCTTTTTCCTGGCACATTCCATTGTAAATTACAACCTAGAACACAACTTCCATTGAGGCTTTGTTACCCTAGTAACCAGATTTGGTAAAGGAGAACTGCTGCCACCTTGTGGCCGTTTCACACAACAGCAGATTTAATCCAAGGGCTAATGGTCAGCTGATATTCAAAATAATTGCAGGCCTGTAAATGACACCTGCCCTGAAAACAAATCCTGGGGTCGTATATCAACAAAAAATTCAAAAGACATCCACTTTTCAAAACGACAGTTTCAAAAGGCATATTTTATGCACATTTGTCTTCTCTTTCCTTTTCTTTCTTTCTTTTGTTAAGAAAACAGGAATGGAAAAAGGCTGAACATCAGGAATTAATAAAGACATGCAAATCCATTGTACAAAAACGTTCACCTGACAGCCGACAGAATGATCATCAGCAAAAAAAGTCTACAAAGAATAAATGCTGCATGGGTTTTAGAGAAGAGCCTACACTTTAGCGGCTGGTGGGATGTAACCTGGTAACAGCGAGTAGTGAGAACAGAACGGTGGTGTGTTTAAGAGTAAACATTGAGATACCATGTGATCTGGTAGGCCCACTGTTGGCCTATCACCTGAGTAGACCAGAATCAAAAAGACACAGGCTGAAATCCCTGCACTGTAGCAACATGGACCATGGCCAAGACCTGGAAGAAACAAAAATGTCCATCAACAGAAAAATGCACCAAGAAGATGTCATCCATGTACAAAATGGAATATTAGCCATGGAAAAGCATGGTGCAGTGCCGTTGGCACCACCATAGAAAGATCTAGAGATAATCACCCAACTTGAAGTAAGAAGGAAACCAAAAGACAGACATCCTATGGCATCACTTATAGGTGTTACCTAAAAATTGATAGCCATGAAATAATTTCCAAGAGAAGGACACGCATAGATTCAGAAAACCAATTTATGTTTAACCAAATGGAAAGGTGTAAGGAATATATGAATTAGGATATGGGAGTTAACAGACATGTACTAATACGTATGAAATATATAATCACAAAACACCTATGGAATACGAAGAGAGGTCTACTCAACACTCTATAATACCATACACGGGAGAGGCTCCAAAGAGGAATAGACAGATACATTGATAGCATGAACCAGAAACTGTACACATAGGAGACTCTACAGTTTTATCAAATTTGCTCTGATAATTAAAAAAAATTAAATTTACAAACAAAAATATCTAGGAGATATAATCTCTTGGGGGTTTGTGCTGGCACATTCTACTCGAATTTGCAGCTTATTAACACGATTTCCAGGAAAGCTCTGTTGCCCCAAATCCCACAGCTGGAAATGGAGAAATGCTGCCGCCTTGTGGCCGTTTCCCACAAGAGCGGCTTTAAACCCACAGCTAATGGTCACTTAACTTTCTCAAGGACTCAGGGCTGTAAAGGTCACCTGCCGTCAAAAAATGTCCTGAGGTAGGGAACGGCCAAAGTATTCAAAACTGGCAAAGTTTTCAAGGAGATAGTATGGAGGGGTAAGTTTTACTCACTCATTTTCAAAAAAGAAGAAAATGGATAAAAGCTCAACATCAGGAATTATTTGACTCATGCAAATCTAACCTCCAAAAAGGTTTCAAATCACACATGTCTACTATCATCAGACAAAGTCTACAAACAATAAATGCTGAAGGGGTTATAGAGAACTGTGTACCCTTATCTGCTGGTGGGATGTAAAGTGGTAAGAGCTAATAATGGGAACAGAAAGGAGCTGCGTTTACAAGTAAAAATTGAGCCCCCATTCCATTCAGCAGACCCACCGCTGAGCCTCTTACCTGAGAAGTCCAGAGTCGAGAAGGCACAGGCTTCAACAGCTGCACTGCAGGAATTTTCACAGTAGCCAAGACACGGAAGCATCCAAAATGTCCATCACCACATGAATGGATAAAGAAGTGGTCCGTGTACACAATGGAATATGACCCATGGAAAACGATGAAACACTGCTCTCTGAGGCACCATAGATGAGCCTAGAGATAATCACAGAACATGAGGTAAGTAGGAAGGCAAAAGACATATCCTATGATATCACTTATAGGCGTTATCTAACAACTGACGCAAATGAACATATTTCCACAGTGAAAGACACTCACAGACTTAGAAAACAAACTATGCTTATCTAAAAGGAAAGGTGGTGGGAATGGAAAAATTAAGATTAGGGTTACCATACGTGTACAAATACCTATTAAATACATATATCAAAAAGACCGACCATAGAGCAAGGGTGGTCTATGGAAAACTCTGCTATAATTTACATGGGAATTGGGTCTGTACATGAATATATATATATATATGTATTGTACAAATGAACCAGATTGTGTACACATAGGACAAACAATATCCTATTCATTACACCTATTTAAAAAATTGAAACAACGAAGAAAAGTAATGTGACATAAACTTATAGGGGTTTTTCCTGGCACATTCCATTGTAATTTACAACCTAGGAACAGGACTTCCAGAAAGGCTCTGCTGCCCTAGTAACCAGATTTGGCAATGGAGAAATGATGCCGCCTTGTGGCCGTTTCCCACAACAGCAGCTTTAATCCCAGTTCTACTGGTCACTAAATATTCACACTCATTGCATGCCTGTAAATGACACCTGCCCTCAAAAAAAATCCTGGGTTCGAATATCGACCAAAAAATCCAAAAGCGGGCCTCCTTCCAAGAAGACAATTTCAATAGGATTATTGTACTCACCGTTTTTTTCTGTTTTTGTTTAACAGAAATTTAAAATGTTGTGGGAAAAGCTGGACATTAGGAATAACTAAAGACATGCAAATCCAAATTACAAAAACCTATCAGCTCACACCAGTCAGAATGGCCATCAGCAAAAATTCTGCAAAAAATAAATGCTGAAGCTTTTGTGGAGAAGTGCCTACCCTTGGTTCAACGTGGGACATGATAAGAGCCAGTAATGAAAACACAAAGGAGGTGCCTTGAAAAGATAAGTATGGAGCTACCATTCAATCAAGCATACCCACAGCTTGGCCTATCGCCTGAGAGTATAAGAATCAAAAAGTCACAGGCTGGGATTCACTGGTGGCGCAGTGGTTGAGAATCTGCCTGCCGATGCAGGGGACACGGGTTCATGTGCCCATCCAAGAAGATCCAACATGGCGCAAAGCGGCTGGTCCCGTGTGCTATGGCTGCTGGGCCTGCACGTCCGGAGCCTTTGCTCCGCAAAGGGAGAGGCCACGGCCGTGAGAGGCCCACATACCGCAAACAAACAAAAAGACACAGCCTGGCAATCCTTCACTACAGCAATATGTACCATAGCCAACACTTGGAAGCAACAAAAATGTCCATCAACAGAGGAATGCACAAAGAAGAAGTGTTCCATGTACACAATGGAATATGTCTCCAAAAAAATATAAATTCCTTTAGAAATCAAACATATGTAAGGGGACATCAGCATTTGTGGGTTTATCCGGGCACATTGCACAGTAATTTATAAGCGAGGAACACCACTGCTAGGAAGGTCTGTTTCCCTAGTTACCAGATTGGCAAAGCAGAAATGGTGCCGCCCTCTCGCCATTACCTGCAACAGCAGGTATAAAACCTGTGCTAAGGGTCACTTCATATGCACCAGTACTGGAGGGCTGTAAATGAAACTTGCCCTCAAAATGGCTTGAGGGAGGTAAAGGACAAAATATTTCAAAATGTCATACATACTTCAAGAAAACAATTTGAAGAGGTAAGCTGTACTCTCAGTTGGAAGAGAAAAAGGACATGCCAGAAAGTTCAATTTCAAGGGATTATGAGACACATGCAAATCCAAGCACAAAGAAGTATCAGCTCACACTAGTCAGAGTAAACATCAGCAAAAAATCTACAAAGAATAAATGCTGAAGGTGTTGTGGAGAAGTGCATACCCTCACATTTAAGTGGGACATAACCTGGTAAGTGCCACTAATGAGAACAGAGTGGAGGTGCCTTTACAAGGAAAACATTTTGCTACCATGTGATCCAGGAGGCCCACTCCTGGGCCTATAACCTAAGAAGACAGAATTGGAAAGACACAGGCAGGCAAATGCGCATTGCCGCAGTTATTACAATAGCCAAGACATGGAAGCAACCAAAATGTCCATCAACAGATGAGTGGACAAAGATGAACTGGTGCATGTATAGATGGAAAATTAGCCAAGTAGAAAAAGAACACAATGCCGTGGGCAGCACCGTAGATGAGTCTAGAGGTAATCACGCAACTTGTAGTAAGTCAGAAAGAGTAAGACACATATCGTATGATATCACTTATAGGTGTTACCTAAAAGTTGATACCAGTGAAGATATTTCCACAGAGAAGGGCAATCACAGATTCATTAAACAAACTTATGGCTCACCAATGGAAAGGTGTGAGGATTGGATACATTAGGATATTGGTGTAAAGAGACACATACCAACACAAGTGAAATATATAATCACCAAAGACCTACGGGATACCAAGAGAAGACTACTCAACATTCTGCCATAACGTACATGGGAAAAGGATCCCAGGAAGAACAGACATATGTATTTGTGTAAAAGAACCACATCTTGCACACCTAGAAGAAGCCAAACATTGTAATCAAACATGCTGTGATAAAATATAAAAATTAAATTACAAAAATGAACAAGAAGTAGTGAGACATAAACTTAAGGGGCTTTTTCCTGGCACATTCCATTGTAAATTACAACCTAGAACACAACTTCCATTGAGGCTTTGTTACCCTAGTAACCAGATTTGGTAAAGGAGAACTGCTGCCACCTTGTGGCCGTTTCACACAACAGCAGATTTAATCCAAGGGCTAATGGTCAGCTGATATTCAAAATAATTGCAGGCCTGTAAATGACACCTGCCCTGAAAACAAATCCTGGGGTCGTATATCAACAAAAAATTCAAAAGACATCCACTTTTCAAAACGACAGTTTCAAAAGGCATATTTTATGCACATTTGTCTTCTCTTTCCTTTTCTTTCTTTCTTTTGTTAAGAAAACAGGAATGGAAAAAGGCTGAACATCAGGAATTAATAAAGACATGCAAATCCATTGTACAAAAACTTTCACCTGACAGCCGACAGAATGATCATCAGCAAAAAAAGTCTACAAAGAATAAATGCTGCATGGGTTTTAGAGAAGAGCCTACACTTTAGCGGCTGGTGGGATGTAACCTGGTAACAGCGAGTAGTGAGAACAGAACGGTGGTGTGTTTAAGAGTAAACATTGAGATACCATGTGATCTGGTAGGCCCACTGTTGGCCTATCACCTGAGTAGACCAGAATCAAAAAGACACAGGCTGAAATCCCTGCACTGTAGCAACATGGACCATGGCCAAGACCTGGAAGAAACAAAAATGTCCATCAACAGAAAAATGCACCAAGAAGATGTCATCCATGTACAAAATGGAATATTAGCCATGGAAAAGCATGGTGCAGTGCCGTTGGCACCACCATAGAAAGATCTAGAGATAATCACCCAACTTGAAGTAAGAAGGAAACCAAAAGACAGACATCCTATGGCATCACTTATAGGTGTTACCTAAAAATTGATAGCCATGAAATAATTTCCAAGAGAAGGACACGCATAGATTCAGAAAACCAATTTATGTTTAACCAAATGGAAAGGTGTAAGGAATATATGAATTAGGATATGGGAGTTAACAGACATGTACTAATACGTATGAAATATATAATCACAAAACACCTATGGAATACGAAGAGAGGTCTACTCAACACTCTATAATACCATACACGGGAGAGGCTCCAAAGAGGAATAGACAGATACATTGATAGCATGAACCAGAAACTGTACACATAGGAGACTCTACATTTTTATCAAATTTGCTCTGATAATTAAAAAAAATTAAATTTACAAACAAAAATATCTAGGAGATATAATCTCTTGGGGGTTTGTGCTGGCACATTCTACTCGAATTTGCAGCTTATTAACACGATTTCCAGGAAAGCTCTGTTGCCCCAAATCCCACAGCTGGAAATGGAGAAATGCTGCCGCCTTGTGGCCGTTTCCCACAAGAGCGGCTTTAAACCCACAGCTAATGGTCACTTAAATTTCTCAAGGACTCAGGGCTGTAAAGGTCACCTGCCGTCAAAAAATGTCCTGAGGTAGGGAACGGCCAAAGTATTCAAAACTGGCAAAGTTTTCAAGGAGATAGTATGGAGGGATAAGTTTTACTCACTCATTTTCAAAAAAGAAGAAAATGGATAAAAGCTCAACATCAGGAATTATTTGACTCATGCAAATCTAACCTCCAAAAAGGTTTCAAATCACACATGTCTACTATCATCAGACAAAGTCTACAAACAATAAATGCTGAAGGGGTTATAGAGAACTGTGTACCCTTATCTGCTGGTGGGATGTAAAGTGGTAAGAGCTAATAATGGGAACAGAAAGGAGCTGCGTTTACAAGTAAAAATTGAGCCCCCATTCCATTCAGCAGACCCACCGCTGAGCCTCTCACCTGAGAAGTCCAGAGTCGAGAAGGCACAGGCTTCAACAGCTGCACTGCAGGAATTTTCACAGTAGCCAAGACACGGAAGCATCCAAAATGTCCATCACCACATGAATGGATAAAGAAGTGGTCCGTGTACACAATGGAATATGACCCATGGAAAACGATGAAACACTGCTCTCTGAGGCACCATAGATGAGCCTAGAGATAATCACAGAACATGAGGTAAGTAGGAAGGCAAAAGACATATCCTATGATATCACTTATAGGCGTTATCTAACAACTGACGCAAATGAACATATTTCCACAGTGAAAGACACTCACAGACTTAGAAAACAAACTATGCTTATCTAAAAGGAAAGGGGGTGGGAATGGAAAAATTAAGATTAGGGTTACCATACGTGTACAAATACCTATTAAATACATATATCAAAAAGACCGACCATAGAGCAAGGGTGGTCTATGGAAAACTCTGCTATAATTTACATGGGAATTGGGTCTGTACATGAATATATATATATATATATATATGTATTGTACAAATGAACCAGATTGTGTACACATAGGACAAACAATATCCTATTCATTACACCTATTTAAAAAATTGAAACAACGAAGAAAAGTAATGTGACATAAACTTATAGGGGTTTTTCCTGGCACATTCCATTGTAATTTACAACCTAGGAACAGGACTTCCAGAAAGGCTCTGCTGCCCTAGTAACCAGATTTGGCAATGGAGAAATGATGCCGCCTTGTGGCCGTTTCCCACAACAGCAGCTTTAATCCCAGTTCTACTGGTCACTAAATATTCACACTCATTGCATGCCTGTAAATGACACCTGCCCTCAAAAAAAATCCTGGGTTCGAATATCGACCAAAAAATTCAAAAGCGGGCCTCCTTCCAAGAAGACAATTTCAATAGGATTATTGTACTCACCGTTTTTTTCTGTTTTTGTTTAACAGAAATTTAAAATGTTGTGGGAAAAGCTGGACATTAGGAATAACTAAAGACATGCAAATCCAAATTACAAAAACCTATCAGCTCACACCAGTCAGAATGGCCATCAGCAAAAATTCTGCAAAAAATAAATGCTGAAGCTTTTGTGGAGAAGTGCCTACCCTTGGTTCAACGTGGGACATGGTAAGAGCCAGTAATGAAAACACAAAGGAGGTGCCTTGAAAAGATAAGTATGGAGCTACCATTCAATCAAGCATACCCACAGCTTGGCCTATCGCCTGAGAGTATAAGAATCAAAAAGTCACAGGCTGGGCTTCACTGGTGGCGCAGTGGTTGAGAATCTGCCTGCCGATGCAGGGGACACGGGTTCATGTGCCCAGCCAAGAAGATCCAACATGGCGCAAAGCGGCTGGTCCCGTGTGCTATGGCTGCTGGGCCTGCACGTCCGGAGCCTTTGCTCCGCAAAGGGAGAGGCCACGGCCGTGAGAGGCCCACATACCGCAAACAAACAAAAAGACACAGCCTGGCAATCCTTCACTACAGCAATATGTACCATAGCCAACACTTGGAAGCAACGAAAATGTCCATCAACAGAGGAATGCACAAAGAAGAAGTGTTCCATGTACACAATGGAATATGTCTCCAAAAAAATATAAATTCCTTTAGAAATCAAACATATGTAAGGGGACATCAGCATTTGTGGGTTTATCCGGGCACATTGCACAGTAATTTATAAGCGAGGAACACCACTGCTAGGAAGGTCTGTTTCCCTAGTTACCAGATTGGCAAAGCAGAAATGGTGCCGCCCTCTCGCCATTACCTGCAACAGCAGGTATAAAACCTGTGCTAAGGGTCACTTCATATGCACCAGTACTGGAGGGCTGTAAATGAAACTTGCCCTCAAAATGGCTTGAGGGAGGTAAAGGACAAAATATTTCAAAATGTCATACATACTTCAAGAAAACAATTTGAAGAGGTAAGCTGTACTCTCAGTTGGAAGAAAAAAAGGACATGCCAGAAAGTTCAATTTCAAGGGATTATGAGACACATGCAAATCCAAGCACAAAGAAGTATCAGCTCACACTAGTCAGAGTAAACATCAGCAAAAAATCTACAAAGAATAAATGCTGAAGGTGTTGTGGAGAAGTGCATACCCTCACATTTAAGTGGGACATAACCTGGTAAGTGCCACTAATGAGAACAGAGTGGAGGTGCCTTTACAAGGAAAACATTTTGCTACCATGTGATCCAGGAGGCCCACTCCTGGGCCTATAACCTAAGAAGACAGAATTGGAAAGACACAGGCAGGCAAATGCGCATTGCCGCAGTTATTACAATAGCCAAGACATGGAAGCAACCAAAATGTCCATCAACAGATGAGTGGACAAAGATGAACTGGTGCATGTATAGATGGAAAATTAGCCAAGTAGAAAAAGAACACAATGCCGTGGGCAGCACCGTAGATGAGTCTAGAGGTAATCACGCAACTTGTAGTAAGTCAGAAAGAGTAAGACACATATCGTATGATATCACTTATAGGTGTTACCTAAAAGTTGATACCAGTGAAGATATTTCCACAGAGAAGGGCAATCACAGATTCATTAAACAAACTTATGGCTCACCAATGGAAAGGTGTGAGGATTGGATACATTAGGATATTGGTGTAAAGAGACACATACCAACACAAGTGAAATATATAATCACCAAAGACCTACGGGATACCAAGAGAAGACTACTCAACATTCTGCCATAACGTACATGGGAAAAGGATCCCAGGAAGAACAGACATATGTATTTGTGTAAAAGAACCACATCTTGCACACCTAGAAGAAGCCAAACATTGTAATCAAACATGCTGTGATAAAATATAAAAATTAAATTACAAAAATGAACAAGAAGTAGTGAGACATAAACTTAAGGGGCTTTTTCCTGGCACATTCCATTGTAAATTACAACCTAGAACACAACTTCCATTGAGGCTTTGTTACCCTAGTAACCAGATTTGGTAAAGGAGAACTGCTGCCACCTTGTGGCCGTTTCACACAACAGCAGATTTAATCCAAGGGCTAATGGTCAGCTGATATTCAAAATAATTGCAGGCCTGTAAATGACACCTGCCCTGAAAACAAATCCTGGGGTCGTATATCAACAAAAAATTCAAAAGACATCCACTTTTCAAAACGACAGTTTCAAAAGGCATATTTTATGCACATTTGTCTTCTCTTTCCTTTTCTTTCTTTCTTTTGTTAAGAAAACAGGAATGGAAAAAGGCTGAACATCAGGAATTAATAAAGACATGCAAATCCATTGTACAAAAACGTTCACCTGACAGCCGACAGAATGATCATCAGCAAAAAAAGTCTACAAAGAATAAATGCTGCATGGGTTTTAGAGAAGAGCCTACACTTTAGCGGCTGGTGGGATGTAACCTGGTAACAGCGAGTAGTGAGAACAGAACGGTGGTGTGTTTAAGAGTAAACATTGAGATACCATGTGATCTGGTAGGCCCACTGTTGGCCTATCACCTGAGTAGACCAGAATCAAAAAGACACAGGCTGAAATCCCTGCACTGTAGCAACATGGACCATGGCCAAGACCTGGAAGAAACAAAAATGTCCATCAACAGAAAAATGCACCAAGAAGATGTCATCCATGTACAAAATGGAATATTAGCCATGGAAAAGCATGGTGCAGTGCCGTTGGCACCACCATAGAAAGATCTAGAGATAATCACCCAACTTGAAGTAAGAAGGAAACCAAAAGACAGACATCCTATGGCATCACTTATAGGTGTTACCTAAAAATTGATAGCCATGAAATAATTTCCAAGAGAAGGACACGCATAGATTCAGAAAACCAATTTATGTTTAACCAAATGGAAAGGTGTAAGGAATATATGAATTAGGATATGGGAGTTAACAGACATGTACTAATACGTATGAAATATATAATCACAAAACACCTATGGAATACGAAGAGAGGTCTACTCAACACTCTATAATACCATACACGGGAGAGGCTCCAAAGAGGAATAGACAGATACATTGATAGCATGAACCAGAAACTGTACACATAGGAGACTCTACAGTTTTATCAAATTTGCTCTGATAATTAAAAAAAATTAAATTTACACACAAAAATATCTAGGAGATATAATCTCTTGGGGGTTTGTGCTGGCACATTCTACTCGAATTTGCAGCTTATTAACACGATTTCCAGGAAAGCTCTGTTGCCCCAAATCCCACAGCTGGAAATGGAGAAATGCTGCCGCCTTGTGGCCGTTTCCCACAAGAGCGGCTTTAAACCCACAGCTAATGGTCACTTAACTTTCTCAAGGACTCAGGGCTGTAAAGGTCACCTGCCGTCAAAAAATGTCCTGAGGTAGGGAACGGCCAAAGTATTCAAAACTGGCAAAGTTTTCAAGGAGATAGTATGGAGGGATAAGTTTTACTCACTCATTTTCAAAAAAGAAGAAAATGGATAAAAGCTCAACATCAGGAATTATTTGACTCATGCAAATCTAACCTCCAAAAAGGTTTCAAATCACACATGTCTACTATCATCAGACAAAGTCTACAAACAATAAATGCTGAAGGGGTTATAGAGAACTGTGTACCCTTATCTGCTGGTGGGATGTAAAGTGGTAAGAGCTAATAATGGGAACAGAAAGGAGCTGCGTTTACAAGTAAAAATTGAGCCCCCATTCCATTCAGCAGACCCACCGCTGAGCCTCTCACCTGAGAAGTCCAGAGTCGAGAAGGCACAGGCTTCAACAGCTGCACTGCAGGAATTTTCACAGTAGCCAAGACACGGAAGCATCCAAAATGTCCATCACCACATGAATGGATAAAGAAGTGGTCCGTGTACACAATGGAATATGACCCATGGAAAACGATGAAACACTGCTCTCTGAGGCACCATAGATGAGCCTAGAGATAATCACAGAACATGAGGTAAGTAGGAAGGCAAAAGACATATCCTATGATATCACTTATAGGCGTTATCTAACAACTGACGCAAATGAACATATTTCCACAGTGAAAGACACTCACAGACTTAGAAAACAAACTATGCTTATCTAAAAGGAAAGGGGGTGGGAATGGAAAAATTAAGATTAGGGTTACCATAC
The DNA here is from genome assembly GCF_964341445.2 of Mesoplodon mirus. Taxonomy (NCBI): domain Eukaryota; kingdom Metazoa; phylum Chordata; class Mammalia; order Artiodactyla; family Ziphiidae; genus Mesoplodon; species Mesoplodon mirus. The sequence goes on from NW_028295485.1 coordinate 173,480, forward strand.
GTGTACAAATACCTATTAAATACATATATCAAAAAGACCGACCATAGAGCAAGGGTGGTCTATGGAAAACTCTGCTATAATTTACATGGGAATTGGGTCTGTACATGAATATATATATATATATATATATGTATTGTACAAATGAACCAGATTGTGTACACATAGGACAAACAATATCCTATTCATTACACCTATTTAAAAAATTGAAACAACGAAGAAAAGTAATGTGACATAAACTTATAGGGGTTTTTCCTGGCACATTCCATTGTAATTTACAACCTAGGAACAGGACTTCCAGAAAGGCTCTGCTGCCCTAGTAACCAGATTTGGCAATGGAGAAATGATGCCGCCTTGTGGCCGTTTCCCACAACAGCAGCTTTAATCCCAGTTCTACTGGTCACTAAATATTCACACTCATTGCATGCCTGTAAATGACACCTGCCCTCAAAAAAAATCCTGGGTTCGAATATCGACCAAAAAATTCAAAAGCGGGCCTCCTTCCAAGAAGACAATTTCAATAGGATTATTGTACTCACCGTTTTTTTCTGTTTTTGTTTAACAGAAATTTAAAATGTTGTGGGAAAAGCTGGACATTAGGAATAACTAAAGACATGCAAATCCAAATTACAAAAACCTATCAGCTCACACCAGTCAGAATGGCCATCAGCAAAAATTCTGCAAAAAATAAATGCTGAAGGTTTTGTGGAGAAGTGCCTACCCTTGGTTCAACGTGGGACATGGTAAGAGCCAGTAATGAAAACACAAAGGAGGTGCCTTGAAAAGATAAGTATGGAGCTACCATTCAATCAAGCATACCCACAGCTTGGCCTATCGCCTGAGAGTATAAGAATCAAAAAGTCACAGGCTGGGATTCACTGGTGGCGCAGTGGTTGAGAATCTGCCTGCCGATGCAGGGGACACGGGTTCATGTGCCCATCCAAGAAGATCCAACATGGCGCAAAGCGGCTGGTCCCGTGTGCTATGGCTGCTGGGCCTGCACGTCCGGAGCCTTTGCTCCGCAAAGGGAGAGGCCACGGCCGTGAGAGGCCCACATACCGCAAACAAACAAAAAGACACAGCCTGGCAATCCTTCACTACAGCAATATGTACCATAGCCAACACTTGGAAGCAACGAAAATGTCCATCAACAGAGGAATGCACAAAGAAGAAGTGTTCCATGTACACAATGGAATATGTCTCCAAAAAAATATAAATTCCTTTAGAAATCAAACATATGTAAGGGGACATCAGCATTTGTGGGTTTATCCGGGCACATTGCACAGTAATTTATAAGCGAGGAACACCACTGCTAGGAAGGTCTGTTTCCCTAGTTACCAGATTGGCAAAGCAGAAATGGTGCCGCCCTCTCGCCATTACCTGCAACAGCAGGTATAAAACCTGTGCTAAGGGTCACTTCATATGCACCAGTACTGGAGGGCTGTAAATGAAACTTGCCCTCAAAATGGCTTGAGGGAGGTAAAGGACAAAATATTTCAAAATGTCATACATACTTCAAGAAAACAATTTGAAGAGGTAAGCTGTACTCTCAGTTGGAAGAAAAAAAGGACATGCCAGAAAGTTCAATTTCAAGGGATTATGAGACACATGCAAATCCAAGCACAAAGAAGTATCAGCTCACACTAGTCAGAGTAAACATCAGCAAAAAATCTACAAAGAATAAATGCTGAAGGTGTTGTGGAGAAGTGCATACCCTCACATTTAAGTGGGACATAACCTGGTAAGTGCCACTAATGAGAACAGAGTGGAGGTGCCTTTACAAGGAAAACATTTTGCTACCATGTGATCCAGGAGGCCCACTCCTGGGCCTATAACCTAAGAAGACAGAATTGGAAAGACACAGGCAGGCAAATGCGCATTGCCGCAGTTATTACAATAGCCAAGACATGGAAGCAACCAAAATGTCCATCAACAGATGAGTGGACAAAGATGAACTGGTGCATGTATAGATGGAAAATTAGCCAAGTAGAAAAAGAACACAATGCCGTGGGCAGCACCGTAGATGAGTCTAGAGGTAATCACGCAACTTGTAGTAAGTCAGAAAGAGTAAGACACATATCGTATGATATCACTTATAGGTGTTACCTAAAAGTTGATACCAGTGAAGATATTTCCACAGAGAAGGGCAATCACAGATTCATTAAACAAACTTATGGCTCACCAATGGAAAGGTGTGAGGATTGGATACATTAGGATATTGGTGTAAAGAGACACATACCAACACAAGTGAAATATATAATCACCAAAGACCTACGGGATACCAAGAGAAGACTACTCAACATTCTGCCATAACGTACATGGGAAAAGGATCCCAGGAAGAACAGACATATGTATTTGTGTAAAAGAACCACATCTTGCACACCTAGAAGAAGCCAAACATTGTAATCAAACATGCTGTGATAAAATATAAAAATTAAATTACAAAAATGAACAAGAAGTAGTGAGACATAAACTTAAGGGGCTTTTTCCTGGCACATTCCATTGTAAATTACAACCTAGAACACAACTTCCATTGAGGCTTTGTTACCCTAGTAACCAGATTTGGTAAAGGAGAACTGCTGCCACCTTGTGGCCGTTTCACACAACAGCAGATTTAATCCAAGGGCTAATGGTCAGCTGATATTCAAAATAATTGCAGGCCTGTAAATGACACCTGCCCTGAAAACAAATCCTGGGGTCGTATATCAACAAAAAATTCAAAAGACATCCACTTTTCAAAACGACAGTTTCAAAAGGCATATTTTATGCACATTTGTCTTCTCTTTCCTTTTCTTTCTTTCTTTTGTTAAGAAAACAGGAATGGAAAAAGGCTGAACATCAGGAATTAATAAAGACATGCAAATCCATTGTACAAAAACGTTCACCTGACAGCCGACAGAATGATCATCAGCAAAAAAAGTCTACAAAGAATAAATGCTGCATGGGTTTTAGAGAAGAGCCTACACTTTAGCGGCTGGTGGGATGTAACCTGGTAACAGCGAGTAGTGAGAACAGAACGGTGGTGTGTTTAAGAGTAAACATTGAGATACCATGTGATCTGGTAGGCCCACTGTTGGCCTATCACCTGAGTAGACCAGAATCAAAAAGACACAGGCTGAAATCCCTGCACTGTAGCAACATGGACCATGGCCAAGACCTGGAAGAAACAAAAATGTCCATCAACAGAAAAATGCACCAAGAAGATGTCATCCATGTACAAAATGGAATATTAGCCATGGAAAAGCATGGTGCAGTGCCGTTGGCACCACCATAGAAAGATCTAGAGATAATCACCCAACTTGAAGTAAGAAGGAAACCAAAAGACAGACATCCTATGGCATCACTTATAGGTGTTACCTAAAAATTGATAGCCATGAAATAATTTCCAAGAGAAGGACACGCATAGATTCAGAAAACCAATTTATGTTTAACCAAATGGAAAGGTGTAAGGAATATATGAATTAGGATATGGGAGTTAACAGACATGTACTAATACGTATGAAATATATAATCACAAAACACCTATGGAATACGAAGAGAGGTCTACTCAACACTCTATAATACCATACACGGGAGAGGCTCCAAAGAGGAATAGACAGATACATTGATAGCATGAACCAGAAACTGTACACATAGGAGACTCTACATTTTTATCAAATTTGCTCTGATAATTAAAAAAAATTAAATTTACACACAAAAATATCTAGGAGATATAATCTCTTGGGGGTTTGTGCTGGCACATTCTACTCGAATTTGCAGCTTATTAACACGATTTCCAGGAAAGCTCTGTTGCCCCAAATCCCACAGCTGGAAATGGAGAAATGCTGCCGCCTTGTGGCCGTTTCCCACAAGAGCGGCTTTAAACCCACAGCTAATGGTCACTTAACTTTCTCAAGGACTCAGGGCTGTAAAGGTCACCTGCCGTCAAAAAATGTCCTGAGGTAGGGAACGGCCAAAGTATTCAAAACTGGCAAAGTTTTCAAGGAGATAGTATGGAGGGATAAGTTTTACTCACTCATTTTCAAAAAAGAAGAAAATGGATAAAAGCTCAACATCAGGAATTATTTGACTCATGCAAATCTAACCTCCAAAAAGGTTTCAAATCACACATGTCTACTATCATCAGACAAAGTCTACAAACAATAAATGCTGAAGGGGTTATAGAGAACTGTGTACCCTTATCTGCTGGTGGGATGTAAAGTGGTAAGAGCTAATAATGGGAACAGAAAGGAGCTGCGTTTACAAGTAAAAATTGAGCCCCCATTCCATTCAGCAGACCCACCGCTGAGCCTCTCACCTGAGAAGTCCAGAGTCGAGAAGGCACAGGCTTCAACAGCTGCACTGCAGGAATTTTCACAGTAGCCAAGACACGGAAGCATCCAAAATGTCCATCACCACATGAATGGATAAAGAAGTGGTCCGTGTACACAATGGAATATGACCCATGGAAAACGATGAAACACTGCTCTCTGAGGCACCATAGATGAGCCTAGAGATAATCACAGAACATGAGGTAAGTAGGAAGGCAAAAGACATATCCTATGATATCACTTATAGGCGTTATCTAACAACTGACGCAAATGAACATATTTCCACAGTGAAAGACACTCACAGACTTAGAAAACAAACTATGCTTATCTAAAAGGAAAGGTGGTGGGAATGGAAAAATTAAGATTAGGGTTACCATACGTGTACAAATACCTATTAAATACATATATCAAAAAGACCGACCATAGAGCAAGGGTGGTCTATGGAAAACTCTGCTATAATTTACATGGGAATTGGGTCTGTACATGAATATATATATATATATATGTATTGTACAAATGAACCAGATTGTGTACACATAGGACAAACAATATCCTATTCATTACACCTATTTAAAAAATTGAAACAACGAAGAAAAGTAATGTGACATAAACTTATAGGGATTTTTCCTGGCACATTCCATTGTAATTTACAACCTAGGAACAGGACTTCCAGAAAGGCTCTGCTGCCCTAGTAACCAGATTTGGCAATGGAGAAATGATGCCGCCTTGTGGCCGTTTCCCACAACAGCAGCTTTAATCCCAGTTCTACTGGTCACTAAATATTCACACTCATTGCATGCCTGTAAATGACACCTGCCCTCAAAAAAAATCCTGGGTTCGAATATCGACCAAAAAATTCAAAAGCGGGCCTCCTTCCAAGAAGACAATTTCAATAGGATTATTGTACTCACCGTTTTTTTCTGTTTTTGTTTAACAGAAATTTAAAATGTTGTGGGAAAAGCTGGACATTAGGAATAACTAAAGACATGCAAATCCAAATTACAAAAACCTATCAGCTCACACCAGTCAGAATGGCCATCAGCAAAAATTCTGCAAAAAATAAATGCTGAAGCTTTTGTGGAGAAGTGCCTACCCTTGGTTCAACGTGGGACATGGTAAGAGCCAGTAATGAAAACACAAAGGAGGTGCCTTGAAAAGATAAGTATGGAGCTACCATTCAATCAAGCATACCCACAGCTTGGCCTATCGCCTGAGAGTATAAGAATCAAAAAGTCACAGGCTGGGCTTCACTGGTGGCGCAGTGGTTGAGAATCTGCCTGCCGATGCAGGGGACACGGGTTCATGTGCCCAGCCAAGAAGATCCAACATGGCGCAAAGCGGCTGGTCCCGTGTGCTATGGCTGCTGGGCCTGCACGTCCGGAGCCTTTGCTCCGCAAAGGGAGAGGCCACGGCCGTGAGAGGCCCACATACCGCAAACAAACAAAAAGACACAGCCTGGCAATCCTTAACTACAGCAATATGTACCATAGCCAACACTTGAAAGCAACGAAAATGTCCATCAACAGAGGAATGCACAAAGAAGAAGTGTTCCATGTACACAATGGAATATGTCTCCAAAAAAATATAAATTCCTTTAGAAATCAAACATATGTAAGGGGACATCAGCATTTGTGGGTTTATCCGGGCACATTGCACAGTAATTTATAAGCGAGGAACACCACTGCTAGGAAGGTCTGTTTCCCTAGTTACCAGATTGGCAAAGCAGAAATGGTGCCGCCCTCTCGCCATTACCTGCAACAGCAGGTATAAAACCTGTGCTAAGGGTCACTTCATATGCACCAGTACTGGAGGGCTGTAAATGAAACTTGCCCTCAAAATGTCTTGAGGGAGGTAAAGGACAAAATATTTCAAAATGTCATACATACTTCAAGAAAACAATTTGAAGAGGTAAGCTGTACTCTCAGTTGGAAGAAAAAAAGGACATGCCAGAAAGTTCAATTTCAAGGGATTATGAGACACATGCAAATCCAAGCACAAAGAAGTATCAGCTCACACTAGTCAGAGTAAACATCAGCAAAAAATCTACAAAGAATAAATGCTGAAGGTGTTGTGGAGAAGTGCATACCCTCACATTTAAGTGGGACATAACCTGGTAAGTGCCACTAATGAGAACAGAGTGGAGGTGCCTTTACAAGGAAAACATTTTGCTACCATGTGATCCAGGAGGCCCACTCCTGGGCCTATAACCTAAGAAGACAGAATTGGAAAGACACAGGCAGGCAAATGCGCATTGCCGCAGTTATTACAATAGCCAAGACATGGAAGCAACCAAAATGTCCATCAACAGATGAGTGGACAAAGATGAACTGGTGCATGTATAGATGGAAAATTAGCCAAGTAGAAAAAGAACACAATGCCGTGGGCAGCACCGTAGATGAGTCTAGAGGTAATCACGCAACTTGTAGTAAGTCAGAAAGAGTAAGACACATATCGTATGATATCACTTATAGGTGTTACCTAAAAGTTGATACCAGTGAAGATATTTCCACAGAGAAGGGCAATCACAGATTCATTAAACAAACTTATGGCTCACCAATGGAAAGGTGTGAGGATTGGATACATTAGGATATTGGTGTAAAGAGACACATACCAACACAAGTGAAATATATAATCACCAAAGACCTACGGGATACCAAGAGAAGACTACTCAACATTCTGCCATAACGTACATGGGAAAAGGATCCCAGGAAGAACAGACATATGTATTTGTGTAAAAGAACCACATCTTGCACACCTAGAAGAAGCCAAACATTGTAATCAAACATGCTGTGATAAAATATAAAAATTAAATTACAAAAATGAACAAGAAGTAGTGAGACATAAACTTAAGGGGCTTTTTCCTGGCACATTCCATTCTAAATTACAACCTAGAACACAACTTCCATTGAGGCTTTGTTACCCTAGTAACCAGATTTGGTAAAGGAGAACTGCTGCCACCTTGTGGCCGTTTCACACAACAGCAGATTTAATCCAAGGGCTAATGGTCAGCTGATATTCAAAATAATTGCAGGCCTGTAAATGACACCTGCCCTGAAAACAAATCCTGGGGTCGTATATCAACAAAAAATTCAAAAGACATCCACTTTTCAAAACGACAGTTTCAAAAGGCATATTTTATGCACATTTGTCTTCTCTTTCCTTTTCTTTCTTTCTTTTGTTAAGAAAACAGGAATGGAAAAAGGCTGAACATCAGGAATTAATAAAGACATGCAAATCCATTGTACAAAAACGTTCACCTGACAGCCGACAGAATGATCATCAGCAAAAAAAGTCTACAAAGAATAAATGCTGCATGGGTTTTAGAGAAGAGCCTACACTTTAGCGGCTGGTGGGATGTAACCTGGTAACAGCGAGTAGTGAGAACAGAACGGTGGTGTGTTTAAGAGTAAACATTGAGATACCATGTGATCTGGTAGGCCCACTGTTGGCCTATCACCTGAGTAGACCAGAATCAAAAAGACACAGGCTGAAATCCCTGCACTGTAGCAACATGGACCATGGCCAAGACCTGGAAGAAACAAAAATGTCCATCAACAGAAAAATGCACCAAGAAGATGTCATCCATGGACAAAATGGAATATTAGCCATGGAAAAGCATGGTGCAGTGCCGTTGGCACCACCATAGAAAGATCTAGAGATAATCACCCAACTTGAAGTAAGAAGGAAACCAAAAGACAGACATCCTATGGCATCACTTATAGGTGTTACCTAAAAATTGATAGCCATGAAATAATTTCCAAGAGAAGGACACGCATAGATTCAGAAAACCAATTTATGTTTAACCAAATGGAAAGGTGTAAGGAATATATGAATTAGGATATGGGAGTTAACAGACATGTACTAATACGTATGAAATATATAATCACAAAACACCTATGGAATACGAAGAGAGGTCTACTCAACACTCTATAATACCATACACGGGAGAGGCTCCAAAGAGGAATAGACAGATACATTGATAGCATGAACCAGAAACTGTACACATAGGAGACTCTACATTTTTATCAAATTTGCTCTGATAATTAAAAAAAATTAAATTTACACACAAAAATATCTAGGAGATATAATCTCTTGGGGGTTTGTGCTGGCACATTCTACTCGAATTTGCAGCTTATTAACACGATTTCCAGGAAAGCTCTGTTGCCCCAAATCCCACAGCTGGAAATGGAGAAATGCTGCCGCCTTGTGGCCGTTTCCCACAAGAGCGGCTTTAAACCCACAGCTAATGGTCACTTAACTTTCTCAAGGACTCAGGGCTGTAAAGGTCACCTGCCGTCAAAAAATGTCCTGAGGTAGGGAACGGCCAAAGTATTCAAAACTGGCAAAGTTTTCAAGGAGATAGTATGGAGGGATAAGTTTTACTCACTCATTTTCAAAAAAGAAGAAAATGGATAAAAGCTCAACATCAGGAATTATTTGACTCATGCAAATCTAACCTCCAAAAAGGTTTCAAATCACACATGTCTACTATCATCAGACAAAGTCTACAAACAATAAATGCTGAAGGGGTTATAGAGAACTGTGTACCCTTATCTGCTGGTGGGATGTAAAGTGGTAAGAGCTAATAATGGGAACAGAAAGGAGCTGCGTTTACAAGTAAAAATTGAGCCCCCATTCCATTCAGCAGACCCACCGCTGAGCCTCTCACCTGAGAAGTCCAGAGTCGAGAAGGCACAGGCTTCAACAGCTGCACTGCAGGAATTTTCACAGTAGCCAAGACACGGAAGCATCCAAAATGTCCATCACCACATGAATGGATAAAGAAGTGGTCCGTGTACACAATGGAATAGGACCCATGGAAAACGATGAAACACTGCTCTCTGAGGCACCATAGATGAGCCTAGAGATAATCACAGAACATGAGGTAAGTAGGAAGGCAAAAGACATATCCTATGATATCACTTATAGGCGTTATCTAACAACTGACGCAAATGAACATATTTCCACAGTGAAAGACACTCACAGACTTAGAAAACAAACTATGCTTATCTAAAAGGAAAGGTGGTGGGAATGGAAAAATTAAGATTAGGGTTACCATACGTGTACAAATACCTATTAAATACATATATCAAAAAGACCGACCATAGAGCAAGGGTGGTCTATGGAAAACTCTGCTATAATTTACATGGGAATTGGGTCTGTACATGAATATATATATATATATATGTATTGTACAAATGAACCAGATTGTGTACACATAGGACAAACAATATCCTATTCATTACACCTATTTAAAAAATTGAAACAACGAAGAAAAGTAATGTGACATAAACTTATAGGGGTTTTTCCTGGCACATTCCATTGTAATTTACAACCTAGGAACAGGACTTCCAGAAAGGCTCTGCTGCCCTAGTAACCAGATTTGGCAATGGAGAAATGATGCCGCCTTGTGGCCGTTTCCCACAACAGCAGCTTTAATCCCAGTTCTACTGGTCACTAAATATTCACACTCATTGCATGCCTGTAAATGACACCTGCCCTCAAAAAAAATCCTGGGTTCGAATATCGACCAAAAAATTCAAAAGCGGGCCTCCTTCCAAGAAGACAATTTCAATAGGATTATTGTACTCACCGTTTTTTTCTGTTTTTGTTTAACAGAAATTTAAAATGTTGTGGGAAAAGCTGGACATTAGGAATAACTAAAGACATGCAAATCCAAATTACAAAAACCTATCAGCTCACACCAGTCAGAATGGCCATCAGCAAAAATTCTGCAAAAAATAAATGCTGAAGCTTTTGTGGAGAAGTGCCTACCCTTGGTTCAACGTGGGACATGGTAAGAGCCAGTAATGAAAACACAAAGGAGGTGCCTTGAAAAGATAAGTATGGAGCTACCATTCAATCAAGCATACCCACAGCTTGGCCTATCGCCTGAGAGTATAAGAATCAAAAAGTCACAGGCTGGGCTTCACTGGTGGCGCAGTGGTTGAGAATCTGCCTGCCGATGCAGGGGACACGGGTTCATGTGCCCAGCCAAGAAGATCCAACATGGCGCAAAGCGGCTGGTCCCGTGTGCTATGGCTGCTGGGCCTGCACGTCCGGAGCCTTTGCTCCGCAAAGGGAGAGGCCACGGCCGTGAGAGGCCCACATACCGCAAACAAACAAAAAGACACAGCCTGGCAATCCTTCACTACAGCAATATGTACCATAGCCAACACTTGAAAGCAACGAAAATGTCCATCAACAGAGGAATGCACAAAGAAGAAGTGTTCCATGTACACAATGGAATATGTCTCCAAAAAAATATAAATTCCTTTAGAAATCAAACATATGTAAGGGGACATCAGCATTTGTGGGTTTATCCGGGCACATTGCACACTAATTTATAAGCGAGGAACACCACTGCTAGGAAGGTCTGTTTCCCTAGTTACCAGATTGGCAAAGCAGAAATGGTGCCGCCCTCTCGCCATTACCTGCAACAGCAGGTATAAAACCTGTGCTAAGGGTCACTTCATATGCACCAGTACTGGAGGTCTGTAAATGAAACTTGCCCTCAAAATGGCTTGAGGGAGGTAAAGGACAAAATATTTCAAAATGTCATACATACTTCAAGAAAACAATTTGAAGAGGTAAGCTGTACTCTCAGTTGGAAGAAAAAAAGGACATGCCAGAAAGTTCAATTTCAAGGGATTATGAGACACATGCAAATCCAAGCACAAAGAAGTATCAGCTCACACTAGTCAGAGTAAACATCAGCAAAAAATCTACAAAGAATAAATGCTGAAGGTGTTGTGGAGAAGTGCATACCCTCACATTTAAGTGGGACATAACCTGGTAAGTGCCACTAATGAGAACAGAGTGGAGGTGCCTTTACAAGGAAAACATTTTGCTACCATGTGATCCAGGAGGCCCACTCCTGGGCCTATAACCTAAGAAGACAGAATTGGAAAGACACAGGCAGGCAAATGCGCATTGCCGCAGTTATTACAATAGCCAAGACATGGAAGCAACCAAAATGTCCATCAACAGATGAGTGGACAAAGATGAACTGGTGCATGTATAGATGGAAAATTAGCCAAGTAGAAAAAGAACACAATGCCGTGGGCAGCACCGTAGATGAGTCTAGAGGTAATCACGCAACTTGTAGTAAGTCAGAAAGAGTAAGACACATATCGTATGATATCACTTATAGGTGTTACCTAAAAGTTGATACCAGTGAAGATATTTCCACAGAGAAGGGCAATCACAGATTCATTAAACAAACTTATGGCTCACCAATGGAAAGGTGTGAGGATTGGATACATTAGGATATTGGTGTAAAGAGACACATACCAACACAAGTGAAATATATAATCACCAAAGACCTACGGGATACCAAGAGAAGACTACTCAACATTCTGCCATAACGTACATGGGAAAAGGATCCCAGGAAGAACAGACATATGTATTTGTGTAAAAGAACCACATCTTGCACACCTAGAAGAAGCCAAACATTGTAATCAAACATGCTGTGATAAAATATAAAAATTAAATTACAAAAATGAACAAGAAGTAGTGAGACATAAACTTAAGGGGCTTTTTCCTGGCACATTCCATTCTAAATTACAACCTAGAACACAACTTCCATTGAGGCTTTGTTACCCTAGTAACCAGATTTGGTAAAGGAGAACTGCTGCCACCTTGTGGCTGTTTCACACAACAGCAGATTTAATCCAAGGGCTAATGGTCAGCTGATATTCAAAATAATTGCAGGCCTGTAAATGACACCTGCCCTGAAAACAAATCCTGGGGTCGTATATCAACAAAAAATTCAAAAGACATCCACTTTTCAAAACGACAGTTTCAAAAGGCATATTTTATGCACATTTGTCTTCTCTTTCCTTTTCTTTCTTTCTTTTGTTAAGAAAACAGGAATGGAAAAAGGCTGAACATCAGGAATTAATAAAGACATGCAAATCCATTGTACAAAAACGTTCACCTGACAGCCGACAGAATGATCATCAGCAAAAAAAGTCTACAAAGAATAAATGCTGCATGGGTTTTAGAGAAGAGCCTACACTTTAGCGGCTGGTGGGATGTAACCTGGTAACAGCGAGTAGTGAGAACAGAACGGTGGTGTGTTTAAGAGTAAACATTGAGATACCATGTGATCTGGTAGGCCCACTGTTGGCCTATCTCCTGAGTAGACCAGAATCAAAAAGACACAGGCTGAAATCCCTGCACTGTAGCAACATGGACCATGGCCAAGACCTGGAAGAAACAAAAATGTCCATCAACAGAAAAATGCACCAAGAAGATGTCATCCATGTACAAAATGGAATATTAGCCATGGAAAAGCATGGTGCAGTGCCGTTGGCACCACCATAGAAAGATCTAGAGATAATCACCCAACTTGAAGTAAGAAGGAAACCAAAAGACAGACATCCTATGGCATCACTTATAGGTGTTACCTAAAAATTGATAGCCATGAAATAATTTCCAAGAGAAGGACACGCATAGATTCAGAAAACCAATTTATGTTTAACCAAATGGAAAGGTGTAAGGAATATATGAATTAGGATATGGGAGTTAACAGACATGTACTAATACGTATGAAATATATAATCACAAAACACCTATGGAATACGAAGAGAGGTCTACTCAACACTCTATAATACCATACACGGGAGAGGCTCCAAAGAGGAATAGACAGATACATTGATAGCATGAACCAGAAACTGTACACATAGGAGACTCTACATTTTTATCAAATTTGCTCTGATAATTAAAAAAAATTAAATTTACACACAAAAATATCTAGGAGATATAATCTCTTGTGGGTTTGTGCTGGCACATTCTACTCGAATTTGCAGCTTATTAACACGATTTCCAGGAAAGCTCTGTTGCCCCAAATCCCACAGCTGGAAATGGAGAAATGCTGCCGCCTTGTGGCCGTTTCCCACAAGAGCGGCTTTAAACCCACAGCTAATGGTCACTTAACTTTCTCAAGGACTCAGGGCTGTAAAGGTCACCTGCCGTCAAAAAATGTCCTGAGGTAGGGAACGGCCAAAGTATTCAAAACTGGCAAAGTTTTCAAGGAGATAGTATGGAGGGGTAAGTTTTACTCACTCATTTTCAAAAAAGAAGAAAATGGATAAAAGCTCAACATCAGGAATTATTTGACTCATGCAAATCTAACCTCCAAAAAGGTTTCAAATCACACATGTCTACTATCATCAGACAAAGTCTACAAACAATAAATGCTGAAGGGGTTATAGAGAACTGTGTACCCTTATCTGCTGGTGGGATGTAAAGTGGTAAGAGCTAATAATGGGAACAGAAAGGAGCTGCGTTTACAAGTAAAAATTGAGCCCCCATTCCATTCAGCAGACCCACCGCTGAGCCTCTCACCTGAGAAGTCCAGAGTCGAGAAGGCACAGGCTTCAACAGCTGCACTGCAGGAATTTTCACAGTAGCCAAGACACGGAAGCATCCAAAATGTCCATCACCACATGAATGGATAAAGAAGTGGTCCGTGTACACAATGGAATAGGACCCATGGAAAACGATGAAACACTGCTCTCTGAGGCACCATAGATGAGCCTAGAGATAATCACAGAACATGAGGTAAGTAGGAAGGCAAAAGACATATCCTATGATATCACTTATAGGCGTTATCTAACAACTGACGCAAATGAACATATTTCCACAGTGAAAGACACTCACAGACTTAGAAAACAAACTATGCTTATCTAAAAGGAAAGGTGGTGGGAATGGAAAAATTAAGATTAGGGTTACCATACGTGTACAAATACCTATTAAATACATATATCAAAAAGACCGACCATAGAGCAAGGGTGGTCTATGGAAAACTCTGCTATAATTTACATGGGAATTGGGTCTGTACATGAATATATATATATATATATGTATTGTACAAATGAACCAGATTGTGTACACATAGGACAAACAATATCCTATTCATTACACCTATTTAAAAAATTGAAACAACGAAGAAAAGTAATGTGACATAAACTTATAGGGGTTTTTCCTGGCACATTCCATTGTAATTTACAACCTAGGAACAGGACTTCCAGAAAGGCTCTGCTGCCCTAGTAACCAGATTTGGCAATGGAGAAATGATGCCGCCTTGTGGCCGTTTCCCACAACAGCAGCTTTAATCCCAGTTCTACTGGTCACTAAATATTCACACTCATTGCATGCCTGTAAATGACACCTGCCCTCAAAAAAAATCCTGGGTTCGAATATCGACCAAAAAATTCAAAAGCGGGCCTCCTTCCAAGAAGACAATTTCAATAGGATTATTGTACTCACCGTTTTTTTCTGTTTTTGTTTAACAGAAATTTAAAATGTTGTGGGAAAAGCTGGACATTAGGAATAACTAAAGACATGCAAATCCAAATTACAAAAACCTATCAGCTCACACCAGTCAGAATGGCCATCAGCAAAAATTCTGCAAAAAATAAATGCTGAAGCTTTTGTGGAGAAGTGCCTAACCTTGGTTCAACGTGGGACATGGTAAGAGCCAGTAATGAAAACACAAAGGAGGTGCCTTGAAAAGATAAGTATGGAGCTACCATTCAATCAAGCATACCCACAGCTTGGCCTATCGCCTGAGAGTATAAGAATCAAAAAGTCACAGGCTGGGCTTCACTGGTGGCGCAGTGGTTGAGAATCTGCCTGCCGATGCAGGGGACACGGGTTCATGTGCCCATCCAAGAAGATCCAACATGGCGCAAAGCGGCTGGTCCCGTGTGCTATGGCTGCTGGGCCTGCACGTCCGGAGCCTTTGCTCCGCAAAGGGAGAGGCCACGGCCGTGAGAGGCCCACATACCGCAAACAAACAAAAAGACACAGCCTGGCAATCCTTCACTACAGCAATATGTACCATAGCCAACACTTGGAAGCAACGAAAATGTCCATCAACAGAGGAATGCACAAAGAAGAAGTGTTCCATGTACACAATGGAATATGTCTCCAAAAAAATATAAATTCCTTTAGAAATCAAACATATGTAAGGGGACATCAGCATTTGTGGGTTTATCCGGGCACATTGCACAGTAATTTATAAGCGAGGAACACCACTGCTAGGAAGGTCTGTTTCCCTAGTTACCAGATTGGCAAAGCAGAAATGGTGCCGCCCTCTCGCCATTACCTGCAACAGCAGGTATAAAACCTGTGCTAAGGGTCACTTCATATGCACCAGTACTGGAGGGCTGTAAATGAAACTTGCCCTCAAAATGGCTTGAGGGAGGTAAAGGACAAAATATTTCAAAATGTCATACATACTTCAAGAAAACAATTTGAAGAGGTAAGCTGTACTCTCAGTTGGAAGAAAAAAAGGACATGCCAGAAAGTTCAATTTCAAGGGATTATGAGACACATGCAAATCCAAGCACAAAGAAGTATCAGCTCACACTAGTCAGAGTAAACATCAGCAAAAAATCTACAAAGAATAAATGCTGAAGGTGTTGTGGAGAAGTGCATACCCTCACATTTAGGTGGGACATAACCTGGTAAGTGCCACTAATGAGAACAGAGTGGAGGTGCCTTTACAAGGAAAACATTTTGCTACCATGTGATCCAGGAGGCCCACTCCTGGGCCTATAACCTAAGAAGACAGAATTGGAAAGACACAGGCAGGCAAATGCGCATTGCCGCAGTTATTACAATAGCCAAGACATGGAAGCAACCAAAATGTCCATCAACAGATGAGTGGACAAAGATGAACTGGTGCATGTATAGATGGAAAATTAGCCAAGTAGAAAAAGAACACAATGCCGTGGGCAGCACCGTAGATGAGTCTAGAGGTAATCACGCAACTTGTAGTAAGTCCGAAAGAGTAAGACACATATCGTATGATATCACTTATAGGTGTTACCTAAAAGTTGATACCAGTGAAGATATTTCCACAGAGAAGGGCAATCACAGATTCATTAAACAAACTTATGGCTCACCAATGGAAAGGTGTGAGGATTGGATACATTAGGATATTGGTGTAAAGAGACACATACCAACACAAGTGAAATATATAATCACCAAAGACCTACGGGATACCAAGAGAAGACTACTCAACATTCTGCCATAACGTACATGGGAAAAGGATCCCAGGAAGAACAGACATATGTATTTGTGTAAAAGAACCACATCTTGCACACCTAGAAGAAGCCAAACATTGTAATCAAACATGCTGTGATAAAATATAAAAATTAAATTACAAAAATGAACAAGAAGTAGTGAGACATAAACTTAAGGGGCTTTTTCCTGGCACATTCCATTCTAAATTACAACCTAGAACACAACTTCCATTGAGGCTTTGTTACCCTAGTAACCAGATTTGGTAAAGGAGAACTGCTGCCACCTTGTGGCCGTTTCACACAACAGCAGATTTAATCCAAGGGCTAATGGTCAGCTGATATTCAAAATAATTGCAGGCCTGTAAATGACACCTGCCCTGAAAACAAATCCTGGGGTCGTATATCAACAAAAAATTCAAAAGACATCCACTTTTCAAAACGACAGTTTCAAAAGGCATATTTTATGCACATTTGTCTTCTCTTTCCTTTTCTTTCTTTCTTTTGTTAAGAAAACAGGAATGGAAAAAGGCTGAACATCAGGAATTAATAAAGACATGCAAATCCATTGTACAAAAACGTTCACCTGACAGCCGACAGAATGATCATCAGCAAAAAAAGTCTACAAAGAATAAATGCTGCATGGGTTTTAGAGAAGAGCCTACACTTTAGCGGCTGGTGGGATGTAACCTGGTAACAGCGAGTAGTGAGAACAGAACGGTGGTGTGTTTAAGAGTAAACATTGAGATACCATGTGATCTGGTAGGCCCACTGTTGGCCTATCACCTGAGTAGACCAGAATCAAAAAGACACAGGCTGAAATCCCTGCACTGTAGCAACATGGACCATGGCCAAGACCTGGAAGAAACAAAAATGTCCATCAACAGAAAAATGCACCAAGAAGATGTCATCCATGTACAAAATGGAATATTAGCCATGGAAAAGCATGGTGCAGTGCCGTTGGCACCACCATAGAAAGATCTAGAGATAATCACCCAACTTGAAGTAAGAAGGAAACCAAAAGACAGACATCCTATGGCATCACTTATAGGTGTTACCTAAAAATTGATAGCCATGAAATAATTTCCAAGAGAAGGACACGCATAGATTCAGAAAACCAATTTATGTTTAACCAAATGGAAAGGTGTAAGGAATATATGAATTAGGATATGGGAGTTAACAGACATGTACTAATACGTATGAAATATATAATCACAAAACACCTATGGAATACGAAGAGAGGTCTACTCAACACTCTATAATACCATACACGGGAGAGGCTCCAAAGAGGAATAGACAGATACATTGATAGCATGAACCAGAAACTGTACACATAGGAGACTCTACATTTTTATCAAATTTGCTCTGATAATTAAAAAAAATTAAATTTACACACAAAAATATCTAGGAGATATAATCTCTTGGGGGTTTGTGCTGGCACATTCTACTCGAATTTGCAGCTTATTAACACGATTTCCAGGAAAGCTCTGTTGCCCCAAATCCCACAGCTGGAAATGGAGAAATGCTGCCGCCTTGTGGCCGTTTCCCACAAGAGCGGCTTTAAACCCACAGCTAATGGTCACTTAACTTTCTCAAGGACTCAGGGCTGTAAAGGTCACCTGCCGTCAAAAAATGTCCTGAGGTAGGGAACGGCCAAAGTATTCAAAACTGGCAAAGTTTTCAAGGAGATAGTATGGAGGGATAAGTTTTACTCACTCATTTTCAAAAAAGAAGAAAATGGATAAAAGCTCAACATCAGGAATTATTTGACTCATGCAAATCTAACCTCCAAAAAGGTTTCAAATCACACATGTCTACTATCATCAGACAAAGTCTACAAACAATAAATGCTGAAGGGGTTATAGAGAACTGTGTACCCTTATCTGCTGGTGGGATGTAAAGTGGTAAGAGCTAATAATGGGAACAGAAAGGAGCTGCGTTTACAAGTAAAAATTGAGCCCCCATTCCATTCAGCAGACCCACCGCTGAGCCTCTCACCTGAGAAGTCCAGAGTCGAGAAGGCACAGGCTTCAACAGCTGCACTGCAGGAATTTTCACAGTAGCCAAGACACGGAAGCATCCAAAATGTCCATCACCACATGAATGGATAAAGAAGTGGTCCGTGTACACAATGGAATATGACCCATGGAAAACGATGAAACACTGCTCTCTGAGGCACCATAGATGAGCCTAGAGATAATCACAGAACATGAGGTAAGTAGGAAGGCAAAAGACATATCCTATGATATCACTTATAGGCGTTATCTAACAACTGACGCAAATGAACATATTTCCACAGTGAAAGACACTCACAGACTTAGAAAACAAACTATGCTTATCTAAAAGGAAAGGTGGTGGGAATGGAAAAATTAAGATTAGGGTTACCATACGTGTACAAATACCTATTAAATACATATATCAAAAAGACCGACCATAGAGCAAGGGTGGTCTATGGAAAACTCTGCTATAATTTACATGGGAATTGGGTCTGTACATGAATATATATATATATATATGTATTGTACAAATGAACCAGATTGTGTACACATAGGACAAACAATATCCTATTCATTACACCTATTTAAAAAATTGAAACAACGAAGAAAAGTAATGTGACATAAACTTATAGGGGTTTTTCCTGGCACATTCCATTGTAATTTACAACCTAGGAACAGGACTTCCAGAAAGGCTCTGCTGCCCTTGTAACCAGATTTGGCAATGGAGAAATGATGCCGCCTTGTGGCCGTTTCCCACAACAGCAGCTTTAATCCCAGTTCTACTGGTCACTAAATATTCACACTCATTGCATGCCTGTAAATGACACCTGCCCTCAAAAAAAATCCTGGGTTCGAATATCGACCAAAAAATTCAAAAGCGGGCCTCCTTCCAAGAAGACAATTTCAATAGGATTATTGTACTCACCGTTTTTTTCTGTTTTTGTTTAACAGAAATTTAAAATGTTGTGGGAAAAGCTGGACATTAGGAATAACTAAAGACATGCAAATCCAAATTACAAAAACCTATCAGCTCACACCAGTCAGAATGGCCATCAGCAAAAATTCTGCAAAAAATAAATGCTGAAGCTTTTGTGGAGAAGTGCCTAACCTTGGTTCAACGTGGGACATGGTAAGAGCCAGTAATGAAAACACAAAGGAGGTGCCTTGAAAAGATAAGTATGGAGCTACCATTCAATCAAGCATACCCACAGCTTGGCCTATCGCCTGAGAGTATAAGAATCAAAAAGTCACAGGCTGGGCTTCACTGGTGGCGCAGTGGTTGAGAATCTGCCTGCCGATGCAGGGGACACGGGTTCATGTGCCCATCCAAGAAGATCCAACATGGCGCAAAGCGGCTGGTCCCGTGTGCTATGGCTGCTGGGCCTGCACGTCCGGAGCCTTTGCTCCGCAAAGGGAGAGGCCACGGCCGTGAGAGGCCCACATACCGCAAACAAACAAAAAGACACAGCCTGGCAATCCTTCACTACAGCAATATGTACCATAGCCAACACTTGGAAGCAACGAAAATGTCCATCAACAGAGGAATGCACAAAGAAGAAGTGTTCCATGTACACAATGGAATATGTCTCCAAAAAAATATAAATTCCTTTAGAAATCAAACATATGTAAGGGGACATCAGCATTTGTGGGTTTATCCGGGCACATTGCACAGTAATTTATAAGCGAGGAACACCACTGCTAGGAAGGTCTGTTTCCCTAGTTACCAGATTGGCAAAGCAGAAATGGTGCCGCCCTCTCGCCATTACCTGCAACAGCAGGTATAAAACCTGTGCTAAGGGTCACTTCATATGCACCAGTACTGGAGGGCTGTAAATGAAACTTGCCCTCAAAATGGCTTGAGGGAGGTAAAGGACAAAATATTTCAAAATGTCATACATACTTCAAGAAAACAATTTGAAGAGGTAAGCTGTACTCTCAGTTGGAAGAAAAAAAGGACATGCCAGAAAGTTCAATTTCAAGGGATTATGAGACACATGCAAATCCAAGCACAAAGAAGTATCAGCTCACACTAGTCAGAGTAAACATCAGCAAAAAATCTACAAAGAATAAATGCTGAAGGTGTTGTGGAGAAGTGCATACCCTCACATTTAAGTGGGACATAACCTGGTAAGTGCCACTAATGAGAACAGAGTGGAGGTGCCTTTACAAGGAAAACATTTTGCTACCATGTGATCCAGGAGGCCCACTCCTGGGCCTATAACCTAAGAAGACAGAATTGGAAAGACACAGGCAGGCAAATGCGCATTGCCGCAGTTATTACAATAGCCAAGACATGGAAGCAACCAAAATGTCCATCAACAGATGAGTGGACAAAGATGAACTGGTGCATGTATAGATGGAAAATTAGCCAAGTAGAAAAAGAACACAATGCCGTGGGCAGCACCGTAGATGAGTCTAGAGGTAATCACGCAACTTGTAGTAAGTCAGAAAGAGTAAGACACATATCGTATGATATCACTTATAGGTGTTACCTAAAAGTTGATACCAGTGAAGATATTTCCACAGAGAAGGGCAATCACAGATTCATTAAACAAACTTATGGCTCACCAATGGAAAGGTGTGAGGATTGGATACATTAGGATATTGGTGTAAAGAGACACATACCAACACAAGTGAAATATATAATCACCAAAGACCTACGGGATACCAAGAGAAGACTACTCAACATTCTGCCATAACGTACATGGGAAAAGGATCCCAGGAAGAACAGACATATGTATTTGTGTAAAAGAACCACATCTTGCACACCTAGAAGAAGCCAAACATTGTAATCAAACATGCTGTGATAAAATATAAAAATTAAATTACAAAAATGAACAAGAAGTAGTGAGACATAAACTTAAGGGGCTTTTTCCTGGCACATTCCATTCTAAATTACAACCTAGAACACAACTTCCATTGAGGCTTTGTTACCCTAGTAACCAGATTTGGTAAAGGAGAACTGCTGCCACCTTGTGGCCGTTTCACACAACAGCAGATTTAATCCAAGGGCTAATGGTCAGCTGATATTCAAAATAATTGCAGGCCTGTAAATGACACCTGCCCTGAAAACAAATCCTGGGGTCGTATATCAACAAAAAATTCAAAAGACATCCACTTTTCAAAACGACAGTTTCAAAAGGCATATTTTATGCACATTTGTCTTCTCTTTCCTTTTCTTTCTTTCTTTTGTTAAGAAAACAGGAATGGAAAAAGGCTGAACATCAGGAATTAATAAAGACATGCAAATCCATTGTACAAAAATGTTCACCTGACAGCCGACAGAATGATCATCAGCAAAAAAAGTCTACAAAGAATAAATGCTGCATGGGTTTTAGAGAAGAGCCTACACTTTAGCGGCTGGTGGGATGTAACCTGGTAACAGCGAGTAGTGAGAACAGAACGGTGGTGTGTTTAAGAGTAAACATTGAGATACCATGTGATCTGGTAGGCCCACTGTTGGCCTATCTCCTGAGTAGACCAGAATCAAAAAGACACAGGCTGAAATCCCTGCACTGTAGCAACATGGACCATGGCCAAGACCTGGAAGAAACAAAAATGTCCATCAACAGAAAAATGCACCAAGAAGATGTCATCCATGTACAAAATGGAATATTAGCCATGGAAAAGCATGGTGCAGTGCCGTTGGCACCACCATACAAAGATCTAGAGATAATCACCCAACTTAAAGTAAGAAGGAAACCAAAAGACAGACATCCTATGGCATCACTTATAGGTGTTACCTAAAAATTGATAGCCATGAAATAATTTCCAAGAGAAGGACACGCATAGATTCAGAAAACCAATTTATGTTTAACCAAATGGAAAGGTGTAAGGAATATATGAATTAGGATATGGGAGTTAACAGACATGTACTAATACGTATGAAATATATAATCACAAAACACCTATGGAATACGAAGAGAGGTCTACTCAACACTCTATAATACCATACACGGGAGAGGCTCCAAAGAGGAATAGACAGATACATTGATAGCATGAACCAGAAACTGTACACATAGGAGACTCTACAGTTTTATCAAATTTGCTCTGATAATTAAAAAAAATTAAATTTACAAACAAAAATATCTAGGAGATATAATCTCTTGGGGGTTTGTGCTGGCACATTCTACTCGAATTTGCAGCTTATTAACACGATTTCCAGGAAAGCTCTGTTGCCCCAAATCCCACAGCTGGAAATGGAGAAATGCTGCCGCCTTGTGGCCGTTTCCCACAAGAGCGGCTTTAAACCCACAGCTAATGGTCACTTAACTTTCTCAAGGACTCAGGGCTGTAAAGGTCACCTGCCGTCAAAAAATGTCCTGAGGTAGGGAACGGCCAAAGTATTCAAAACTGGCAAAGTTTTCAAGGAGATAGTATGGAGGGATAAGTTTTACTCACTCATTTTCAAAAAAGAAGAAAATGGATAAAAGCTCAACATCAGGAATTATTTGACTCATGCAAATCTAACCTCCAAAAAGGTTTCAAATCACACATGTCTACTATCATCAGACAAAGTCTACAAACAATAAATGCTGAAGGGGTTATAGAGAACTGTGTACCCTTATCTGCTGGTGGGATGTAAAGTGGTAAGAGCTAATAATGGGAACAGAAAGGAGCTGCGTTTACAAGTAAAAATTGAGCCCCCATTCCATTCAGCAGACCCACCGCTGAGCCTCTCACCTGAGAAGTCCAGAGTCGAGAAGGCACAGGCTTCAACAGCTGCACTGCAGGAATTTTCACAGTAGCCAAGACACGGAAGCATCCAAAATGTCCATCACCACATGAATGGATAAAGAAGTGGTCCGTGTACACAATGGAATATGACCCATGGAAAACGATGAAACACTGCTCTCTGAGGCACCATAGATGAGCCTAGAGATAATCACAGAACATGAGGTAAGTAGGAAGGCAAAAGACATATCCTATGATATCACTTATAGGCGTTATCTAACAACTGACGCAAATGAACATATTTCCACAGTGAAAGACACTCACAGACTTAGAAAACAAACTATGCTTATATAAAAGGAAAGGGGGTGGGAATGGAAAAATTAAGATTAGGGTTACCATACGTGTACAAATACCTATTAAATACATATATCAAAAAGACCGACCATAGAGCAAGGGTGGTCTATGGAAAACTCTGCTATAATTTACATGGGAATTGGGTCTGTACATGAATATATATATATATATATATGTATTGTACAAATGAACCAGATTGTGTACACATAGGACAAACAATATCCTATTCATTACACCTATTTAAAAAATTGAAACAACGAAGAAAAGTAATGTGACATAAACTTATAGGGATTTTTCCTGGCACATTCCATTGTAATTTACAACCTAGGAACAGGACTTCCAGAAAGGCTCTGCTGCCCTAGTAACCAGATTTGGCAATGGAGAAATGATGCCGCCTTGTGGCCGTTTCCCACAACAGCAGCTTTAATCCCAGTTCTACTGGTCACTAAATATTCACACTCATTGCATGCCTGTAAATGACACCTGCCCTCAAAAAAAATCCTGGGTTCGAATATCGACCAAAAAATTCAAAAGCGGGCCTCCTTCCAAGAAGACAATTTCAATAGGATTATTGTACTCACCGTTTTTTTCTGTTTTTGTTTAACAGAAATTTAAAATGTTGTGGGAAAAGCTGGACATTAGGAATAACTAAAGACATGCAAATCCAAATTACAAAAACCTATCAGCTCACACCAGTCAGAATGGCCATCAGCAAAAATTCTGCAAAAAATAAATGCTGAAGCTTTTGTGGAGAAGTGCCTACCCTTGGTTCAACGTGGGACATGGTAAGAGCCAGTAATGAAAACACAAAGGAGGTGCCTTGAAAAGATAAGTATGGAGCTACCATTCAATCAAGCATACCCACAGCTTGGCCTATCGCCTGAGAGTATAAGAATCAAAAAGTCACAGGCTGGGATTCACTGGTGGCACAGTGGTTGAGAATCTGCCTGCCGATGCAGGGGACACGGGTTCATGTGCCCATCCAAGAAGATCCAACATGGCGCAAAGCGGCTGGTCCCGTGTGCTATGGCTGCTGGGCCTGCACGTCCGGAGCCTTTGCTCCGCAAAGGGAGAGGCCACGGCCGTGAGAGGCCCACATACCGCAAACAAACAAAAAGACACAGCCTGGCAATCCTTCACTACAGCAATATGTACCATAGCCAACACTTGGAAGCAACGAAAATGTCCATCAACAGAGGAATGCACAAAGAAGAAGTGTTCCATGTACACAATGGAATATGTCTCCAAAAAAATATAAATTCCTTTAGAAATCAAACATATGTAAGGGGACATCAGCATTTGTGGGTTTATCCGGGCACATTGCACAGTAATTTATAAGCGAGGAACACCACTGCTAGGAAGGTCTGTTTCCCTAGTTACCAGATTGGCAAAGCAGAAATGGTGCCGCCCTCTCGCCATTACCTGCAACAGCAGGTATAAAACCTGTGCTAAGGGTCACTTCATATGCACCAGTACTGGAGGGCTGTAAATGAAACTTGCCCTCAAAATGGCTTGAGGGAGGTAAAGGACAAAATATTTCAAAATGTCATACATACTTCAAGAAAACAATTTGAAGAGGTAAGCTGTACTCTCAGTTGGAAGAAAAAAAGGACATGCCAGAAAGTTCAATTTCAAGGGATTATGAGACACATGCAAATCCAAGCACAAAGAAGTATCAGCTCACACTAGTCAGAGTAAACATCAGCAAAAAATCTACAAAGAATAAATGCTGAAGGTGTTGTGGAGAAGTGCATACCCTCACATTTAAGTGGGACATAACCTAGTAAGTGCCACTAATGAGAACAGAGTGGAGGTGCCTTTACAAGGAAAACATTTTGCTACCATGTGATCCAGGAGGCCCACTCCTGGGCCTATAACCTAAGAAGACAGAATTGGAAAGACACAGGCAGGCAAATGCGCATTGCCGCAGTTATTACAATAGCCAAGACATGGAAGCAACCAAAATGTCCATCAACAGATGAGTGGACAAAGATGAACTGGTGCATGTATAGATGGAAAATTAGCCAAGTAGAAAAAGAACACAATGCCGTGGGCAGCACCGTAGATGAGTCTAGAGGTAATCACGCAACTTGTAGTAAGTCAGAAAGAGTAAGACACATATCGTATGATATCACTTATAGGTGTTACCTAAAAGTTGATACCAGTGAAGATATTTCCACAGAGAAGGGCAATCACAGATTCATTAAACAAACTTATGGCTCACCAATGGAAAGGTGTGAGGATTGGATACATTAGGATATTGGTGTAAAGAGACACATACCAACACAAGTGAAATATATAATCACCAAAGACCTACGGGATACCAAGAGAAGACTACTCAACATTCTGCCATAACGTACATGGGAAAAGGATCCCAGGAAGAACAGACATATGTATTTGTGTAAAAGAACCACATCTTGCACACCTAGAAGAAGCCAAACATTGTAATCAAACATGCTGTGATAAAATATAAAAATTAAATTACAAAAATGAACAAGAAGTAGTGAGACATAAACTTAAGGGGCTTTTTCCTGGCACATTCCATTCTAAATTACAACCTAGAACACAACTTCCATTGAGGCTTTGTTACCCTAGTAACCAGATTTGGTAAAGGAGAACTGCTGCCACCTTGTGGCCGTTTCACACAACAGCAGATTTAATCCAAGGGCTAATGGTCAGCTGATATTCAAAATAATTGCAGGCCTGTAAATGACACCTGCCCTGAAAACAAATCCTGGGGTCGTATATCAACAAAAAATTCAAAAGACATCCACTTTTCAAAACGACAGTTTCAAAAGGCATATTTTATGCACATTTGTCTTCTCTTTCCTTTTCTTTCTTTCTTTTGTTAAGAAAACAGGAATGGAAAAAGGCTGAACATCAGGAATTAATAAAGACATGCAAATCCATTGTACAAAAACGTTCACCTGACAGCCGACAGAATGATCATCAGCAAAAAAAGTCTACAAAGAATAAATGCTGCATGGGTTTTAGAGAAGAGCCTACACTTTAGCGGCTGGTGGGATGTAACCTGGTAACAGCGAGTAGTGAGAACAGAACGGTGGTGTGTTTAAGAGTAAACATTGAGATACCATGTGATCTGGTAGGCCCACTGTTGGCCTATCACCTGAGTAGACCAGAATCAAAAAGACACAGGCTGAAATCCCTGCACTGTAGCAACATGGACCATGGCCAAGACCTGGAAGAAACAAAAATGTCCATCAACAGAAAAATGCACCAAGAAGATGTCATCCATGGACAAAATGGAATATTAGCCATGGAAAAGCATGGTGCAGTGCCGTTGGCACCACCATAGAAAGATCTAGAGATAATCACCCAACTTGAAGTAAGAAGGAAACCAAAAGACAGACATCCTATGGCATCACTTATAGGTGTTACCTAAAAATTGATAGCCATGAAATAATTTCCAAGAGAAGGACACGCATAGATTCAGAAAACCAATTTATGTTTAACCAAATGGAAAGGTGTAAGGAATATATGAATTAGGATATGGGAGTTAACAGACATGTACTAATACGTATGAAATATATAATCACAAAACACCTATGGAATACGAAGAGAGGTCTACTCAACACTCTATAATACCATACACGGGAGAGGCTCCAAAGAGGAATAGACAGATACATTGATAGCATGAACCAGAAACTGTACACATAGGAGACTCTACATTTTTATCAAATTTGCTCTGATAATTAAAAAAAATTAAATTTACACACAAAAATATCTAGGAGATATAATCTCTTGGGGGTTTGTGCTGGCACATTCTACTCGAATTTGCAGCTTATTAACACGATTTCCAGGAAAGCTCTGTTGCCCCAAATCCCACAGCTGGAAATGGAGAAATGCTGCCGCCTTGTGGCCGTTTCCCACAAGAGCGGCTTTAAACCCACAGCTAATGGTCACTTAACTTTCTCAAGGACTCAGGGCTGTAAAGGTCACCTGCCGTCAAAAAATGTCCTGAGGTAGGGAACGGCCAAAGTATTCAAAACTGGCAAAGTTTTCAAGGAGATAGTATGGAGGGATAAGTTTTACTCACTCATTTTCAAAAAAGAAGAAAATGGATAAAAGCTCAACATCAGGAATTATTTGACTCATGCAAATCTAACCTCCAAAAAGGTTTCAAATCACACATGTCTACTATCATCAGACAAAGTCTACAAACAATAAATGCTGAAGGGGTTATAGAGAACTGTGTACCCTTATCTGCTGGTGGGATGTAAAGTGGTAAGAGCTAATAATGGGAACAGAAAGGAGCTGCGTTTACAAGTAAAAATTGAGCCCCCATTCCATTCAGCAGACCCACCGCTGAGCCTCTTACCTGAGAAGTCCAGAGTCGAGAAGGCACAGGCTTCAACAGCTGCACTGCAGGAATTTTCACAGTAGCCAAGACACGGAAGCATCCAAAATGTCCATCACCACATGAATGGATAAAGAAGTGGTCCGTGTACACAATGGAATATGACCCATGGAAAACGATGAAACACTGCTCTCTGAGGCACCATAGATGAGCCTAGAGATAATCACAGAACATGAGGTAAGTAGGAAGGCAAAAGACATATCCTATGATATCACTTATAGGCGTTATCTAACAACTGACGCAAATGAACATATTTCCACAGTGAAAGACACTCACAGACTTAGAAAACAAACTATGCTTATCTAAAAGGAAAGGGGGTGGGAATGGAAAAATTAAGATTAGGGTTACCATACGTGTACAAATACCTATTAAATACATATATCAAAAAGACCGACCATAGAGCAAGGGTGGTCTATGGAAAACTCTGCTATAATTTACATGGGAATTGGGTCTGTACATGAATATATATATATATATGTATTGTACAAATGAACCAGATTGTGTACACATAGGACAAACAATATCCTATTCATTACACCTATTTAAAAAATTGAAACAACGAAGAAAAGTAATGTGACATAAACTTATAGGGGTTTTTCCTGGCACATTCCATTGTAATTTACAACCTAGGAACAGGACTTCCAGAAAGGCTCTGCTGCCCTAGTAACCAGATTTGGCAATGGAGAAATGATGCCGCCTTGTGGCCGTTTCCCACAACAGCAGCTTTAATCCCAGTTCTACTGGTCACTAAATATTCACACTCATTGCATGCCTGTAAATGACACCTGCCCTCAAAAAAAATCCTGGGTTCGAATATCGACCAAAAAATTCAAAAGCGGGCCTCCTTCCAAGAAGACAATTTCAATAGGATTATTGTACTCACCGTTTTTTTCTGTTTTTGTTTAACAGAAATTTAAAATGTTGTGGGAAAAGCTGGACATTAGGAATAACTAAAGACATGCAAATCCAAATTACAAAAACCTATCAGCTCACACCAGTCAGAATGGCCATCAGCAAAAATTCTGCAAAAAATAAATGCTGAAGGTTTTGTGGAGAAGTGCCTACCCTTGGTTCAACGTGGGACATGGTAAGAGCCAGTAATGAAAACACAAAGGAGGTGCCTTGAAAAGATAAGTATGGAGCTACCATTCAATCAAGCATACCCACAGCTTGGCCTATCGCCTGAGAGTATAAGAATCAAAAAGTCACAGGCTGGGCTTCACTGGTGGCGCAGTGGTTGAGAATCTGCCTGCCGATGCAGGGGACACGGGTTCATGTGCCCATCCAAGAAGATCCAACATGGCGCAAAGCGGCTGGTCCCGTGTGCTATGGCTGCTGGGCCTGCACGTCCGGAGCCTTTGCTCCGCAAAGGGAGAGGCCACGGCCGTGAGAGGCCCACATACCGCAAACAAACAAAAAGACACAGCCTGGCAATCCTTCACTACAGCAATATGTACCATAGCCAACACTTGGAAGCAACGAAAATGTCCATCCACAGAGGAATGCACAAAGAAGAAGTGTTCCATGTACACAATGGAATATGTCTCCAAAAAAATATAAATTCCTTTAGAAATCAAACATATGTAAGGGGACATCAGCATTTGTGGGTTTATCCGGGCACATTGCACAGTAATTTATAAGCGAGGAACACCACTGCTAGGAAGGTCTGTTTCCCTAGTTACCAGATTGGCAAAGCAGAAATGGTGCCGCCCTCTCGCCATTACCTGCAACAGCAGGTATAAAACCTGTGCTAAGGGTCACTTCATATGCACCAGTACTGGAGGGCTGTAAATGAAACTTGCCCTCAAAATGGCTTGAGGGAGGTAAAGGACAAAATATTTCAAAATGTCATACATACTTCAAGAAAACAATTTGAAGAGGTAAGCTGTACTCTCAGTTGGAAGAAAAAAAGGACATGCCAGAAAGTTCAATTTCAAGGGATTATGAGACACATGCAAATCCAAGCACAAAGAAGTATCAGCTCACACTAGTCAGAGTAAACATCAGCAAAAAATCTACAAAGAATAAATGCTGAAGGTGTTGTGGAGAAGTGCATACCCTCACATTTAAGTGGGACATAACCTGGTAAGTGCCACTAATGAGAACAGAGTGGAGGTGCCTTTACAAGGAAAACATTTTGCTACCATGTGATCCAGGAGGCCCACTCCTGGGCCTATAACCTAAGAAGACAGAATTGGAAAGACACAGGCAGGCAAATGCGCATTGCCGCAGTTATTACAATAGCCAAGACATGGAAGCAACCAAAATGTCCATCAACAGATGAGTGGACAAAGATGAACTGGTGCATGTATAGATGGAAAATTAGCCAAGTAGAAAAAGAACACAATGCCGTGGGCAGCACCGTAGATGAGTCTAGAGGTAATCACGCAACTTGTAGTAAGTCAGAAAGAGTAAGACACATATCGTATGATATCACTTATAGGTGTTACCTAAAAGTTGATACCAGTGAAGATATTTCCACAGAGAAGGGCAATCACAGATTCATTAAACAAACTTATGGCTCACCAATGGAAAGGTGTGAGGATTGGATACATTAGGATATTGGTGTAAAGAGACACATACCAACACAAGTGAAATATATAATCACCAAAGACCTACGGGATACCAAGAGAAGACTACTCAACATTCTGCCATAACGTACATGGGAAAAGGATCCCAGGAAGAACAGACATATGTATTTGTGTAAAAGAACCACATCTTGCACACCTAGAAGAAGCCAAACATTGTAATCAAACATGCTGTGATAAAATATAAAAATTAAATTACAAAAATGAACAAGAAGTAGTGAGACATAAACTTAAGGGGCTTTTTCCTGGCACATTCCATTGTAAATTACAACCTAGAACACAACTTCCATTGAGGCTTTGTTACCCTAGTAACCAGATTTGGTAAAGGAGAACTGCTGCCACCTTGTGGCCGTTTCACACAACAGCAGATTTAATCCAAGGGCTAATGGTCAGCTGATATTCAAAATAATTGCAGGCCTGTAAATGACACCTGCCCTGAAAACAAATCCTGGGGTCGTATATCAACAAAAAATTCAAAAGACATCCACTTTTCAAAACGACAGTTTCAAAAGGCATATTTTATGCACATTTGTCTTCTCTTTCCTTTTCTTTCTTTCTTTTGTTAAGAAAACAGGAATGGAAAAAGGCTGAACATCAGGAATTAATAAAGACATGCAAATCCATTGTACAAAAACGTTCACCTGACAGCCGACAGAATGATCATCAGCAAAAAAAGTCTACAAAGAATAAATGCTGCATGGGTTTTAGAGAAGAGCCTACACTTTAGCGGCTGGTGGGATGTAACCTGGTAACAGCGAGTAGTGAGAACAGAACGGTGGTGTGTTTAAGAGTAAACATTGAGATACCATGTGATCTGGTAGGCCCACTGTTGGCCTATCACCTGAGTAGACCAGAATCAAAAAGACACAGGCTGAAATCCCTGCACTGTAGCAACATGGACCATGGCCAAGACCTGGAAGAAACAAAAATGTCCATCAACAGAAAAATGCACCAAGAAGATGTCATCCATGGACAAAATGGAATATTAGCCATGGAAAAGCATGGTGCAGTGCCGTTGGCACCACCATAGAAAGATCTAGAGATAATCACCCAACTTGAAGTAAGAAGGAAACCAAAAGACAGACATCCTATGGCATCACTTATAGGTGTTACCTAAAAATTGATAGCCATGAAATAATTTCCAAGAGAAGGACACGCATAGATTCAGAAAACCAATTTATGTTTAACCAAATGGAAAGGTGTAAGGAATATATGAATTAGGATATGGGAGTTAACAGACATGTACTAATACGTATGAAATATATAATCACAAAACACCTATGGAATACGAAGAGAGGTCTACTCAACACTCTATAATACCATACACGGGAGAGGCTCCAAAGAGGAATAGACAGATACATTGATAGCATGAACCAGAAACTGTACACATAGGAGACTCTACAGTTTTATCAAATTTGCTCTGATAATTAAAAAAAATTAAATTTACACACAAAAATATCTAGGAGATATAATCTCTTGGGGGTTTGTGCTGGCACATTCTACTCGAATTTGCAGCTTATTAACACGATTTCCAGGAAAGCTCTGTTGCCCCAAATCCCACAGCTGGAAATGGAGAAATGCTGCCGCCTTGTGGCCGTTTCCCACAAGAGCGGCTTTAAACCCACAGCTAATGGTCACTTAACTTTCTCAAGGACTCAGGGCTGTAAAGGTCACCTGCCGTCAAAAAATGTCCTGAGGTAGGGAACGGCCAAAGTATTCAAAACTGGCAAAGTTTTCAAGGAGATAGTATGGAGGGATAAGTTTTACTCACTCATTTTCAAAAAAGAAGAAAATGGATAAAAGCTCAACATCAGGAATTATTTGACTCATGCAAATCTAACCTCCAAAAAGGTTTCAAATCACACATGTCTACTATCATCAGACAAAGTCTACAAACAATAAATGCTGAAGGGGTTATAGAGAACTGTGTACCCTTATCTGCTGGTGGGATGTAAAGTGGTAAGAGCTAATAATGGGAACAGAAAGGAGCTGCGTTTACAAGTAAAAATTGAGCCCCCATTCCATTCAGCAGACCCACCGCTGAGCCTCTCACCTGAGAAGTCCAGAGTCGAGAAGGCACAGGCTTCAACAGCTGCACTGCAGGAATTTTCACAGTAGCCAAGACACGGAAGCATCCAAAATGTCCATCACCACATGAATAGATAAAGAAGTGGTCCGTGTACACAATGGAATATGACCCATGGAAAACGATGAAACACTGCTCTCTGAGGCACCATAGATGAGCCTAGAGATAATCACAGAACATGAGGTAAGTAGGAAGGCAAAAGACATATCCTATGATATCACTTATAGGCGTTATCTAACAACTGACGCAAATGAACATATTTCCACAGTGAAAGACACTCACAGACTTAGAAAACAAACTATGCTTATCTAAAAGGAAAGGTGGTGGGAATGGAAAAATTAAGATTAGGGTTACCATACGTGTACAAATACCTATTAAATACATATATCAAAAAGACCGACCATAGAGCAAGGGTGGTCTATGGAAAACTCTGCTATAATTTACATGGGAATTGGGTCTGTACATGAATATATATATATATATATGTATTGTACAAATGAACCAGATTGTGTACACATAGGACAAACAATATCCTATTCATTACACCTATTTAAAAAATTGAAACAACGAAGAAAAGTAATGTGACATAAACTTATAGGGATTTTTCCTGGCACATTCCATTGTAATTTACAACCTAGGAACAGGACTTCCAGAAAGGCTCTGCTGCCCTAGTAACCAGATTTGGCAATGGAGAAATGATGCCGCCTTGTGGCCGTTTCCCACAACAGCAGCTTTAATCCCAGTTCTACTGGTCACTAAATATTCACACTCATTGCATGCCTGTAAATGACACCTGCCCTCAAAAAAAATCCTGGGTTCGAATATCGACCAAAAAATTCAAAAGCGGGCCTCCTTCCAAGAAGACAATTTCAATAGGATTATTGTACTCACCGTTTTTTTCTGTTTTTGTTTAACAGAAATTTAAAATGTTGTGGGAAAAGCTGGACATTAGGAATAACTAAAGACATGCAAATCCAAATTACAAAAACCTATCAGCTCACACCAGTCAGAATGGCCATCAGCAAAAATTCTGCAAAAAATAAATGCTGAAGGTTTTGTGGAGAAGTGCCTACCCTTGGTTCAACGTGGGACATGGTAAGAGCCAGTAATGAAAACACAAAGGAGGTGCCTTGAAAAGATAAGTATGGAGCTACCATTCAATCAAGCATACCCACAGCTTGGCCTATCGCCTGAGAGTATAAGAATCAAAAAGTCACAGGCTGGGCTTCACTGGTGGCGCAGTGGTTGAGAATCTGCCTGCCGATGCAGGGGACACGGGTTCATGTGCCCATCCAAGAAGATCCAACATGGCGCAAAGCGGCTGGTCCCGTGTGCTATGGCTGCTGGGCCTGCACGTCCAGAGCCTTTGCTCCGCAAAGGGAGAGGCCACGGCCGTGAGAGGCCCACATACCGCAAACAAACAAAAAGACACAGCCTGGCAATCCTTCACTACAGCAATATGTACCATAGCCAACACTTGGAAGCAACGAAAATGTCCATCAACAGAGGAATGCACAAAGAAGAAGTGTTCCATGTACACAATGGAATATGTCTCCAAAAAATATAAATTCCTTTAGAAATCAAACATATGTAAGGGGACATCAGCATTTGTGGGTTTATCCGGGCACATTGCACACTAATTTATAAGCGAGGAACACCACTGCTAGGAAGGTCTGTTTCCCTAGTTACCAGATTGGCAAAGCAGAAATGGTGCCGCCCTCTCGCCATTACCTGCAACAGCAGGTATAAAACCTGTGCTAAGGGTCACTTCATATGCACCAGTACTGGAGGGCTGTAAATGAAACTTGCCCTCAAAATGTCTTGAGGGAGGTAAAGGACAAAATATTTCAAAATGTCATACATACTTCAAGAAAACAATTTGAAGAGGTAAGCTGTACTCTCAGTTGGAAGAAAAAAAGGACATGCCAGGAAGTTCAATTTCAAGGGATTATGAGACACATGCAAATCCAAGCACAAAGAAGTATCAGCTCACACTAGTCAGAGTAAACATCAGCAAAAAATCTACAAAGAATAAATGCTGAAGGTGTTGTGGAGAAGTGCATACCCTCACATTTAAGTGGGACATAACCTGGTAAGTGCCACTAATGAGAACAGAGTGGAGGTGCCTTTACAAGGAAAACATTTTGCTACCATGTGATCCAGGAGGCCCACTCCTGGGCCTATAACCTAAGAAGACAGAATTGGAAAGACACAGGCAGGCAAATGCGCATTGCCGCAGTTATTACAATAGCCAAGACATGGAAGCAACCAAAATGTCCATCAACAGATGAGTGGACAAAGATGAACTGGTGCATGTATAGATGGAAAATTAGCCAAGTAGAAAAAGAACACAATGCCGTGGGCAGCACCGTAGATGAGTCTAGAGGTAATCACGCAACTTGTAGTAAGTCAGAAAGAGTAAGACACATATCGTATGATATCACTTATAGGTGTTACCTAAAAGTTGATACCAGTGAAGATATTTCCACAGAGAAGGGCAATCACAGATTCATTAAACAAACTTATGGCTCACCAATGGAAAGGTGTGAGGATTGGATACATTAGGATATTGGTGTAAAGAGACACATACCAACACAAGTGAAATATATAATCACCAAAGACCTACGGGATACCAAGAGAAGACTACTCAACATTCTGCCATAACGTACATGGGAAAAGGATCCCAGGAAGAACAGACATATGTATTTGTGTAAAAGAACCACATCTTGCACACCTAGAAGAAGCCAAACATTGTAATCAAACATGCTGTGATAAAATATAAAAATTAAATTACAAAAATGAACAAGAAGTAGTGAGACATAAACTTAAGGGGCTTTTTCCTGGCACATTCCATTCTAAATTACAACCTAGAACACAACTTCCATTGAGGCTTTGTTACCCTAGTAACCAGATTTGGTAAAGGAGAACTGCTGCCACCTTGTGGCCGTTTCACACAACAGCAGATTTAATCCAAGGGCTAATGGTCAGCTGATATTCAAAATAATTGCAGGCCTGTAAATGACACCTGCCCTGAAAACAAATCCTGGGGTCGTATATCAACAAAAAATTCAAAAGACATCCACTTTTCAAAACGACAGTTTCAAAAGGCATATTTTATGCACATTTGTCTTCTCTTTCCTTTTCTTTCTTTCTTTTGTTAAGAAAACAGGAATGGAAAAAGGCTGAACATCAGGAATTAATAAAGACATGCAAATCCATTGTACAAAAACGTTCACCTGACAGCCGACAGAATGATCATCAGCAAAAAAAGTCTACAAAGAATAAATGCTGCATGGGTTTTAGAGAAGAGCCTACACTTTAGCGGCTGGTGGGATGTAACCTGGTAACAGCGAGTAGTGAGAACAGAACGGTGGTGTGTTTAAGAGTAAACATTGAGATACCATGTGATCTGGTAGGCCCACTGTTGGCCTATCACCTGAGTAGACCAGAATCAAAAAGACACAGGCTGAAATCCCTGCACTGTAGCAACATGGACCATGGCCAAGACCTGGAAGAAACAAAAATGTCCATCAACAGAAAAATGCACCAAGAAGATGTCACCCATGGACAAAATGGAATATTAGCCATGGAAAAGCATGGTGCAGTGCCGTTGGCACCACCATAGAAAGATCTAGAGATAATCACCCAACTTGAAGTAAGAAGGAAACCAAAAGACAGACATCCTATGGCATCACTTATAGGTGTTACCTAAAAATTGATAGCCATGAAATAATTTCCAAGAGAAGGACACGCATAGATTCAGAAAACCAATTTATGTTTAACCAAATGGAAAGGTGTAAGGAATATATGAATTAGGATATGGGAGTTAACAGACATGTACTAATACGTATGAAATATATAATCACAAAACACCTATGGAATACGAAGAGAGGTCTACTCAACACTCTATAATACCATACACGGGAGAGGCTCCAAAGAGGAATAGACAGATACATTGATAGCATGAACCAGAAACTGTACACATAGGAGACTCTACAGTTTTATCAAATTTGCTCTGATAATTAAAAAAAATTAAATTTACACACAAAAATATCTAGGAGATATAATCTCTTGGGGGTTTGTGCTGGCACATTCTACTCGAATTTGCAGCTTATTAACACGATTTCCAGGAAAGCTCTGTTGCCCCAAATCCCACAGCTGGAAATGGAGAAATGCTGCCGCCTTGTGGCCGTTTCCCACAAGAGCGGCTTTAAACCCACAGCTAATGGTCACTTAACTTTCTCAAGGACTCAGGGCTGTAAAGGTCACCTGCCGTCAAAAAATGTCCTGAGGTAGGGAACGGCCAAAGTATTCAAAACTGGCAAAGTTTTCAAGGAGATAGTATGGAGGGATAAGTTTTACTCACTCATTTTCAAAAAAGAAGAAAATGGATAAAAGCTCAACATCAGGAATTATTTGACTCATGCAAATCTAACCTCCAAAAAGGTTTCAAATCACACATGTCTACTATCATCAGACAAAGTCTACAAACAATAAATGCTGAAGGGGTTATAGAGAACTGTGTACCCTTATCTGCTGGTGGGATGTAAAGTGGTAAGAGCTAATAATGGGAACAGAAAGGAGCTGCGTTTACAAGTAAAAATTGAGCCCCCATTCCATTCAGCAGACCCACCGCTGAGCCTCTCACCTGAGAAGTCCAGAGTCGAGAAGGCACAGGCTTCAACAGCTGCACTGCAGGAATTTTCACAGTAGCCAAGACACGGAAGCATCCAAAATGTCCATCACCACATGAATGGATAAAGAAGTGGTCCGTGTACACAATGGAATATGACCCATGGAAAACGATGAAACACTGCTCTCTGAGGCACCATAGATGAGCCTAGAGATAATCACAGAACATGAGGTAAGTAGGAAGGCAAAAGACATATCCTATGATATCACTTATAGGCGTTATCTAACAACTGACGCAAATGAACATATTTCCACAGTGAAAGACACTCACAGACTTAGAAAACAAACTATGCTTATCTAAAAGGAAAGGTGGTGGGAATGGAAAAATTAAGATTAGGGTTACCATACGTGTACAAATACCTATTAAATACATATATCAAAAAGACCGACCATAGAGCAAGGGTGGTCTATGGAAAACTCTGCTATAATTTACATGGGAATTGGGTCTGTACATGAATATATATATATATATATGTATTGTACAAATGAACCAGATTGTGTACACATAGGACAAACAATATCCTATTCATTACACCTATTTAAAAAATTGAAACAACGAAGAAAAGTAATGTGACATAAACTTATAGGGATTTTTCCTGGCACATTCCATTGTAATTTACAACCTAGGAACAGGACTTCCAGAAAGGCTCTGCTGCCCTAGTAACCAGATTTGGCAATGGAGAAATGATGCCGCCTTGTGGCCGTTTCCCACAACAGCAGCTTTAATCCCAGTTCTACTGGTCACTAAATATTCACACTCATTGCATGCCTGTAAATGACACCTGCCCTCAAAAAAAATCCTGGGTTCGAATATCGACCAAAAAATTCAAAAGCGGGCCTCCTTCCAAGAAGACAATTTCAATAGGATTATTGTACTCACCGTTTTTTTCTGTTTTTGTTTAACAGAAATTTAAAATGTTGTGGGAAAAGCTGGACATTAGGAATAACTAAAGACATGCAAATCCAAATTACAAAAACCTATCAGCTCACACCAGTCAGAATGGCCATCAGCAAAAATTCTGCAAAAAATAAATGCTGAAGGTTTTGTGGAGAAGTGCCTACCCTTGGTTCAACGTGGGACATGGTAAGAGCCAGTAATGAAAACACAAAGGAGGTGCCTTGAAAAGATAAGTATGGAGCTACCATTCAATCAAGCATACCCACAGCTTGGCCTATCGCCTGAGAGTATAAGAATCAAAAAGTCACAGGCTGGGCTTCACTGGTGGCGCAGTGGTTGAGAATCTGCCTGCCGATGCAGGGGACACGGGTTCATGTGCCCATCCAAGAAGATCCAACATGGCGCAAAGCGGCTGGTCCCGTGTGCTATGGCTGCTGGGCCTGCACGTCCAGAGCCTTTGCTCCGCAAAGGGAGAGGCCACGGCCGTGAGAGGCCCACATACCGCAAACAAACAAAAAGACACAGCCTGGCAATCCTTCACTACAGCAATATGTACCATAGCCAACACTTGGAAGCAACGAAAATGTCCATCAACAGAGGAATGCACAAAGAAGAAGTGTTCCATGTACACAATGGAATATGTCTCCAAAAAATATAAATTCCTTTAGAAATCAAACATATGTAAGGGGACATCAGCATTTGTGGGTTTATCCGGGCACATTGCACACTAATTTATAAGCGAGGAACACCACTGCTAGGAAGGTCTGTTTCCCTAGTTACCAGATTGGCAAAGCAGAAATGGTGCCGCCCTCTCGCCATTACCTGCAACAGCAGGTATAAAACCTGTGCTAAGGGTCACTTCATATGCACCAGTACTGGAGGGCTGTAAATGAAACTTGCCCTCAAAATGTCTTGAGGGAGGTAAAGGACAAAATATTTCAAAATGTCATACATACTTCAAGAAAACAATTTGAAGAGGTAAGCTGTACTCTCAGTTGGAAGAAAAAAAGGACATGCCAGAAAGTTCAATTTCAAGGGATTATGAGACACATGCAAATCCAAGCACAAAGAAGTATCAGCTCACACTAGTCAGAGTAAACATCAGCAAAAAATCTACAAAGAATAAATGCTGAAGGTGTTGTGGAGAAGTGCATACCCTCACATTTAAGTGGGACATAACCTGGTAAGTGCCACTAATGAGAACAGAGTGGAGGTGCCTTTACAAGGAAAACATTTTGCTACCATGTGATCCAGGAGGCCCACTCCTGGGCCTATAACCTAAGAAGACAGAATTGGAAAGACACAGGCAGGCAAATGCGCATTGCCGCAGTTATTACAATAGCCAAGACATGGAAGCAACCAAAATGTCCATCAACAGATGAGTGGACAAAGATGAACTGGTGCATGTATAGATGGAAAATTAGCCAAGTAGAAAAAGAACACAATGCCGTGGGCAGCACCGTAGATGAGTCTAGAGGTAATCACGCAACTTGTAGTAAGTCAGAAAGAGTAAGACACATATCGTATGATATCACTTATAGGTGTTACCTAAAAGTTGATACCAGTGAAGATATTTCCACAGAGAAGGGCAATCACAGATTCATTAAACAAACTTATGGCTCACCAATGGAAAGGTGTGAGGATTGGATACATTAGGATATTGGTGTAAAGAGACACATACCAACACAAGTGAAATATATAATCACCAAAGACCTACGGGATACCAAGAGAAGACTACTCAACATTCTGCCATAACGTACATGGGAAAAGGATCCCAGGAAGAACAGACATATGTATTTGTGTAAAAGAACCACATCTTGCACACCTAGAAGAAGCCAAACATTGTAATCAAACATGCTGTGATAAAATATAAAAATTAAATTACAAAAATGAACAAGAAGTAGTGAGACATAAACTTAAGGGGCTTTTTCCTGGCACATTCCATTCTAAATTACAACCTAGAACACAACTTCCATTGAGGCTTTGTTACCCTAGTAACCAGGTTTGGTAAAGGAGAACTGCTGCCACCTTGTGGCCGTTTCACACAACAGCAGATTTAATCCAAGGGCTAATGGTCAGCTGATATTCAAAATAATTGCAGGCCTGTAAATGACACCTGCCCTGAAAACAAATCCTGGGGTCGTATATCAACAAAAAATTCAAAAGACATCCACTTTTCAAAACGACAGTTTCAAAAGGCATATTTTATGCACATTTGTCTTCTCTTTCCTTTTCTTTCTTTCTTTTGTTAAGAAAACAGGAATGGAAAAAGGCTGAACATCAGGAATTAATAAAGACATGCAAATCCATTGTACAAAAACGTTCACCTGACAGCCGACAGAATGATCATCAGCAAAAAAAGTCTACAAAGAATAAATGCTGCATGGGTTTTAGAGAAGAGCCTACACTTTAGCGGCTGGTGGGATGTAACCTGGTAACAGCGAGTAGTGAGAACAGAACGGTGGTGTGTTTAAGAGTAAACATTGAGATACCATGTGATCTGGTAGGCCCACTGTTGGCCTATCACCTGAGTAGACCAGAATCAAAAAGACACAGGCTGAAATCCCTGCACTGTAGCAACATGGACCATGGCCAAGACCTGGAAGAAACAAAAATGTCCATCAACAGAAAAATGCACCAAGAAGATGTCATCCATGGACAAAATGGAATATTAGCCATGGAAAAGCATGGTGCAGTGCCGTTGGCACCACCATAGAAAGATCTAGAGATAATCACCCAACTTGAAGTAAGAAGGAAACCAAAAGACAGACATCCTATGGCATCACTTATAGGTGTTACCTAAAAATTGATAGCCATGAAATAATTTCCAAGAGAAGGACACGCATAGATTCAGAAAACCAATTTATGTTTAACCAAATGGAAAGGTGTAAGGAATATATGAATTAGGATATGGGAGTTAACAGACATGTACTAATACGTATGAAATATATAATCACAAAACACCTATGGAATACGAAGAGAGGTCTACTCAACACTCTATAATACCATACACGGGAGAGGCTCCAAAGAGGAATAGACAGATACATTGATAGCATGAACCAGAAACTGTACACATAGGAGACTCTACAGTTTTATCAAATTTGCTCTGATAATTAAAAAAAATTAAATTTACACACAAAAATATCTAGGAGATATAATCTCTTGGGGGTTTGTGCTGGCACATTCTACTCGAATTTGCAGCTTATTAACACGATTTCCAGGAAAGCTCTGTTGCCCCAAATCCCACAGCTGGAAATGGAGAAATGCTGCCGCCTTGTGGCCGTTTCCCACAAGAGCGGCTTTAAACCCACAGCTAATGGTCACTTAACTTTCTCAAGGACTCAGGGCTGTAAAGGTCACCTGCCGTCAAAAAATGTCCTGAGGTAGGGAACGGCCAAAGTATTCAAAACTGGCAAAGTTTTCAAGGAGATAGTATGGAGGGATAAGTTTTACTCACTCATTTTCAAAAAAGAAGAAAATGGATAAAAGCTCAACATCAGGAATTATTTGACTCATGCAAATCTAACCTCCAAAAAGGTTTCAAATCACACATGTCTACTATCATCAGACAAAGTCTACAAACAATAAATGCTGAAGGGGTTATAGAGAACTGTGTACCCTTATCTGCTGGTGGGATGTAAAGTGGTAAGAGCTAATAATGGGAACAGAAAGGAGCTGCGTTTACAAGTAAAAATTGAGCCCCCATTCCATTCAGCAGACCCACCGCTGAGCCTCTCACCTGAGAAGTCCAGAGTCGAGAAGGCACAGGCTTCAACAGCTGCACTGCAGGAATTTTCACAGTAGCCAAGACACGGAAGCATCCAAAATGTCCATCACCACATGAATGGATAAAGAAGTGGTCCGTGTACACAATGGAATATGACCCATGGAAAACGATGAAACACTGCTCTCTGAGGCACCATAGATGAGCCTAGAGATAATCACAGAACATGAGGTAAGTAGGAAGGCAAAAGACATATCCTATGATATCACTTATAGGCGTTATCTAACAACTGACGCAAATGAACATATTTCCACAGTGAAAGACACTCACAGACTTAGAAAACAAACTATGCTTATCTAAAAGGAAAGGTGGTGGGAATGGAAAAATTAAGATTAGGGTTACCATACGTGTACAAATACCTATTAAATACATATATCAAAAAGACCGACCATAGAGCAAGGGTGGTCTATGGAAAACTCTGCTATAATTTACATGGGAATTGGGTCTGTACATGAATATATATATATATATATGTATTGTACAAATGAACCAGATTGTGTACACATAGGACAAACAATATCCTATTCATTACACCTATTTAAAAAATTGAAACAACGAAGAAAAGTAATGTGACATAAACTTATAGGGATTTTTCCTGGCACATTCCATTGTAATTTACAACCTAGGAACAGGACTTCCAGAAAGGCTCTGCTGCCCTAGTAACCAGATTTGGCAATGGAGAAATGATGCCGCCTTGTGGCCGTTTCCCACAACAGCAGCTTTAATCCCAGTTCTACTGGTCACTAAATATTCACACTCATTGCATGCCTGTAAATGACACCTGCCCTCAAAAAAAATCCTGGGTTCGAATATCGACCAAAAAATTCAAAAGCGGGCCTCCTTCCAAGAAGACAATTTCAATAGGATTATTGTACTCACCGTTTTTTTCTGTTTTTGTTTAACAGAAATTTAAAATGTTGTGGGAAAAGCTGGACATTAGGAATAACTAAAGACATGCAAATCCAAATTACAAAAACCTATCAGCTCACACCAGTCAGAATGGCCATCAGCAAAAATTCTGCAAAAAATAAATGCTGAAGGTTTTGTGGAGAAGTGCCTACCCTTGGTTCAACGTGGGACATGGTAAGAGCCAGTAATGAAAACACAAAGGAGGTGCCTTGAAAAGATAAGTATGGAGCTACCATTCAATCAAGCATACCCACAGCTTGGCCTATCGCCTGAGAGTATAAGAATCAAAAAGTCACAGGCTGGGCTTCACTGGTGGCGCAGTGGTTGAGAATCTGCCTGCCGATGCAGGGGACACGGGTTCATGTGCCCATCCAAGAAGATCCAACATGGCGCAAAGCGGCTGGTCCCGTGTGCTATGGCTGCTGGGCCTGCACGTCCAGAGCCTTTGCTCCGCAAAGGGAGAGGCCACGGCCGTGAGAGGCCCACATACCGCAAACAAACAAAAAGACACAGCCTGGCAATCCTTCACTACAGCAATATGTACCATAGCCAACACTTGGAAGCAACGAAAATGTCCATCAACAGAGGAATGCACAAAGAAGAAGTGTTCCATGTACACAATGGAATATGTCTCCAAAAAAATATAAATTCCTTTAGAAATCAAACATATGTAAGGGGACATCAGCATTTGTGGGTTTATCCGGGCACATTGCACACTAATTTATAAGCGAGGAACACCACTGCTAGGAAGGTCTGTTTCCCTAGTTACCAGATTGGCAAAGCAGAAATGGTGCCGCCCTCTCGCCATTACCTGCAACAGCAGGTATAAAACCTGTGCTAAGGGTCACTTCATATGCACCAGTACTGGAGGGCTGTAAATGAAACTTGCCCTCAAAATGTCTTGAGGGAGGTAAAGGACAAAATATTTCAAAATGTCATACATACTTCAAGAAAACAATTTGAAGAGGTAAGCTGTACTCTCAGTTGGAAGAAAAAAAGGACATGCCAGAAAGTTCAATTTCAAGGGATTATGAGACACATGCAAATCCAAGCACAAAGAAGTATCAGCTCACACTAGTCAGAGTAAACATCAGCAAAAAATCTACAAAGAATAAATGCTGAAGGTGTTGTGGAGAAGTGCATACCCTCACATTTAAGTGGGACATAACCTGGTAAGTGCCACTAATGAGAACAGAGTGGAGGTGCCTTTACAAGGAAAACATTTTGCTACCATGTGATCCAGGAGGCCCACTCCTGGGCCTATAACCTAAGAAGACAGAATTGGAAAGACACAGGCAGGCAAATGCGCATTGCCGCAGTTATTACAATAGCCAAGACATGGAAGCAACCAAAATGTCCATCAACAGATGAGTGGACAAAGATGAACTGGTGCATGTATAGATGGAAAATTAGCCAAGT
Source organism: Mesoplodon mirus (assembly GCF_964341445.2). Lineage (NCBI taxonomy): Eukaryota > Metazoa > Chordata > Mammalia > Artiodactyla > Ziphiidae > Mesoplodon > Mesoplodon mirus. Next base: position 217,601 of record NW_028295485.1, read on the forward strand.
AGAAAAAGAACACAATGCCGTGGGCAGCACCGTAGATGAGTCTAGAGGTAATCACGCAACTTGTAGTAAGTCAGAAAGAGTAAGACACATATCGTATGATATCACTTATAGGTGTTACCTAAAAGTTGATACCAGTGAAGATATTTCCACAGAGAAGGGCAATCACAGATTCATTAAACAAACTTATGGCTCACCAATGGAAAGGTGTGAGGATTGGATACATTAGGATATTGGTGTAAAGAGACACATACCAACACAAGTGAAATATATAATCACCAAAGACCTACGGGATACCAAGAGAAGACTACTCAACATTCTGCCATAACGTACATGGGAAAAGGATCCCAGGAAGAACAGACATATGTATTTGTGTAAAAGAACCACATCTTGCACACCTAGAAGAAGCCAAACATTGTAATCAAACATGCTGTGATAAAATATAAAAATTAAATTACAAAAATGAACAAGAAGTAGTGAGACATAAACTTAAGGGGCTTTTTCCTGGCACATTCCATTCTAAATTACAACCTAGAACACAACTTCCATTGAGGCTTTGTTACCCTAGTAACCAGGTTTGGTAAAGGAGAACTGCTGCCACCTTGTGGCCGTTTCACACAACAGCAGATTTAATCCAAGGGCTAATGGTCAGCTGATATTCAAAATAATTGCAGGCCTGTAAATGACACCTGCCCTGAAAACAAATCCTGGGGTCGTATATCAACAAAAAATTCAAAAGACATCCACTTTTCAAAACGACAGTTTCAAAAGGCATATTTTATGCACATTTGTCTTCTCTTTCCTTTTCTTTCTTTCTTTTGTTAAGAAAACAGGAATGGAAAAAGGCTGAACATCAGGAATTAATAAAGACATGCAAATCCATTGTACAAAAACGTTCACCTGACAGCCGACAGAATGATCATCAGCAAAAAAAGTCTACAAAGAATAAATGCTGCATGGGTTTTAGAGAAGAGCCTACACTTTAGCGGCTGGTGGGATGTAACCTGGTAACAGCGAGTAGTGAGAACAGAACGGTGGTGTGTTTAAGAGTAAACATTGAGATACCATGTGATCTGGTAGGCCCACTGTTGGCCTATCACCTGAGTAGACCAGAATCAAAAAGACACAGGCTGAAATCCCTGCACTGTAGCAACATGGACCATGGCCAAGACCTGGAAGAAACAAAAATGTCCATCAACAGAAAAATGCACCAAGAAGATGTCATCCATGTACAAAATGGAATATTAGCCATGGAAAAGCATGGTGCAGTGCCGTTGGCACCACCATAGAAAGATCTAGAGATAATCACCCAACTTGAAGTAAGAAGGAAACCAAAAGACAGACATCCTATGGCATCACTTATAGGTGTTACCTAAAAATTGATAGCCATGAAATAATTTCCAAGAGAAGGACACGCATAGATTCAGAAAACCAATTTATGTTTAACCAAATGGAAAGGTGTAAGGAATATATGAATTAGGATATGGGAGTTAACAGACATGTACTAATACGTATGAAATATATAATCACAAAACACCTATGGAATACGAAGAGAGGTCTACTCAACACTCTATAATACCATACACGGGAGAGGCTCCAAAGAGGAATAGACAGATACATTGATAGCATGAACCAGAAACTGTACACATAGGAGACTCTACATTTTTATCAAATTTGCTCTGATAATTAAAAAAAATTAAATTTACACACAAAAATATCTAGGAGATATAATCTCTTGGGGGTTTGTGCTGGCACATTCTACTCGAATTTGCAGCTTATTAACACGATTTCCAGGAAAGCTCTGTTGCCCCAAATCCCACAGCTGGAAATGGAGAAATGCTGCCGCCTTGTGGCCGTTTCCCACAAGAGCGGCTTTAAACCCACAGCTAATGGTCACTTAACTTTCTCAAGGACTCAGGGCTGTAAAGGTCACCTGCCGTCAAAAAATGTCCTGAGGTAGGGAACGGCCAAAGTATTCAAAACTGGCAAAGTTTTCAAGGAGATAGTATGGAGGGATAAGTTTTACTCACTCATTTTCAAAAAAGAAGAAAATGGATAAAAGCTCAACATCAGGAATTATTTGACTCATGCAAATCTAACCTCCAAAAAGGTTTCAAATCACACATGTCTACTATCATCAGACAAAGTCTACAAACAATAAATGCTGAAGGGGTTATAGAGAACTGTGTACCCTTATCTGCTGGTGGGATGTAAAGTGGTAAGAGCTAATAATGGGAACAGAAAGGAGCTGCGTTTACAAGTAAAAATTGAGCCCCCATTCCATTCAGCAGACCCACCGCTGAGCCTCTCACCTGAGAAGTCCAGAGTCGAGAAGGCACAGGCTTCAACAGCTGCACTGCAGGAATTTTCACAGTAGCCAAGACACGGAAGCATCCAAAATGTCCATCACCACATGAATGGATAAAGAAGTGGTCCGTGTACACAATGGAATATGACCCATGGAAAACGATGAAACACTGCTCTCTGAGGCACCATAGATGAGCCTAGAGATAATCACAGAACATGAGGTAAGTAGGAAGGCAAAAGACATATCCTATGATATCACTTATAGGCGTTATCTAACAACTGACGCAAATGAACATATTTCCACAGTGAAAGACACTCACAGACTTAGAAAACAAACTATGCTTATCTAAAAGGAAAGGTGGTGGGAATGGAAAAATTAAGATTAGGGTTACCATACGTGTACAAATACCTATTAAATACATATATCAAAAAGACCGACCATAGAGCAAGGGTGGTCTATGGAAAACTCTGCTATAATTTACATGGGAATTGGGTCTGTACATGAATATATATATATATATATATGTATTGTACAAATGAACCAGATTGTGTACACATAGGACAAACAATATCCTATTCATTACACCTATTTAAAAAATTGAAACAACGAAGAAAAGTAATGTGACATAAACTTATAGGGGTTTTTCCTGGCACATTCCATTGTAATTTACAACCTAGGAACAGGACTTCCAGAAAGGCTCTGCTGCCCTAGTAACCAGATTTGGCAATGGAGAAATGATGCCGCCTTGTGGCCGTTTCCCACAACAGCAGCTTTAATCCCAGTTCTACTGGTCACTAAATATTCACACTCATTGCATGCCTGTAAATGACACCTGCCCTCAAAAAAAATCCTGGGTTCGAATATCGACCAAAAAATTCAAAAGCGGGCCTCCTTCCAAGAAGACAATTTCAATAGGATTATTGTACTCACCGTTTTTTTCTGTTTTTGTTTAACAGAAATTTAAAATGTTGTGGGAAAAGCTGGACATTAGGAATAACTAAAGACATGCAAATCCAAATTACAAAAACCTATCAGCTCACACCAGTCAGAATGGCCATCAGCAAAAATTCTGCAAAAAATAAATGCTGAAGCTTTTGTGGAGAAGTGCCTAACCTTGGTTCAACGTGGGACATGGTAAGAGCCAGTAATGAAAACACAAAGGAGGTGCCTTGAAAAGATAAGTATGGAGCTACCATTCAATCAAGCATACCCACAGCTTGGCCTATCGCCTGAGAGTATAAGAATCAAAAAGTCACAGGCTGGGCTTCACTGGTGGCGCAGTGGTTGAGAATCTGCCTGCCGATGCAGGGGACACGGGTTCATGTGCCCATCCAAGAAGATCCAACATGGCGCAAAGCGGCTGGTCCCGTGTGCTATGGCTGCTGGGCCTGCACGTCCGGAGCCTTTGCTCCGCAAAGGGAGAGGCCACGGCCGTGAGAGGCCCACATACCGCAAACAAACAAAAAGACACAGCCTGGCAATCCTTCACTACAGCAATATGTACCATAGCCAACACTTGGAAGCAACGAAAATGTCCATCAACAGAGGAATGCACAAAGAAGAAGTGTTCCATGTACACAATGGAATATGTCTCCAAAAAAATATAAATTCCTTTAGAAATCAAACATATGTAAGGGGACATCAGCATTTGTGGGTTTATCCGGGCACATTGCACAGTAATTTATAAGCGAGGAACACCACTGCTAGGAAGGTCTGTTTCCCTAGTTACCAGATTGGCAAAGCAGAAATGGTGCCGCCCTCTCGCCATTACCTGCAACAGCAGGTATAAAACCTGTGCTAAGGGTCACTTCATATGCACCAGTACTGGAGGGCTGTAAATGAAACTTGCCCTCAAAATGGCTTGAGGGAGGTAAAGGACAAAATATTTCAAAATGTCATACATACTTCAAGAAAACAATTTGAAGAGGTAAGCTGTACTCTCAGTTGGAAGAAAAAAAGGACATGCCAGAAAGTTCAATTTCAAGGGATTATGAGACACATGCAAATCCAAGCACAAAGAAGTATCAGCTCACACTAGTCAGAGTAAACATCAGCAAAAAATCTACAAAGAATAAATGCTGAAGGTGTTGTGGAGAAGTGCATACCCTCACATTTAAGTGGGACATAACCTGGTAAGTGCCACTAATGAGAACAGAGTGGAGGTGCCTTTACAAGGAAAACATTTTGCTACCATGTGATCCAGGAGGCCCACTCCTGGGCCTATAACCTAAGAAGACAGAATTGGAAAGACACAGGCAGGCAAATGCGCATTGCCGCAGTTATTACAATAGCCAAGACATGGAAGCAACCAAAATGTCCATCAACAGATGAGTGGACAAAGATGAACTGGTGCATGTATAGATGGAAAATTAGCCAAGTAGAAAAAGAACACAATGCCGTGGGCAGCACCGTAGATGAGTCTAGAGGTAATCACGCAACTTGTAGTAAGTCAGAAAGAGTAAGACACATATCGTATGATATCACTTATAGGTGTTACCTAAAAGTTGATACCAGTGAAGATATTTCCACAGAGAAGGGCAATCACAGATTCATTAAACAAACTTATGGCTCACCAATGGAAAGGTGTGAGGATTGGATACATTAGGATATTGGTGTAAAGAGACACATACCAACACAAGTGAAATATATAATCACCAAAGACCTACGGGATACCAAGAGAAGACTACTCAACATTCTGCCATAACGTACATGGGAAAAGGATCCCAGGAAGAACAGACATATGTATTTGTGTAAAAGAACCACATCTTGCACACCTAGAAGAAGCCAAACATTGTAATCAAACATGCTGTGATAAAATATAAAAATTAAATTACAAAAATGAACAAGAAGTAGTGAGACATAAACTTAAGGGGCTTTTTCCTGGCACATTCCATTCTAAATTACAACCTAGAACACAACTTCCATTGAGGCTTTGTTACCCTAGTAACCAGATTTGGTAAAGGAGAACTGCTGCCACCTTGTGGCCGTTTCACACAACAGCAGATTTAATCCAAGGGCTAATGGTCAGCTGATATTCAAAATAATTGCAGGCCTGTAAATGACACCTGCCCTGAAAACAAATCCTGGGGTCGTATATCAACAAAAAATTCAAAAGACATCCACTTTTCAAAACGACAGTTTCAAAAGGCATATTTTATGCACATTTGTCTTCTCTTTCCTTTTCTTTCTTTCTTTTGTTAAGAAAACAGGAATGGAAAAAGGCTGAACATCAGGAATTAATAAAGACATGCAAATCCATTGTACAAAAACGTTCACCTGACAGCCGACAGAATGATCATCAGCAAAAAAAGTCTACAAAGAATAAATGCTGCATGGGTTTTAGAGAAGAGCCTACACTTTAGCGGCTGGTGGGATGTAACCTGGTAACAGCGAGTAGTGAGAACAGAACGGTGGTGTGTTTAAGAGTAAACATTGAGATACCATGTGATCTGGTAGGCCCACTGTTGGCCTATCTCCTGAGTAGACCAGAATCAAAAAGACACAGGCTGAAATCCCTGCACTGTAGCAACATGGACCATGGCCAAGACCTGGAAGAAACAAAAATGTCCATCAACAGAAAAATGCACCAAGAAGATGTCATCCATGTACAAAATGGAATATTAGCCATGGAAAAGCATGGTGCAGTGCCGTTGGCACCACCATAGAAAGATCTAGAGATAATCACCCAACTTGAAGTAAGAAGGAAACCAAAAGACAGACATCCTATGGCATCACTTATAGGTGTTACCTAAAAATTGATAGCCATGAAATAATTTCCAAGAGAAGGACACGCATAGATTCAGAAAACCAATTTATGTTTAACCAAATGGAAAGGTGTAAGGAATATATGAATTAGGATATGGGAGTTAACAGACATGTACTAATACGTATGAAATATATAATCACAAAACACCTATGGAATACGAAGAGAGGTCTACTCAACACTCTATAATACCATACACGGGAGAGGCTCCAAAGAGGAATAGACAGATACATTGATAGCATGAACCAGAAACTGTACACATAGGAGACTCTACAGTTTTATCAAATTTGCTCTGATAATTAAAAAAAAATTAAATTTACAAACAAAAATATCTAGGAGATATAATCTCTTGGGGGTTTGTGCTGGCACATTCTACTCGAATTTGCAGCTTATTAACACGATTTCCAGGAAAGCTCTGTTGCCCCAAATCCCACAGCTGGAAATGGAGAAATGCTGCCGCCTTGTGGCCGTTTCCCACAAGAGCGGCTTTAAACCCACAGCTAATGGTCACTTAACTTTCTCAAGGACTCAGGGCTGTAAAGGTCACCTGCCGTCAAAAAATGTCCTGAGGTAGGGAACGGCCAAAGTATTCAAAACTGGCAAAGTTTTCAAGGAGATAGTATGGAGGGATAAGTTTTACTCACTCATTTTCAAAAAAGAAGAAAATGGATAAAAGCTCAACATCAGGAATTATTTGACTCATGCAAATCTAACCTCCAAAAAGGTTTCAAATCACACATGTCTACTATCATCAGACAAAGTCTACAAACAATAAATGCTGAAGGGGTTATAGAGAACTGTGTACCCTTATCTGCTGGTGGGATGTAAAGTGGTAAGAGCTAATAATGGGAACAGAAAGGAGCTGCGTTTACAAGTAAAAATTGAGCCCCCATTCCATTCAGCAGACCCACCGCTGAGCCTCTCACCTGAGAAGTCCAGAGTCGAGAAGGCACAGGCTTCAACAGCTGCACTGCAGGAATTTTCACAGTAGCCAAGACACGGAAGCATCCAAAATGTCCATCACCACATGAATGGATAAAGAAGTGGTCCGTGTACACAATGGAATATGACCCATGGAAAACGATGAAACACTGCTCTCTGAGGCACCATAGATGAGCCTAGAGATAATCACAGAACATGAGGTAAGTAGGAAGGCAAAAGACATATCCTATGATATCACTTATAGGCGTTATCTAACAACTGACGCAAATGAACATATTTCCACAGTGAAAGACACTCACAGACTTAGAAAACAAACTATGCTTATCTAAAAGGAAAGGTGGTGGGAATGGAAAAATTAAGATTAGGGTTACCATACGTGTACAAATACCTATTAAATACATATATCAAAAAGACCGACCATAGAGCAAGGGTGGTCTATGGAAAACTCTGCTATAATTTACATGGGAATTGGGTCTGTACATGAATATATATATATATATATGTATTGTACAAATGAACCAGATTGTGTACACATAGGACAAACAATATCCTATTCATTACACCTATTTAAAAAATTGAAACAACGAAGAAAAGTAATGTGACATAAACTTATAGGGGTTTTTCCTGGCACATTCCATTGTAATTTACAACCTAGGAACAGGACTTCCAGAAAGGCTCTGCTGCCCTAGTAACCAGATTTGGCAATGGAGAAATGATGCCGCCTTGTGGCCGTTTCCCACAACAGCAGCTTTAATCCCAGTTCTACTGGTCACTAAATATTCACACTCATTGCATGCCTGTAAATGACACCTGCCCTCAAAAAAAATCCTGGGTTCGAATATCGACCAAAAAATTCAAAAGCGGGCCTCCTTCCAAGAAGACAATTTCAATAGGATTATTGTACTCACCGTTTTTTTCTGTTTTTGTTTAACAGAAATTTAAAATGTTGTGGGAAAAGCTGGACATTAGGAATAACTAAAGACATGCAAATCCAAATTACAAAAACCTATCAGCTCACACCAGTCAGAATGGCCATCAGCAAAAATTCTGCAAAAAATAAATGCTGAAGCTTTTGTGGAGAAGTGCCTAACCTTGGTTCAACGTGGGACATGGTAAGAGCCAGTAATGAAAACACAAAGGAGGTGCCTTGAAAAGATAAGTATGGAGCTACCATTCAATCAAGCATACCCACAGCTTGGCCTATCGCCTGAGAGTATAAGAATCAAAAAGTCACAGGCTGGGCTTCACTGGTGGCGCAGTGGTTGAGAATCTGCCTGCCGATGCAGGGGACACGGGTTCATGTGCCCATCCAAGAAGATCCAACATGGCGCAAAGCGGCTGGTCCCGTGTGCTATGGCTGCTGGGCCTGCACGTCCGGAGCCTTTGCTCCGCAAAGGGAGAGGCCACGGCCGTGAGAGGCCCACATACCGCAAACAAACAAACAAACAAACAAAAAGACACAGCCTGGCAATCCTTCACTACAGCAATATGTACCATAGCCAACACTTGGAAGCAACGAAAATGTCCATCAACAGAGGAATGCACAAAGAAGAAGTGTTCCATGTACACAATGGAATATGTCTCCAAAAAAATATAAATTCCTTTAGAAATCAAACATATGTAAGGGGACATCAGCATTTGTGGGTTTATCCGGGCACATTGCACACTAATTTATAAGCGAGGAACACCACTGCTAGGAAGGTCTGTTTCCCTAGTTACCAGATTGGCAAAGCAGAAATGGTGCCGCCCTCTCGCCATTACCTGCAACAGCAGGTATAAAACCTGTGCTAAGGGTCACTTCATATGCACCAGTACTGGAGGGCTGTAAATGAAACTTGCCCTCAAAATGGCTTGAGGGAGGTAAAGGACAAAATATTTCAAAATGTCATACATACTTCAAGAAAACAATTTGAAGAGGTAAGCTGTACTCTCAGTTGGAAGAAAAAAAGGACATGCCAGAAAGTTCAATTTCAAGGGATTATGAGACACATGTAAATCCAAGCACAAAGAAGTATCAGCTCACACTAGTCAGAGTAAACATCAGCAAAAAATCTACAAAGAATAAATGCTGAAGGTGTTGTGGAGAAGTGCATACCCTCACATTTAAGTGGGACATAACCTGGTAAGTGCCACTAATGAGAACAGAGTGGAGGTGCCTTTACAAGGAAAACATTTTGCTACCATGTGATCCAGGAGGCCCACTCCTGGGCCTATAACCTAAGAAGACAGAATTGGAAAGACACAGGCAGGCAAATGCGCATTGCCGCAGTTATTACAATAGCCAAGACATGGAAGCAACCAAAATGTCCATCAACAGATGAGTGGACAAAGATGAACTGGTGCATGTATAGATGGAAAATTAGCCAAGTAGAAAAAGAACACAATGCCGTGGGCAGCACCGTAGATGAGTCTAGAGGTAATCACGCAACTTGTAGTAAGTCAGAAAGAGTAAGACACATATCGTATGATATCACTTATAGGTGTTACCTAAAAGTTGATACCAGTGAAGATATTTCCACAGAGAAGGGCAATCACAGATTCATTAAACAAACTTATGGCTCACCAATGGAAAGGTGTGAGGATTGGATACATTAGGATATTGGTGTAAAGAGACACATACCAACACAAGTGAAATATATAATCACCAAAGACCTACGGGATACCAAGAGAAGACTACTCAACATTCTGCCATAACGTACATGGGAAAAGGATCCCAGGAAGAACAGACATATGTATTTGTGTAAAAGAACCACATCTTGCACACCTAGAAGAAGCCAAACATTGTAATCAAACATGCTGTGATAAAATATAAAAATTAAATTACAAAAATGAACAAGAAGTAGTGAGACATAAACTTAAGGGGCTTTTTCCTGGCACATTCCATTCTAAATTACAACCTAGAACACAACTTCCATTGAGGCTTTGTTACCCTAGTAACCAGATTTGGTAAAGGAGAACTGCTGCCACCTTGTGGCCGTTTCACACAACAGCAGATTTAATCCAAGGGCTAATGGTCAGCTGATATTCAAAATAATTGCAGGCCTGTAAATGACACCTGCCCTGAAAACAAATCCTGGGGTCGTATATCAACAAAAAATTCAAAAGACATCCACTTTTCAAAACGACAGTTTCAAAAGGCATATTTTATGCACATTTGTCTTCTCTTTCCTTTTCTTTCTTTCTTTTGTTAAGAAAACAGGAATGGAAAAAGGCTGAACATCAGGAATTAATAAAGACATGCAAATCCATTGTACAAAAACGTTCACCTGACAGCCGACAGAATGATCATCAGCAAAAAAAGTCTACAAAGAATAAATGCTGCATGGGTTTTAGAGAAGAGCCTACACTTTAGCGGCTGGTGGGATGTAACCTGGTAACAGCGAGTAGTGAGAACAGAACGGTGGTGTGTTTAAGAGTAAACATTGAGATACCATGTGATCTGGTAGGCCCACTGTTGGCCTATCACCTGAGTAGACCAGAATCAAAAAGACACAGGATGAAATCCCTGCACTGTAGCAACATGGACCATGGCCAAGACCTGGAAGAAACAAAAATGTCCATCAACAGAAAAATGCACCAAGAAGATGTCATCCATGTACAAAATGGAATATTAGCCATGGAAAAGCATGGTGCAGTGCCGTTGGCACCACCATAGAAAGATCTAGAGATAATCACCCAACTTGAAGTAAGAAGGAAACCAAAAGACAGACATCCTATGGCATCACTTATAGGTGTTACCTAAAAATTGATAGCCATGAAATAATTTCCAAGAGAAGGACACGCATAGATTCAGAAAACCAATTTATGTTTAACCAAATGGAAAGGTGTAAGGAATATATGAATTAGGATATGGGAGTTAACAGACATGTACTAATACGTATGAAATATATAATCACAAAACACCTATGGAATACGAAGAGAGGTCTACTCAACACTCTATAATACCATACACGGGAGAGGCTCCAAAGAGGAATAGACAGATACATTGATAGCATGAACCAGAAACTGTACACATAGGAGACTCTACAGTTTTATCAAATTTGCTCTGATAATTAAAAAAAATTAAATTTACAAACAAAAATATCTAGGAGATATAATCTCTTGGGGGTTTGTGCTGGCACATTCTACTCGAATTTGCAGCTTATTAACACGATTTCCAGGAAAGCTCTGTTGCCCCAAATCCCACAGCTGGAAATGGAGAAATGCTGCCGCCTTGTGGCCGTTTCCCACAAGAGCGGCTTTAAACCCACAGCTAATGGTCACTTAACTTTCTCAAGGACTCAGGGCTGTAAAGGTCACCTGCTGTCAAAAAATGTCCTGAGGTAGGGAACGGCCAAAGTATTCAAAACTGGCAAAGTTTTCAAGGAGATAGTATGGAGGGGTAAGTTTTACTCACTCATTTTCAAAAAAGAAGAAAATGGATAAAAGCTCAACATCAGGAATTATTTGACTCATGCAAATCTAACCTCCAAAAAGGTTTCAAATCACACATGTCTACTATCATCAGACAAAGTCTACAAACAATAAATGCTGAAGGGGTTATAGAGAACTGTGTACCCTTATCTGCTGGTGGGATGTAAAGTGGTAAGAGCTAATAATGGGAACAGAAAGGAGCTGCGTTTACAAGTAAAAATTGAGCCCCCATTCCATTCAGCAGACCCACCGCTGAGCCTCTCACCTGAGAAGTCCAGAGTCGAGAAGGCACAGGCTTCAACAGCTGCACTGCAGGAATTTTCACAGTAGCCAAGACACGGAAGCATCCAAAATGTCCATCACCACATGAATGGATAAAGAAGTGGTCCGTGTACACAATGGAATATGACCCATGGAAAACGATGAAACACTGCTCTCTGAGGCACCATAGATGAGCCTAGAGATAATCACAGAACATGAGGTAAGTAGGAAGGCAAAAGACATATCCTATGATATCACTTATAGGCGTTATCTAACAACTGACGCAAATGAACATATTTCCACAGTGAAAGACACTCACAGACTTAGAAAACAAACTATGCTTATCTAAAAGGAAAGGGGGTGCGAATGGAAAAATTAAGATTAGGGTTACCATACGTGTACAAATACCTATTAAATACATATATCAAAAAGACCGACCATAGAGCAAGGGTGGTCTATGGAAAACTCTGCTATAATTTACATGGGAATTGGGTCTGTACATGAATATATATATATATATATATATATATATATATATATATATGTATTGTACAAATGAACCAGATTGTGTACACATAGGACAAACAATATCCTATTCATTACACCTATTTAAAAAATTGAAACAACGAAGAAAAGTAATGTGACATAAACTTATAGGGGTTTTTCCTGGCACATTCCATTGTAATTTACAACCTAGGAACAGGACTTCCAGAAAGGCTCTGCTGCCCTAGTAACCAGATTTGGCAATGGAGAAATGATGCCGCCTTGTGGCCGTTTCCCACAACAGCAGCTTTAATCCCAGTTCTACTGGTCACTAAATATTCACACTCATTGCATGCCTGTAAATGACACCTGCCCTCAAAAAAAATCCTGGGTTCGAATATCGACCAAAAAATTCAAATGCGGGCCTCCTTCCAAGAAGACAATTTCAATAGGATTATTGTACTCACCGTTTTTTTCTGTTTTTGTTTAACAGAAATTTAAAATGTTGTGGGAAAAGCTGGACATTAGGAATAACTAAAGACATGCAAATCCAAATTACAAAAACCTATCAGCTCACACCAGTCAGAATGGCCATCAGCAAAAATTCTGCAAAAAATAAATGCTGAAGCTTTTGTGGAGAAGTGCCTACCCTTGGTTCAACGTGGGACATGGTAAGAGCCAGTAATGAAAACACAAAGGAGGTGCCTTGAAAAGATAAGTATGGAGCTACCATTCAATCAAGCATACCCACAGCTTGGCCTATCGCCTGAGAGTATAAGAATCAAAAAGTCACAGGCTGGGCTTCACTGGTGGCGCAGTGGTTGAGAATCTGCCTGCCGATGCAGGGGACACGGGTTCATGTGCCCAGCCAAGAAGATCCAACATGGCGCAAAGCGGCTGGTCCCGTGTGCTATGGCTGCTGGGCCTGCACATCCGGAGCCTTTGCTCCGCAAAGGGAGAGGCCACGGCCGTGAGAGGCCCACATACCGCAAACAAACAAACAAACAAACAAAAAGACACAGCCTGGCAATCCTTCACTACAGCAATATGTACCATAGCCAACACTTGGAAGCAACGAAAATGTCCATCCACAGAGGAATGCACAAAGAAGAAGTGTTCCATGTACACAATGGAATATGTCTCCAAAAAAATATAAATTCCTTTAGAAATCAAACATATGTAAGGGGACATCAGCATTTGTGGGTTTATCCGGGCACATTGCACACTAATTTATAAGCGAGGAACACCACTGCTAGGAAGGTCTGTTTCCCTAGTTACCAGATTGGCAAAGCAGAAATGGTGCCGCCCTCTCGCCATTACCTGCAACAGCAGGTATAAAACCTGTGCTAAGGGTCACTTCATATGCACCTGTACTGGAGGGCTGTAAATGAAACTTGCCCTCAAAATGGCTTGAGGGAGGTAAAGGACAAAATATTTCAAAATGTCATACATACTTCAAGAAAACAATTTGAAGAGGTAAGCTGTACTCTCAGTTGGAAGAAAAAAAGGACATGCCAGAAAGTTCAATTTCAAGGGATTATGAGACACATGCAAATCCAAGCACAAAGAAGTATCAGCTCACACTAGTCAGAGTAAACATCAGCAAAAAATCTACAAAGAATAAATGCTGAAGGTGTTGTGGAGAAGTGCATACCCTCACATTTAAGTGGGACATAACCTGGTAAGTGCCACTAATGAGAACAGAGTGGAGGTGCCTTTACAAGGAAAACATTTTGCTACCATGTGATCCAGGAGGCCCACTCCTGGGCCTATAACCTAAGAAGACAGAATTGGAAAGACACAGGCAGGCAAATGCGCATTGCCGCAGTTATTACAATAGCCAAGACATGGAAGCAACCAAAATGTCCATCAACAGATGAGTGGACAAAGATGAACTGGTGCATGTATAGATGGAAAATTAGCCAAGTAGAAAAAGAACACAATGCCATGGGCAGCACCGTAGATGAGTCTAGAGGTAATCACGCAACTTGTAGTAAGTCCGAAAGAGTAAGACACATATCGTATGATATCACTTATAGGTGTTACCTAAAAGTTGATACCAGTGAAGATATTTCCACAGAGAAGGGCAATCACAGATTCATTAAACAAACTTATGGCTCACCAATGGAAAGGTGTGAGGATTGGATACATTAGGATATTGGTGTAAAGAGACACATACCAACACAAGTGAAATATATAATCACCAAAGACCTACGGGATACCAAGAGAAGACTACTCAACATTCTGCCATAACGTACATGGGAAAAGGATCCCAGGAAGAACAGACATATGTATTTGTGTAAAAGAACCACATCTTGCACACCTAGAAGAAGCCAAACATTGTAATCAAACATGCTGTGATAAAATATAAAAATTAAATTACAAAAATGAACAAGAAGTAGTGAGACATAAACTTAAGGGGCTTTTTCCTGGCACATTCCATTCTAAATTACAACCTAGAACACAACTTCCATTGAGGCTTTGTTACCCTAGTAACCAGATTTGGTAAAGGAGAACTGCTGCCACCTTGTGGCCGTTTCACACAACAGCAGATTTAATCCAAGGGCTAATGGTCAGCTGATATTCAAAATAATTGCAGGCCTGTAAATGACACCTGCCCTGAAAACAAATCCTGGGGTCGTATATCAACAAAAAATTCAAAAGACATCCACTTTTCAAAACGACAGTTTCAAAAGGCATATTTTATGCACATTTGTCTTCTCTTTCCTTTTCTTTCTTTCTTTTGTTAAGAAAACAGGAATGGAAAAAGGCTGAACATCAGGAATTAATAAAGACATGCAAATCCATTGTACAAAAACGTTCACCTGACAGCCGACAGAATGATCATCAGCAAAAAAAGTCTACAAAGAATAAATGCTGCATGGGTTTTAGAGAAGAGCCTACACTTTAGCGGCTGGTGGGATGTAACCTGGTAACAGCGAGTAGTGAGAACAGAACGGTGGTGTGTTTAAGAGTAAACATTGAGATACCATGTGATCTGGTAGGCCCACTGTTGGCCTATCACCTGAGTAGACCAGAATCAAAAAGACACAGGCTGAAATCCCTGCACTGTAGCAACATGGACCATGGCCAAGACCTGGAAGAAACAAAAATGTCCATCAACAGAAAAATGCACCAAGAAGATGTCATCCATGGACAAAATGGAATATTAGCCATGGAAAAGCATGGTGCAGTGCCGTTGGCACCACCATAGAAAGATCTAGAGATAATCACCCAACTTGAAGTAAGAAGGAAACCAAAAGACAGACATCCTATGGCATCACTTATAGGTGTTACCTAAAAATTGATAGCCATGAAATAATTTCCAAGAGAAGGACACGCATAGATTCAGAAAACCAATTTATGTTTAACCAAATGGAAAGGTGTAAGGAATATATGAATTAGGATATGGGAGTTAACAGACATGTACTAATACGTATGAAATATATAATCACAAAACACCTATGGAATACGAAGAGAGGTCTACTCAACACTCTATAATACCATACACGGGAGAGGCTCCAAAGAGGAATAGACAGATACATTGATAGCATGAACCAGAAACTGTACACATAGGAGACTCTACATTTTTATCAAATTTGCTCTGATAATTAAAAAAAATTAAATTTACAAACAAAAATATCTAGGAGATATAATCTCTTGGGGGTTTGTGCTGGCACATTCTACTCGAATTTGCAGCTTATTAACACGATTTCCAGGAAAGCTCTGTTGCCCCAAATCCCACAGCTGGAAATGGAGAAATGCTGCCGCCTTGTGGCCGTTTCCCACAAGAGCGGCTTTAAACCCACAGCTAATGGTCACTTAACTTTCTCAAGGACTCAGGGCTGTAAAGGTCACCTGCCGTCAAAAAATGTCCTGAGGTAGGGAACGGCCAAAGTATTCAAAACTGGCAAAGTTTTCAAGGAGATAGTATGGAGGGATAAGTTTTACTCACTCATTTTCAAAAAAGAAGAAAATGGATAAAAGCTCAACATCAGGAATTATTTGACTCATGCAAATCTAACCTCCAAAAAGGTTTCAAATCACACATGTCTACTATCATCAGACAAAGTCTACAAACAATAAATGCTGAAGGGGTTATAGAGAACTGTGTACCCTTATCTGCTGGTGGGATGTAAAGTGGTAAGAGCTAATAATGGGAACAGAAAGGAGCTGCGTTTACAAGTAAAAATTGAGCCCCCATTCCATTCAGCAGACCCACCGCTGAGCCTCTCACCTGAGAAGTCCAGAGTCGAGAAGGCACAGGCTTCAACAGCTGCACTGCAGGAATTTTCACAGTAGCCAAGACACGGAAGCATCCAAAATGTCCATCACCACATGAATGGATAAAGAAGTGGTCCGTGTACACAATGGAATATGACCCATGGAAAACGATGAAACACTGCTCTCTGAGGCACCATAGATGAGCCTAGAGATAATCACAGAACATGAGGTAAGTAGGAAGGCAAAAGACATATCCTATGATATCACTTATAGGCGTTATCTAACAACTGACGCAAATGAACATATTTCCACAGTGAAAGACACTCACAGACTTAGAAAACAAACTATGCTTATCTAAAAGGAAATGTGGTGGGAATGGAAAAATTAAGATTAGGGTTACCATACGTGTACAAATACCTATTAAATACATATATCAAAAAGACCGACCATAGAGCAAGGGTGGTCTATGGAAAACTCTGCTATAATTTACATGGGAATTGGGTCTGTACATGAATATATATATATATATATATATATATATATATATATATATATATATATATATATATATATATATATATATATATATGTATTGTACAAATGAACCAGATTGTGTACACATAGGACAAACAATATCCTATTCATTACACCTATTTAAAAAATTGAAACAACGAAGAAAAGTAATGTGACATAAACTTATAGGGGTTTTTCCTGGCACATTCCATTGTAATTTACAACCTAGGAACAGGACTTCCAGAAAGGCTCTGCTGCCCTAGTAACCAGATTTGGCAATGGAGAAATGATGCCGCCTTGTGGCCGTTTCCCACAACAGCAGCTTTAATCCCAGTTCTACTGGTCACTAAATATTCACACTCATTGCATGCCTGTAAATGACACCTGCCCTCAAAAAAAATCCTGGGTTCGAATATCGACCAAAAAATTCAAATGCGGGCCTCCTTCCAAGAAGACAATTTCAATAGGATTATTGTACTCACCGTTTTTTTCTGTTTTTGTTTAACAGAAATTTAAAATGTTGTGGGAAAAGCTGGACATTAGGAATAACTAAAGACATGCAAATCCAAATTACAAAAACCTATCAGCTCACACCAGTCAGAATGGCCATCAGCAAAAATTCTGCAAAAAATAAATGCTGAAGGTTTTGTGGAGAAGTGCCTACCCTTGGTTCAACGTGGGACATGGTAAGAGCCAGTAATGAAAACACAAAGGAGGTGCCTTGAAAAGATAAGTATGGAGCTACCATTCAATCAAGCATACCCACAGCTTGGCCTATCGCCTGAGAGTATAAGAATCAAAAAGTCACAGGCTGGGCTTCACTGGTGGCGCAGTGGTTGAGAATCTGCCTGCCGATGCAGGGGACACGGGTTCATGTGCCCAGCCAAGAAGATCCAACATGGCGCAAAGCGGCTGGTCCCGTGTGCTATGGCTGCTGGGCCTGCACGTCCGGAGCCTTTGCTCCGCAAAGGGAGAGGCCACGGCCGTGAGAGGCCCACATACCGCAAACAAACAAACAAACAAACAAAAAGACACAGCCTGGCAATCCTTCACTACAGCAATATGTACCATAGCCAACACTTGGAAGCAACGAAAATGTCCATCCACAGAGGAATGCACAAAGAAGAAGTGTTCCATGTACACAATGGAATATGTCTCCAAAAAAATATAAATTCCTTTAGAAATCAAACATATGTAAAGGGACATCAGCATTTGTGGGTTTATCCGGGCACATTGCACACTAATTTATAAGCGAGGAACACCACTGCTAGGAAGGTCTGTTTCCCTAGTTACCAGATTGGCAAAGCAGAAATGGTGCCGCCCTCTCGCCATTACCTGCAACAGCAGGTATAAAACCTGTGCTAAGGGTCACTTCATATGCACCAGTACTGGAGGGCTGTAAATGAAACTTGCCCTCAAAATGGCTTGAGGGAGGTAAAGGACAAAATATTTCAAAATGTCATACATACTTCAAGAAAACAATTTGAAGAGGTAAGCTGTACTCTCAGTTGGAAGAAAAAAAGGACATGCCAGAAAGTTCAATTTCAAGGGATTATGAGACACATGCAAATCCAAGCACAAAGAAGTATCAGCTCACACTAGTCAGAGTAAACATCAGCAAAAAATCTACAAAGAATAAATGCTGAAGGTGTTGTGGAGAAGTGCATACCCTCACATTTAAGTGGGACATAACCTGGTAAGTGCCACTAATGAGAACAGAGTGGAGGTGCCTTTACAAGGAAAACATTTTGCTACCATGTGATCCAGGAGGCCCACTCCTGGGCCTATAACCTAAGAAGACAGAATTGGAAAGACACAGGCAGGCAAATGTGCATTGCCGCAGTTATTACAATAGCCAAGACATGGAAGCAACCAAAATGTCCATCAACAGATGAGTGGACAAAGATGAACTGGTGCATGTATAGATGGAAAATTAGCCAAGTAGAAAAAGAACACAATGCCATGGGCAGCACCGTAGATGAGTCTAGAGGTAATCACGCAACTTGTAGTAAGTCCGAAAGAGTAAGACACATATCGTATGATATCACTTATAGGTGTTACCTAAAAGTTGATACCAGTGAAGATATTTCCACAGAGAAGGGCAATCACAGATTCATTAAACAAACTTATGGCTCACCAATGGAAAGGTGTGAGGATTGGATACATTAGGATATTGGTGTAAAGAGACACATACCAACACAAGTGAAATATATAATCACCAAAGACCTACGGGATACCAAGAGAAGACTACTCAACATTCTGCCATAACGTACATGGGAAAAGGATCCCAGGAAGAACAGACATATGTATTTGTGTAAAAGAACCACATCTTGCACACCTAGAAGAAGCCAAACATTGTAATCAAACATGCTGTGATAAAATATAAAAATTAAATTACAAAAATGAACAAGAAGTAGTGAGACATAAACTTAAGGGGCTTTTTCCTGGCACATTCCATTCTAAATTACAACCTAGAACACAACTTCCATTGAGGCTTTGTTACCCTAGTAACCAGATTTGGTAAAGGAGAACTGCTGCCACCTTGTGGCCGTTTCACACAACAGCAGATTTAATCCAAGGGCTAATGGTCAGCTGATATTCAAAATAATTGCAGGCCTGTAAATGACACCTGCCCTGAAAACAAATCCTGGGGTCGTATATCAACAAAAAATTCAAAAGACATCCACTTTTCAAAACGACAGTTTCAAAAGGCATATTTTATGCACATTTGTCTTCTCTTTCCTTTTCTTTCTTTCTTTTGTTAAGAAAACAGGAATGGAAAAAGGCTGAACATCAGGAATTAATAAAGACATGCAAATCCATTGTACAAAAACGTTCACCTGACAGCCGACAGAATGATCATCAGCAAAAAAAGTCTACAAAGAATAAATGCTGCATGGGTTTTAGAGAAGAGCCTACACTTTAGCGGCTGGTGGGATGTAACCTGGTAACAGCGAGTAGTGAGAACAGAACGGTGGTGTGTTTAAGAGTAAACATTGAGATACCATGTGATCTGGTAGGCCCACTGTTGGCCTATCACCTGAGTAGACCAGAATCAAAAAGACACAGGCTGAAATCCCTGCACTGTAGCAACATGGACCATGGCCAAGACCTGGAAGAAACAAAAATGTCCATCAACAGAAAAATGCACCAAGAAGATGTCATCCATGGACAAAATGGAATATTAGCCATGGAAAAGCATGGTGCAGTGCCGTTGGCACCACCATAGAAAGATCTAGAGATAATCACCCAACTTGAAGTAAGAAGGAAACCAAAAGACAGACATCCTATGGCATCACTTATAGGTGTTACCTAAAAATTGATAGCCATGAAATAATTTCCAAGAGAAGGACACGCATAGATTCAGAAAACCAATTTATGTTTAACCAAATGGAAAGGTGTAAGGAATATATGAATTAGGATATGGGAGTTAACAGACATGTACTAATACGTATGAAATATATAATCACAAAACACCTATGGAATACGAAGAGAGGTCTACTCAACACTCTATAATACCATACACGGGAGAGGCTCCAAAGAGGAATAGACAGATACATTGATAGCATGAACCAGAAACTGTACACATAGGAGACTCTACATTTTTATCAAATTTGCTCTGATAATTAAAAAAAATTAAATTTACAAACAAAAATATCTAGGAGATATAATCTCTTGGGGGTTTGTGCTGGCACATTCTACTCGAATTTGCAGCTTATTAACACGATTTCCAGGAAAGCTCTGTTGCCCCAAATCCCACAGCTGGAAATGGAGAAATGCTGCCGCCTTGTGGCCGTTTCCCACAAGAGCGGCTTTAAACCCACAGCTAATGGTCACTTAACTTTCTCAAGGACTCAGGGCTGTAAAGGTCACCTGCCGTCAAAAAATGTCCTGAGGTAGGGAACGGCCAAAGTATTCAAAACTGGCAAAGTTTTCAAGGAGATAGTATGGAGGGATAAGTTTTACTCACTCATTTTCAAAAAAGAAGAAAATGGATAAAAGCTCAACATCAGGAATTATTTGACTCATGCAAATCTAACCTCCAAAAAGGTTTCAAATCACACATGTCTACTATCATCAGACAAAGTCTACAAACAATAAATGCTGAAGGGGTTATAGAGAACTGTGTACCCTTATCTGCTGGTGGGATGTAAAGTGGTAAGAGCTAATAATGGGAACAGAAAGGAGCTGCGTTTACAAGTAAAAATTGAGCCCCCATTCCATTCAGCAGACCCACCGCTGAGCCTCTCACCTGAGAAGTCCAGAGTCGAGAAGGCACAGGCTTCAACAGCTGCACTGCAGGAATTTTCACAGTAGCCAAGACACGGAAGCATCCAAAATGTCCATCACCACATGAATGGATAAAGAAGTGGTCCGTGTACACAATGGAATATGACCCATGGAAAACGATGAAACACTGCTCTCTGAGGCACCATAGATGAGCCTAGAGATAATCACAGAACATGAGGTAAGTAGGAAGGCAAAAGACATATCCTATGATATCACTTATAGGCGTTATCTAACAACTGACGCAAATGAACATATTTCCACAGTGAAAGACACTCACAGACTTAGAAAACAAACTATGCTTATCTAAAAGGAAATGTGGTGGGAATGGAAAAATTAAGATTAGGGTTACCATACGTGTACAAATACCTATTAAATACATATATCAAAAAGACCGACCATAGAGCAAGGGTGGTCTATGGAAAACTCTGCTATAATTTACATGGGAATTGGGTCTGTACATGAATATATATATATATATATATATATATATATATATATATATATATATATATATATATATATATATATATATATATATATATGTATTGTACAAATGAACCAGATTGTGTACACATAGGACAAACAATATCCTATTCATTACACCTATTTAAAAAATTGAAACAACGAAGAAAAGTAATGTGACATAAACTTATAGGGGTTTTTCCTGGCACATTCCATTGTAATTTACAACCTAGGAACAGGACTTCCAGAAAGGCTCTGCTGCCCTAGTAACCAGATTTGGCAATGGAGAAATGATGCCGCCTTGTGGCCGTTTCCCACAACAGCAGCTTTAATCCCAGTTCTACTGGTCACTAAATATTCACACTCATTGCATGCCTGTAAATGACACCTGCCCTCAAAAAAAATCCTGGGTTCGAATATCGACCAAAAAATTCAAATGCGGGCCTCCTTCCAAGAAGACAATTTCAATAGGATTATTGTACTCACCGTTTTTTTCTGTTTTTGTTTAACAGAAATTTAAAATGTTGTGGGAAAAGCTGGACATTAGGAATAACTAAAGACATGCAAATCCAAATTACAAAAACCTATCAGCTCACACCAGTCAGAATGGCCATCAGCAAAAATTCTGCAAAAAATAAATGCTGAAGGTTTTGTGGAGAAGTGCCTACCCTTGGTTCAACGTGGGACATGGTAAGAGCCAGTAATGAAAACACAAAGGAGGTGCCTTGAAAAGATAAGTATGGAGCTACCATTCAATCAAGCATACCCACAGCTTGGCCTATCGCCTGAGAGTATAAGAATCAAAAAGTCACAGGCTGGGCTTCACTGGTGGCGCAGTGGTTGAGAATCTGCCTGCCGATGCAGGGGACACGGGTTCATGTGCCCAGCCAAGAAGATCCAACATGGCGCAAAGCGGCTGGTCCCGTGTGCTATGGCTGCTGGGCCTGCACGTCCGGAGCCTTTGCTCCGCAAAGGGAGAGGCCACGGCCGTGAGAGGCCCACATACCGCAAACAAACAAACAAACAAACAAAAAGACACAGCCTGGCAATCCTTCACTACAGCAATATGTACCATAGCCAACGCTTGGAAGCAACGAAAATGTCCATCAACAGAGGAATGCACAAAGAAGAAGTGTTCCATGTACACAATGGAATATGTCTCCAAAAAAATATAAATTCCTTTAGAAATCAAACATATGTAAGGGGACATCAGCATTTGTGGGTTTATCCGGGCACATTGCACACTAATTTATAAGCGAGGAACACCACTGCTAGGAAGGTCTGTTTCCCTAGTTACCAGATTGGCAAAGCAGAAATGGTGCCGCCCTCTCGCCATTACCTGCAACAGCAGGTATAAAACCTGTGCTAAGGGTCACTTCATATGCACCAGTACTGGAGGGCTGTAAATGAAACTTGCCCTCAAAATGGCTTGAGGGAGGTAAAGGACAAAATATTTCAAAATGTCATACATACTTCAAGAAAACAATTTGAAGAGGTAAGCTGTACTCTCAGTTGGAAGAAAAAAAGGACATGCCAGAAAGTTCAATTTCAAGGGATTATGAGACACATGCAAATCCAAGCACAAAGAAGTATCAGCTCACACTAGTCAGAGTAAACATCAGCAAAAAATCTACAAAGAATAAATGCTGAAGGTGTTGTGGAGAAGTGCATACCCTCACATTTAAGTGGGACATAACCTGGTAAGTGCCACTAATGAGAACAGAGTGGAGGTGCCTTTACAAGGAAAACATTTTGCTACCATGTGATCCAGGAGGCCCACTCCTGGGCCTATAACCTAAGAAGACAGAATTGGAAAGACACAGGCAGGCAAATGAGCATTGCCGCAGTTATTACAATAGCCAAGACATGGAAGCAACCAAAATGTCCATCAACAGATGAGTGGACAAAGATGAACTGGTGCATGTATAGATGGAAAATTAGCCAAGTAGAAAAAGAACACAATGCCATGGGCAGCACCGTAGATGAGTCTAGAGGTAATCACGCAACTTGTAGTAAGTCCGAAAGAGTAAGACACATATCGTATGATATCACTTATAGGTGTTACCTAAAAGTTGATACCAGTGAAGATATTTCCACAGAGAAGGGCAATCACAGATTCATTAAACAAACTTATGGCTCACCAATGGAAAGGTGTGAGGATTGGATACATTAGGATATTGGTGTAAAGAGACACATACCAACACAAGTGAAATATATAATCACCAAAGACCTACGGGATACCAAGAGAAGACTACTCAACATTCTGCCATAACGTACATGGGAAAAGGATCCCAGGAAGAACAGACATATGTATTTGTGTAAAAGAACCACATCTTGCACACCTAGAAGAAGCCAAACATTGTAATCAAACATGCTGTGATAAAATATAAAAATTAAATTACAAAAATGAACAAGAAGTAGTGAGACATAAACTTAAGAGGCTTTTTCCTGGCACATTCCATTCTAAATTACAACCTAGAACACAACTTCCATTGAGGCTTTGTTACCCTAGTAACCAGATTTGGTAAAGGAGAACTGCTGCCACCTTGTGGCCGTTTCACACAACAGCAGATTTAATCCAAGGGCTAATGGTCAGTTGATATTCAAAATAATTGCAGGCCTGTAAATGACACCTGCCCTGAAAACAAATCCTGGGGTCGTATATCAACAAAAAATTCAAAAGACATCCACTTTTCAAAACAACAGTTTCAAAAGGCATATTTTATGCACATTTGTCTTCTCTTTCCTTTTCTTTCCTTCTTTTGTTAAGAAAACAGGAATGGAAAAAGGCTGAACATCAGGAATTAATAAAGACATGCAAATCCATTGTACAAAAACGTTCACCTGACAGCCGACAGAATGATCATCAGCAAAAAAAGTCTACAAAGAATAAATGCTGCATGGGTTTTAGAGAAGAGCCTACACTTTAGCGGCTGGTGGGATGTAACCTGGTAACAGCGAGTAGTGAGAACAGAACGGTGGTGTGTTTAAGAGTAAACATTGAGATACCATGTGATCTGGTAGGCCCACTGTTGGCCTATCACCTGAGTAGACCAGAATCAAAAAGACACAGGCTGAAATCCCTGCACTGTAGCAACATGGACCATGGCCAAGACCTGGAAGAAACAAAAATGTCCATCAACAGAAAAATGCACCAAGAAGATGTCATCCATGTACAAAATGGAATATTAGCCATGGAAAAGCATGGTGCAGTGCCGTTGGCACCACCATAGAAAGATCTAGAGATAATCACCCAACTTGAAGTAAGAAGGAAACCAAAAGACAGACATCCTATGGCATCACTTATAGGTGTTACCTAAAAATTGATAGCCATGAAATAATTTCCAAGAGAAGGACACGCATAGATTCAGAAAACCAATTTATGTTTAACCAAATGGAAAGGTGTAAGGAATATATGAATTAGGATATGGGAGTTAACAGACATGTACTAATACGTATGAAATATATAATCACAAAACACCTATGGAATACGAAGAGAGGTCTACTCAACACTCTATAATACCATACACGGGAGAGGAACCAAAGAGGAATAGACAGATACATTGATAGCATGAACCAGAAACTGTACACATAGGAGAATCTACATTTTTATCAAATTTGCTCTGATAATTAAAAAAAATTAAATTTACAAACAAAAATATCTAGGAGATATAATCTCTTGGGGGTTTGTGCTGGCACATTCTACTCGAATTTGCAGCTTATTAACACGATTTCCAGGAAAGCTCTGTTGCCCCAAATCCCACAGCTGGAAATGGAGAAATGCTGCCGCCTTGTGGCCGTTTCCCACAAGAGCGGCTTTAAACCCACAGCTAATGGTCACTTAACTTTCTCAAGGACTCAGGGCTGTAAAGGTCACCTGCCGTCAAAAAATGTCCTGAGGTAGGGAACGGCCAAAGTATTCAAAACTGGCAAAGTTTTCAAGGAGATAGTATGGAGGGGTAAGTTATACTCACTCATTTTCAAAAAAGAAGAAAATGGATAAAGCTCAACATCAGGAATTATTTGACTCATGCAAATCTAACCTCCAAAAAGGTTTCAAATCACACATGTCTACTATCATCAGACAAAGTCTACAAACAATAAATGCTGAAGGGGTTATAGAGAACTGTGTACCCTTATCTGCTGGTGGGATGTAAAGTGGTAAGAGCTAATAATGGGAACAGAAAGGAGCTGCGTTTACAAGTAAAAATTGAGCCTCCATTCCATTCAGCAGACCCACCGCTGAGCCTCTCACCTGAGAAGTCCAGAGTCGAGAAGGCACAGGCTTCAACAGCTGCACTGCAGGAATTTTCACAGTAGCCAAGACACGGAAGCATCCAAAATGTCCATCACCACATGAATGGATAAAGAAGTGGTCCGTGTACACAATGGAATATGACCCATGGAAAACGATGAAACACTGCTCTCTGAGGCACCATAGATGAGCCTAGAGATAATCACAGAACATGAGGTAAGTAGGAAAGCAAGAGACATATCCTATGATATCACTTATAGGCGTTATCTAACAACTGACGCAAATGAACATATTTCCACAGTGAAAGACACTCACAGACTTAGAAAACAAACTATGCTTATCTAAAAGGAAAGGTGGTGGGAATGGAAAAATTAAGATTAGGGTTACCATACGTGTACAAATACCTATTAAATACATATATCAAAAGGACCGACCATAGAGCAAGGGTGGTCTATGGAAAACTCTGCTATAATTTACATGGGAATTGGGTCTGTACATGAATATATATATATATATATATATATATATATATATATGTATGTATGAATATATTGTACAAATGAACCAGATTGTGTACACATAGGACAAACAATATCCTATTCATTACACCTATTTAAAAAATTGAAACAACGAAGAAAAGTAATGTGACATAAACTTATAGGGGTTTTTCCTGGCACATTCCATTGTAATTTACAACCTAGGAACAGGACTTCCAGAAAGGCTCTGCTGCCCTAGTAACCAGATTTGGCAATGGAGAAATGATGCCGCCTTGTGGCCGTTTCCCACAACAGCAGCTTTAATCCCAGTTCTACTGGTCTCTAAATATTCACACTCATTGCATGCCTGTAAATGACACCTGCCCTCAAAAAAAATCCTGGGTTCGAATATCGACCAAAAAATTCAAAAGCGGGCCTCCTTCCAAGAAGACAATTTCAATAGGATTATTGTACTCACCGTTTTTTTCTGTTTTTGTTTAACAGAAATTTAAAATGTTGTGGGAAAAGCTGGACATTAGGAATAACTAAAGACATGCAAATCCAAATTACAGAAACCTATCAGCTCACACCAGTCAGAATGGCCATCAGCAAAAATTCTGCAAAAAATAAATGCTGAAGGTTTTGTGGAGAAGTGCCTACCCTTGGTTCAACGTGGGACATGGTAAGAGCCAGTAATGAAAACACAAAGGAGGTGCCTTGAAAAGATAAGTATGGAGCTACCATTCAATCAAGCATACCCACAGCTTGGCCTATCGCCTGAGAGTATAAGAATCAAAAAGTCACAGGCTGGGCTTCACTGGTGGCGCAGTGGTTGAGAATCTGCCTGCCGATGCAGGGGACACGGGTTCATGTGCCCAGCCAAGAAGATCCAACATGGCGCAAAGCGGCTGGTCCCGTGTGCTATGGCTGCTGGGCCTGCACGTCCGGAGCCTTTGCTCCGCAAAGGGAGAGGCCACGGCCGTGAGAGGCCCACATACCGCAAACAAACAAACAAACAAACAGAAAGACACAGCCTGGCAATCCTTCACTACAGCAATATGTACCATAGCCAACACTTGGAAGCAACGAAAATGTCCATCCACAGAGGAATGCACAAAGAAGAAGTGTTCCATGTACACAATGGAATATGTCTCCAAAAAAATATAAATTCCTTTAGAAATCAAACATATGTAAGGGGACATCAGCATTTGTGGGTTTATCCGGGCACATTGCACACTAATTTATAAGCGAGGAACACCACTGCTAGGAAGGTCTGTTTCCCTAGTTACCAGATTGGCAAAGCAGAAATGGTGCCGCCCTCTCGCCATTACCTGCAACAGCAGGTATAAAACCTGTGCTAAGGGTCACTTCATATGCACCAGTACTGGAGGGCTGTAAATGAAACTTGCCCTCAAAATGGCTTGAGGGAGGTAAAGGACAAAATATTTCAAAATGTCATACATACTTCAAGAAAACAATTTGAAGAGGTAAGCTGTACTCTCAGTTGGAAGAAAAAAAGGACATGCCAGAAAGTTCAATTTCAAGGGATTATGAGACACATGCAAATCCAAGCACAAAGAAGTATCAGCTCACACTAGTCAGAGTAAACATCAGCAAAAAATCTACAAAGAATAAATGCTGAAGGTGTTGTGGAGAAGTGCATACCCTCACATTTAAGTGGGACATAACCTGGTAAGTGCCACTAATGAGAACAGAGTGGAGGTGCCTTTACAAGGAAAACATTTTGCTACCATGTGATCCAGGAGGCCCACTCCTGGGCCTATAACCTAAGAAGACAGAATTGGAAAGACACAGGCAGGCAAATGCGCATTGCCGCAGTTATTACAATAGCCAAGACATGGAAGCAACCAAAATGTCCATCAACAGATGAGTGGACAAAGATGAACTGGTGCATGTATAGATGGAAAATTAGCCAAGTAGAAAAAGAACACAATGCCATGGGCAGCACCGTAGATGAGTCTAGAGGTAATCACGCAACTTGTAGTAAGTCCGAAAGAGTAAGACACATATCGTATGATATCACTTATAGGTGTTACCTAAAAGTTGATACCAGTGAAGATATTTCCACAGAGAAGGGCAATCACAGATTCATTAAACAAACTTATGGCTCACCAATGGAAAGGTGTGAGGATTGGATACATTAGGATATTGGTGTAAAGAGACACATACCAACACAAGTGAAATATATAATCACCAAAGACCTACGGGATACCAAGAGAAGACTACTCAACATTCTGCCATAACGTACATGGGAAAAGGATCCCAGGAAGAACAGACATATGTATTTGTGTAAAAGAACCACATCTTGCACACCTAGAAGAAGCCAAACATTGTAATCAAACATGCTGTGATAAAATATAAAAATTAAATTACAAAAATGAACAAGAAGTAGTGAGACATAAACTTAAGGGGCTTTTTCCTGGCACATTCCATTCTAAATTACAACCTAGAACACAACTTCCATTGAGGCTTTGTTACCCTAGTAACCAGATTTGGTAAAGGAGAACTGCTGCCACCTTGTGGCCGTTTCACACAACAGCAGATTTAATCCAAGGGCTAATGGTCAGCTGATATTCAAAATAATTGCAGGCCTGTAAATGACACCTGCCCTGAAAACAAATCCTGGGGTCGTATATCAACAAAAAATTCAAAAGACATCCACTTTTCAAAACGACAGTTTCAAAAGGCATATTTTATGCACATTTGTCTTCTCTTTCCTTTTCTTTCTTTCTTTTGTTAAGAAAACAGGAATGGAAAAAGGCTGAACATCAGGAATTAATAAAGACATGCAAATCCATTGTACAAAAACGTTCACCTGACAGCCGACAGAATGATCATCAGCAAAAAAAGTCTACAAAGAATAAATGCTGCATGGGTTTTAGAGAAGAGCCTACACTTTAGCGGCTGGTGGGATGTAACCTGGTAACAGCGAGTAGTGAGAACAGAACGGTGGTGTGTTTAAGAGTAAACATTGAGATACCATGTGATCTGGTAGGCCCACTGTTGGCCTATCACCTGAGTAGACCAGAATCAAAAAGACACAGGCTGAAATCCCTGCACTGTAGCAACATGGACCATGGCCAAGACCTGGAAGAAACAAAAATGTCCATCAACAGAAAAATGCACCAAGAAGATGTCATCCATGTACAAAATGGAATATTAGCCATGGAAAAGCATGGTGCAGTGCCGTTGGCACCACCATAGAAAGATCTAGAGATAATCACCCAACTTGAAGTAAGAAGGAAACCAAAAGACAGACATCCTATGGCATCACTTATAGGTGTTACCTAAAAATTGATAGCCATGAAATAATTTCCAAGAGAAGGACACGCATAGATTCAGAAAACCAATTTATGTTTAACCAAATGGAAAGGTGTAAGGAATATATGAATTAGGATATGGGAGTTAACAGACATGTACTAATACGTATGAAATATATAATCACAAAACACCTATGGAATACGAAGAGAGGTCTACTCAACACACTATAATACCATACACGGGAGAGGCTCCAAAGAGGAATAGACAGATACATTGATAGCATGAACCAGAAACTGTACACATAGGAGACTCTACATTTTTATCAAATTTGCTCTGATAATTAAAAAAAATTACATTTACAAACAAAAATATCTAGGAGATATAATCTCTTGGGGGTTTGTGCTGGCACATTCTACTCGAATTTGCAGCTTATTAACACGATTTCCAGGAAAGCTCTGTTGCCCCAAATCCCACAGCTGGAAATGGAGAAATGCTGCCGCCTTGTGGCCGTTTCCCACAAGAGCGGCTTTAAACCCACAGCTAATGGTCACTTAACTTTCTCAAGGACTCAGGGCTGTAAAGGTCACCTGCCGTCAAAAAATGTCCTGAGGTAGGGAACGGCCAAAGTATTCAAAACTGGCAAAGTTTTCAAGGAGATAGTATGGAGGGATAAGTTTTACTCACTCATTTTCAAAAAAGAAGAAAATGGATAAAAGCTCAACATCAGGAATTATTTGACTCATGCAAATCTAACCTCCAAAAAGGTTTCAAATCACACATGTCTACTATCATCAGACAAAGTCTACAAACAATAAATGCTGAAGGGGTTATAGAGAACTGTGTACCCTTATCTGCTGGTGGGATGTAAAGTGGTAAGAGCTAATAATGGGAAAAGAAAGGAGCTGCGTTTACAAGTAAAAATTGAGCCCCCATTCCATTCAGCAGACCCACCGCTGAGCCTCTCACCTGAGAAGTCCAGAGTCGAGAAGGCACAGGCTTCAACAGCTGCACTGCAGGAATTTTCACAGTAGCCAAGACACGGAAGCATCCAAAATGTCCATCACCACATGAATGGATAAAGAAGTGGTCCGTGTACACAATGGAATATGACCCATGGAAAACGATGAAACACTGCTCTCTGAGGCACCATAGATGAGCCTAGAGATAATCACAGAACATGAGGTAAGTAGGAAGGCAAAAGACATATCCTATGATATCACTTATAGGCGTTATCTAACAACTGACGCAAATGAACATATTTCCACAGTGAAAGACACTCACAGACTTAGAAAACAAACTATGCTTATCTAAAAGGAAAGGTGGTGGGAATGGAAAAATTAAGATTAGGGTTACCATACGTGTACAAATACCTATTAAATACATATATCAAAAAGACCGACCATAGAGCAAGGGTGGTCTATGGAAAACTCTGCTATAATTTACATGGGAATTGGGTCTGTACATGAATATATATATATATATATGTATTGTACAAATGAACCAGATTGTGTACACATAGGACAAACAATATCCTATTCATTACACCTATTTAAAAAATTGAAACAACGAAGAAAAGTAATGTGACATAAACTTATAGGGGTTTTTCCTGGCACATTCCATTGTAATTTACAACCTAGGAACAGGACTTCCAGAAAGGATCTGCTGCCCTAGTAACCAGATTTGGCAATGGAGAAATGATGCCGCCTTGTGGCCGTTTCCCACAACAGCAGCTTTAATCCCAGTTCTACTGGTCACTAAATATTCACACTCATTGCATGCCTGTAAATGACACCTGCCCTCAAAAAAAATCCTGGGTTCGAATATCGACCAAAAAATTCAAAAGCGGGCCTCCTTCCAAGAAGACAATTTCAATAGGATTATTGTACTCACCGTTTTTTTCTGTTTTTGTTTAACAGAAATTTAAAATGTTGTGGGAAAAGCTGGACATTAGGAATAACTAAAGACATGCAAATCCAAATTACAATAACCTATCAGCTCACACCAGTCAGAATGGCCATCAGCAAAAATTCTGCAAAAAATAAATGCTGAAGGTTTTGTGGAGAAGTGCCTACCCTTGGTTCAACGTGGGACATGGTAAGATCCAGTAATGAAAACACAAAGGAGGTGCCTTGAAAAGATAAGTATGGAGCTACCATTCAATCAAGCATACCCACAGCTTGGCCTATCGCCTGAGAGTATAAGAATCAAAAAGTCACAGGCTGGGCTTCACTGGTGGCGCAGTGGTTGAGAATCTGCCTGCCGATGCAGGGGACACGGGTTCATGTGCCCAGCCAAGAAGATCCAACATGGCGCAAAGCGGCTGGTCCCGTGTGCTATGGCTGCTGGGCCTGCATGTCCGGAGCCTTTGCTCCGCAAAGGGAGAGGCCACGGCCGTGAGAGGCCCACATACCGCAAACAAACAAACAAACAAACAAAAAGACACAGCCTGGCAATCCTTCACTACAGCAATATGTACCATAGCCAACACTTGGAAGCAACGAAAATGTCCATCCACAGAGGAATGCACAAAGAAGAAGTGTTCCATGTACACAATGGAATATGTCTCCAAAAAAATATAAATTCCTTTAGAAATCAAACATATGTAAAGGGACATCAGCATTTGTGGGTTTATCCGGGCACATTGCACACTAATTTATAAGCGAGGAACACCACTGCTAGGAAGGTCTGTTTCCCTAGTTACCAGATTGGCAAAGCAGAAATGGTGCCGCCCTCTCGCCATTACCTGCAACAGCAGGTATAAAACCTGTGCTAAGGGTCACTTCATATGCACCAGTACTGGAGGGCTGTAAATGAAACTTGCCCTCAAAATGGCTTGAGGGAGGTAAAGGACAAAATATTTCAAAATGTCATACATACTTCAAGAAAACAATTTGAAGAGGTAAGCTGTACTCTCAGTTGGAAGAAAAAAAGGACATGCCAGAAAGTTCAATTTCAAGGGATTATGAGACACATGCAAATCCAAGCACAAAGAAGTATCAGCTCACACTAGTCAGAGTAAACATCAGCAAAAAATCTACAAAGAATAAATGCTGAAGGTGTTGTGGAGAAGTGCATACCCTCACATTTAAGTGGGACATAACCTGGTAAGTGCCACTAATGAGAACAGAGTGGAGGTGCCTTTACAAGGAAAACATTTTGCTACCATGTGATCCAGGAGGCCCACTCCTGGGCCTATAACCTAAGAAGACAGAATTGGAAAGACACAGGCAGGCAAATGCGCATTGCCGCAGTTATTACAATAGCCAAGACATGGAAGCAACCAAAATGTCCATCAACAGATGAGTGGACAAAGATGAACTGGTGCATGTATAGATGGAAAATTAGCCAAGTAGAAAAAGAACACAATGCCGTGGGCAGCACCGTAGATGAGTCTAGAGATAATCACGCAACTTGTAGTAAGTCAGAAAGAGTAAGACACATATCGTATGATATCACTTATAGGTGTTACCTAAAAGTTGATACCAGTGAAGATATTTCCACAGAGAAGGGCAATCACAGATTCATTAAACAAACTTATGGCTCACCAATGGAAAGGTGTGAGGATTGGATACATTAGGATATTGGTGTAAAGAGACACATACCAACACAAGTGAAATATATAATCACCAAAGACCTACGGGATACCAAGAGAAGACTACTCAACATTCTGCCATAACGTACATGGGAAAAGGATCCCAGGAAGAACAGACATATGTATTTGTGTAAAAGAACCACATCTTGCACACCTAGAAGAAGCCAAACATTGTAATCAAACATGCTGTGATAAAATATAAAAATTAAATTACAAAAATGAACAAGAAGTAGTGAGACATAAACTTAAGGGGCTTTTTCCTGGCACATTCCATTCTAAATTACAACCTAGAACACAACTTCCATTGAGGCTTTGTTACCCTAGTAACCAGATTTGGTAAAGGAGAACTGCTGCCACCTTGTGGCCGTTTCACACAACAGCAGATTTAATCCAAGGGCTAATGGTCAGTTGATATTCAAAATAATTGCAGGCCTGTAAATGACACCTGCCCTGAAAACAAATCCTGGGGTCGTATATCAACAAAAAATTCAAAAGACATCCACTTTTCAAAACGACAGTTTCAAAAGGCATATTTTATGCACATTTGTCTTCTCTTTCCTTTTCTTTCTTTCTTTTGTTAAGAAAACAGGAATGGAAAAAGGCTGAACATCAGGAATTAATAAAGACATGCAAATCCATTGTACAAAAACGTTCACCTGACAGCCGACAGAATGATCATCAGCAAAAAAAGTCTACAAAGAATAAATGCTGCATGGGTTTTAGAGAACAGCCTACACTTTAGCGGCTGGTGGGATGTAACCTGGTAACAGCGAGTAGTGAGAACAGAACGGTGGTGTGTTTAAGAGTAAACATTGAGATACCATGTGATCTGGTAGGCCCACTGTTGGCCTATCACCTGAGTAGACCAGAATCAAAAAGACACAGGCTGAAATCCCTGCACTGTAGCAACATGGACCATGGCCAAGACCTGGAAGAAACAAAAATGTCCATCAACAGAAAAATGCACCAAGAAGATGTCATCCATGTACAAAATGGAATATTAGCCATGGAAAAGCATGGTGCAGTGCCGTTGGCACCACCATAGAAAGATCTAGAGATAATCACCCAACTTGAAGTAAGAAGGAAACCAAAAGACAGACATCCTATGGCATCACTTATAGGTGTTACCTAAAAATTGATAGCCATGAAATAATTTCCAAGAGAAGGACACGCATAGATTCAGAAAACCAATTTATGTTTAACCAAATGGAAAGGTGTAAGGAATATATGAATTAGGATATGGGAGTTAACAGACATGTACTAATACATATGAAATATATAATCACAAAACACCTATGGAATACGAAGAGAGGTCTACTCAACACTCTATAATACCATACACGGGAGAGGCTCCAAAGAGGAATAGACAGATACATTGATAGCATGAACCAGAAACTGTACACATAGGAGACTCTACATTTTTATCAAATTTGCTCTGATAATTAAAAAAAATTAAATTTACAAACAAAAATATCTAGGAGATATAATCTCTTGGGGGTTTGTGCTGGCACATTCTACTCGAATTTGCAGCTTATTAACACGATTTCCAGGAAAGCTCTGTTGCCCCAAATCCCACAGCTGGAAATGGAGAAATGCTGCCGCCTTGTGGCCGTTTCCCACAAGAGCGGCTTTAAACCCACAGCTAATGGTCACTTAACTTTCTCAAGGACTCAGGGCTGTAAAGGTCACCTGCCGTCAAAAAATGTCCTGAGGTAGGGAACGGCCAAAGTATTCAAAACTGGCAAAGTTTTCAAGGAGATAGTATGGAGGGGTAAGTTTTACTCACTCATTTTCAAAAAAGAAGAAAATGGATAAAAGCTCAACATCAGGAATTATTTGACTCATGCAAATCTAACCTCCAAAAAGGTTTCAAATCACACATGTCTACTATCATCAGACAAAGTCTACAAACAATAAATGCTGAAGGGGTTATAGAGAACTGTGTACCCTTATCTGCTGGTGGGATGTAAAGTGGTAAGAGCTAATAATGGGAACAGAAAGGAGCTGCGTTTACAAGTAAAAATTGAGCCCCCATTCCATTCAGCAGACCCACCGCTGAGCCTCTCACCTGAGAAGTCCAGAGTCGAGAAGGCACAGGCTTCAACAGCTGCACTGCAGGAATTTTCACAGTAGCCAAGACACGGAAGCATCCAAAATGTCCATCACCACATGAATGGATAAAGAAGTGGTCCGTGTACACAATGGAATATGACCCATGGAAAACGATGAAACACTGCTCTCTGAGGCACCATAGATGAGCCTAGAGATAATCACAGAACATGAGGTAAGTAGGAAGGCAAAAGACATATCCTATGATATCACTTATAGGCGTTATCTAACAACTGACGCAAATGAACATATTTCCACAGTGAAAGACACTCACAGACTTAGAAAACAAACTATGCTTATCTAAAAGGAAAGGTGGTGGGAATGGAAAAATTAAGATTAGGGTTACCATACGTGTACAAATACCTATTAAATACATATATCAAAAAGACCGACCATAGAGCAAGGGTGGTCTATGGAAAACTCTGCTATAATTTACATGGGAATTGGGTCTGTACATGAATATATATATATATATATGTATTGTACAAATGAACCAGATTGTGTACACATAGGACAAACAATATCCTATTCATTACACCTATTTAAAAAATTGAAACAACGAAGAAAAGTAATGTGACATAAACTTATAGGGGTTTTTCCTGGCACATTCCATTGTAATTTACAACCTAGGAACAGGACTTCCAGAAAGGATCTGCTGCCCTAGTAACCAGATTTGGCAATGGAGAAATGATGCCGCCTTGTGGCCGTTTCCCACAACAGCAGCTTTAATCCCAGTTCTACTGGTCACTAAATATTCACACTCATTGCATGCCTGTAAATGACACCTGCCCTCAAAAAAAATCCTGGGTTCGAATATCGACCAAAAAATTCAAAAGCGGGCCTCCTTCCAAGAAGACAATTTCAATAGGATTATTGTACTCACCGTTTTTTTCTGTTTTTGTTTAACAGAAATTTAAAATGTTGTGGGAAAAGCTGGACATTAGGAATAACTAAAGACATGCAAATCCAAATTACAAAAACCTATCAGCTCACACCAGTCAGAATGGCCATCAGCAAAAATTCTGCAAAAAATAAATGCTGAAGCTTTTGTGGAGAAGTGCCTACCCTTGGTTCAACGTGGGACATGGTAAGAGCCAGTAATGAAAACACAAAGGAGGTGCCTTGAAAAGATAAGTATGGAGCTACCATTCAATCAAGCATACCCACAGCTTGGCCTATCGCCTGAGAGTATAAGAATCAAAAAGTCACAGGCTGGGCTTCACTGGTGGCGCAGTGGTTGAGAATCTGCCTGCCGATGCAGGGGACACGGGTTCATGTGCCCAGCCAAGAAGATCCAACATGGCGCAAAGCGGCTGGTCCCGTGTGCTATGGCTGCTGGGCCTGCACGTCCGGAGCCTTTGCTCCGCAAAGGGAGAGGCCACGGCCGTGAGAGGCCCACATACCGCAAACAAACAAACAAACAAACAAAAAGACACAGCCTGGCAATCCTTCACTACAGCAATATGTACCATAGCCAACACTTGGAAGCAACGAAAATGTCCATCCACAGAGGAATGCACAAAGAAGAAGTGTTCCATGTACACAATGGAATATGTCTCCAAAAAAATATAAATTCCTTTAGAAATCAAACATATGTAAAGGGACATCAGCATTTGTGGGTTTATCCGGGCACATTGCACACTAATTTATAAGCGAGGAACACCACTGCTAGGAAGGTCTGTTTCCCTAGTTACCAGATTGGCAAAGCAGAAATGGTGCCGCCCTCTCGCCATTACCTGCAACAGCAGGTATAAAACCTGTGCTAAGGGTCACTTCATATGCACCAGTACTGGAGGGCTGTAAATGAAACTTGCCCTCAAAATGGCTTGAGGGAGGTAAAGGACAAAATATTTCAAAATGTCATACATACTTCAAGAAAACAATTTGAAGAGGTAAGCTGTACTCTCAGTTGGAAGAAAAAAAGGACATGCCAGAAAGTTCAATTTCAAGGGATTATGAGACACATGCAAATCCAAGCACAAAGAAGTATCAGCTCACACTAGTCAGAGTAAACATCAGCAAAAAATCTACAAAGAATAAATGCTGAAGGTGTTGTGGAGAAGTGCATACCCTCACATTTAAGTGGGACATAACCTGGTAAGTGCCACTAATGAGAACAGAGTGGAGGTGCCTTTACAAGGAAAACATTTTGCTACCATGTGATCCAGGAGGCCCACTCCTGGGCCTATAACCTAAGAAGACAGAATTGGAAAGACACAGGCAGGCAAATGCGCATTGCCGCAGTTATTACAATAGCCAAGACATGGAAGCAACCAAAATGTCCATCAACAGATGAGTGGACAAAGATGAACTGGTGCATGTATAGATGGAAAATTAGCCAAGTAGAAAAAGAACACAATGCCATGGGCAGCACCGTAGATGAGTCTAGAGGTAATCACGCAACTTGTAGTAAGTCCGAAAGAGTAAGACACATATCGTATGATATCACTTATAGGTGTTACCTAAAAGTTGATACCAGTGAAGATATTTCCACAGAGAAGGGCAATCACAGATTCATTAAACAAACTTATGGCTCACCAATGGAAAGGTGTGAGGATTGGATACATTAGGATATTGGTGTAAAGAGACACATACCAACACAAGTGAAATATATAATCACCAAAGACCTACGGGATACCAAGAGAAGACTACTCAACATTCTGCCATAACGTACATGGGAAAAGGATCCCAGGAAGAACAGACATATGTATTTGTGTAAAAGAACCACATCTTGCACACCTAGAAGAAGCCAAACATTGTAATCAAACATGCTGTGATAAAATATAAAAATTAAATTACAAAAATGAACAAGAAGTAGTGAGACATAAACTTAAGGGGCTTTTTCCTGGCACATTCCATTGTAAATTACAACCTAGAACACAACTTCCATTGAGGCTTTGTTACCCTAGTAACCAGATTTGGTAAAGGAGAACTGCTGCCACCTTGTGGCCGTTTCACACAACAGCAGATTTAATCCAAGGGCTAATGGTCAGTTGATATTCAAAATAATTGCAGGCCTGTAAATGACACCTGCCCTGAAAACAAATCCTGGGGTCGTATATCAACAAAAAATTCAAAAGACATCCACTTTTCAAAACGACAGTTTCAAAAGGCATATTTTATGCACATTTGTCTTCTCTTTCCTTTTCTTTCTTTCTTTTGTTAAGAAAACAGGAATGGAAAAAGGCTGAACATCAGGAATTAATAAAGACATGCAAATCCATTGTACAAAAACGTTCACCTGACAGCCGACAGAATGATCATCAGCAAAAAAAAGTCTACAAAGAATAAATGCTGCATGGGTTTTAGAGAAGAGCCTACACTTTAGCGGCTGGTGGGATGTAACCTGGTAACAGCGAGTAGTGAGAACAGAACGGTGGTGTGTTTAAGAGTAAACATTGAGATACCATGTGATCTGGTAGGCCCACTGTTGGCCTATCACCTGAGTAGACCAGAATCAAAAAGACACAGGCTGAAATCCCTGCACTGTAGCAACATGGACCATGGCCAAGACCTGGAAGAAACAAAAATGTCCATCAACAGAAGAATGCACCAAGAAGATGTCATCCAAGTACAAAATGGAATATTAGCCATGGAAAAGCATGGTGCAGTGCCGTTGGCACCACCATAGAAAGATCTAGAGATAATCACCCAACTTGAAGTAAGAAGGAAACCAAAAGACAGACATCCTATGGCATCACTTATAGGTGTTACCTAAAAATTGATAGCCATGAAATAATTTCCAAGAGAAGGACACGCATAGATTCAGAAAACCAATTTATGTTTAACCAAATGGAAAGGTGTAAGGAATATATGAATTAGGATATGGAAGTTAACAGACATGTACTAATACGTATGAAATATATAATCACAAAACACCTATGGAATACGAAGAGAGGTCTACTCAACACTCTATAATACCATACAAGGGAGAGGAACCAAAGAGGAATAGACAGATACATTGATAGCATGAACCAGAAACTGTACACATAGGAGACTCTACATTTTTATCAAATTTGCTCTGATAATTAAAAAAAATTAAATTTACAAACAAAAATATCTAGGAGATATAATCTCTTGGGGGTTTGTGCTGGCACATTCTACTCGAATTTGCAGCTTATTAACACGATTTCCAGGAAAGCTCTGTTGCCCCAAATCCCACAGCTGGAAATGGAGAAATGCTGCCGCCTTGTGGCCGTTTCCCACAAGAGCGGCTTTAAACCCACAGCTAATGGTCACTTAACTTTCTCAAGGACTCAGGGCTGTAAAGGTCACCTGCCGTCAAAAAATGTCCTGAGGTAGGGAACGGCCAAAGTATTCAAAACTGGCAAAGTTTTCAAGGAGATAGTATGGAGGGGTAAGTTTTACTCACTCATTTTCAAAAAAGAAGAAAATGGATAAAAGCTCAACATCAGGAATTATTTGACTCATGCAAATCTAACCTCCAAAAAGGTTTCAAATCACACATGTGTACTATCATCAGACAAAGTCTACAAACAATAAATGCTGAAGGGGTTATAGAGAACTGTGTACCCTTATCTGCTGGTGGGATGTAAAGTGGTAAGAGCTAATAATGGGAACAGAAAGGAGCTGCGTTTACAAGTAAAAATTGAGCCCCCATTCCATTCAGCAGACCCACCGCTGAGCCTCTCACCTGAGAAGTCCAGAGTCGAGAAGGCACAGGCTTCAACAGCTGCACTGCAGGAATTTTCACAGTAGCCAAGACACGGAAGCATCCAAAATGTCCATCACCACATGAATGGATAAAGAAGTGGTCCGTGTACACAATGGAATATGACCCATGGAAAACGATGAAACACTGCTCTCTGAGGCACCATAGATGAGCCTAGAGATAATCACAGAACATGAGGTAAGTAGGAAGGCAAAAGACATATCCTATGATATCACTTATAGGCGTTATCTAACAACTGACGCAAATGAACATATTTCCACAGTGAAAGACACTCACAGACTTAGAAAACAAACTATGCTTATCTAAAAGGAAAGGTGGTGGGAATGGAAAAATTAAGATTAGGGTTACCATACGTGTACAAATACCTATTAAATACATATATCAAAAGGACCGACCATAGAGCAAGGGTGGTCTATGGAAAACTCTGCTATAATTTACATGGGAATTGGGTCTGTACATGAATATATATATATATATATATATATATATATATATATATATATATATATGTATGTATGTATGAATATATTGTACAAATGAACCAGATTGTGTACACATAGGACAAACAATATCCTATTCATTACACCTATTTAAAAAATTGAAACAACGAAGAAAAGTAATGTGACATAAACTTATAGGGGTTTTTCCTGGCACATTCCATTGTAATTTACAACCTAGGAACAGGACTTCCAGAAAGGCTCTGCTGCCCTAGTAACCAGATTTGGCAATGGAGAAATGATGCCGCCTTGTGGCCGTTTCCCACAACAGCAGCTTTAATCCCAGTTCTACTGGTCACTAAATATTCACACTCATTGCATGCCTGTAAATGACACCTGCCCCCAAAAAAACTCCTGGGTTCGAATATCGACCAAAAAATTCAAAAGCGGGCCTCCTTCCAAGAAGACAATTTCAATAGGATTATTGTACTCACCGTTTTTTTCTGTTTTTGTTTAACAGAAATTTAAAATGTTGTGTGGAAAGCTGGACATTAGGAATAACTAAAGACATGCAAATCCAAATTACAAAAACCTATCAGCTCACACCAGTCAGAATGGCCATCAGCAAAAATTCTGCAAAAAAGAAATGCTGAAGGTTTTGTGGAGAAGTGCCTACCCTTGGTTCAACGTGGGACATGGTAAGAGCCAGTAATGAAAACACAAAGGAGGTGCCTTGAAAAGATAAGTATGGAGCTACCATTCAATCAAGCATACCCACAGCTTGGCCTATCGCCTGAGAGTATAAGAATCAAAAAGTCACAGGCTGGGCTTCACTGGTGGCGCAGTGGTTGAGAATCTGCCTGCCGATGCAGGGGACACGGGTTCATGTGCCCAGCCAAGAAGATCCAACATGGCGCAAAGCGGCTGGTCCCGTGTGCTATGGTTGCTGGGCCTGCACGTCCGGAGCCTTTGCTCCGCAAAGGGAGAGGCCACGGCCGTGAGAGGCCCACATACCGCAAACAAACAAACAAACAAACAAAAAGACACAGCCTGGCAATCCTTCACTACAGCAATATGTACCATAGCCAACACTTGGAAGCAACGAAAATGTCCATCAACAGAGGAATGCACAAAGAAGAAGTGTTCCATGTACACAATGGAATATGTCTCCAAAAAAATATAAATTCCTTTAGAAATCAAACATATGTAAAGGGACATCAGCATTTGTGGGTTTATCCGGGCACATTGCACACTAATTTATAAGCGAGGAACACCCCTGCTAGGAAGGTCTGTTTCCCTAGTTACCAGATTGGCAAAGCAGAAATGGTGCCGCCCTCTCGCCATTACCTGCAACAGCAGGTATAAAACCTGTGCTAAGGGTCACTTCATATGCACCAGTACTGGAGGGCTGTAAATGAAACTTGCCCTCAAAATGGCTTGAGGGAGGTAAAGGACAAAATATTTCAAAATGTCATACATACTTCAAGAAAACAATTTGAAGAGGTAAGCTGTACTCTCAGTTGGAAGAAAAAAAGGACATGCCAGAAAGTTCAATTTCAAGGGATTATGAGACACATGCAAATCCAAGCACAAAGAAGTATCAGCTCACACTAGTCAGAGTAAACATCAGCAAAAAATCTACAAAGAATAAATGCTGACGGTGTTGTGGAGAAGTGCATACCCTCACATTTAAGTGGGACATAACCTGGTAAGTGCCACTAATGAGAACAGAGTGGAGGTGCCTTTACAAGGAAAACATTTTGCTACCATGTGATCCAGGAGGCCCACTCCTGGGCCTATAACCTAAGAAGACAGAATTGGAAAGACACAGGCAGGCAAATGCGCATTGCCGCAGTTATTACAATAGCCAAGACATGGAAGCAACCAAAATGTCCATCAACAGATGAGTGGACAAAGATGAACTGGTGCATGTATAGATGGAAAATTAGCCAAGTAGAAAAAGAACACAATGCCATGGGCAGCACCGTAGATGAGTCTAGAGGTAATCACGCAACTTGTAGTAAGTCCGAAAGAGTAAGACACATATCGTATGATATCACTTATAGGTGTTACCTAAAAGTTGATACCAGTGAAGATATTTCCACAGAGAAGGGCAATCACAGATTCATTAAACAAACTTATGGCTCACCAATGGAAAGGTGTGAGGATTGGATACATTAGGATATTGGTGTAAAGAGACACATACCAACACAAGTGAAATATATAATCACCAAAGACCTACGGGATACCAAGAGAAGACTACTCAACATTCTGCCATAACGTACATGGGAAAAGGATCCCAGGAAGAACAGACATATGTATTTGTGTAAAAGAACCACATCTTGCACACCTAGAAGAAGCCAAACATTGTAATCAAACATGCTGTGATAAAATATAAAAATTAAATTACAAAAATGAACAAGAAGTAGTGAGACATAAACTTAAGGGGCTTTTTCCTGGCACATTCCATTCTAAATTACAACCTAGAACACAACTTCCATTGAGGCTTTGTTACCCTAGTAACCAGATTT
The DNA here is from genome assembly GCF_964341445.2 of Mesoplodon mirus. Lineage (NCBI taxonomy): Eukaryota > Metazoa > Chordata > Mammalia > Artiodactyla > Ziphiidae > Mesoplodon > Mesoplodon mirus. The sequence goes on from NW_028295485.1 coordinate 260,632, forward strand.
GGTAAAGGAGAACTGCTGCCACCTTGTGGCCGTTTCACACAACAGCAGATTTAATCCAAGGGCTAATGGTCAGTTGATATTCAAAATAATTGCAGGCCTGTAAATGACACCTGCCCTGAAAACAAATCCTGGGGTCGTATATCAACAAAAAATTCAAAAGACATCCACTTTTCAAAACGACAGTTTCAAAAGGCATATTTTATGCACATTTGTCTTCTCTTTCCTTTTCTTTCTTTCTTTTGTTAAGAAAACAGGAATGGAAAAAGGCTGAACATCAGGAATTAATAAAGACATGCAAATCCATTGTACAAAAACGTTCACCTGACAGCCGACAGAATGATCATCAGCAAAAAAAGTCTACAAAGAATAAATGCTGCATGGGTTTTAGAGAAGAGCCTACACTTTAGCGGCTGGTGGGATGTAACCTGGTAACAGCGAGTAGTGAGAACAGAACGGTGGTGTGTTTAAGAGTAAACATTGAGATACCATGTGATCTGGTAGGCCCACTGTTGGCCTATCACCTGAGTAGACCAGAATCAAAAAGACACAGGCTGAAATCCCTGCACTGTAGCAACATGGACCATGGCCAAGACCTGGAAGAAACAAAAATGTCCATCAACAGAAAAATGCACCAAGAAGATGTCATCCATGTACAAAATGGAATATTAGCCATGGAAAAGCATGGTGCAGTGCCGTTGGCACCACCATAGAAAGATCTAGAGATAATCACCCAACTTGAAGTAAGAAGGAAACCAAAAGACAGACATCCTATGGCATCACTTATAGGTGTTACCTAAAAATTGATAGCCATGAAATAATTTCCAAGAGAAGGACACGCATAGATTCAGAAAACCAATTTATGTTTAACCAAATGGAAAGGTGTAAGGAATATATGAATTAGGATATGGGAGTTAACAGACATGTACTAATACGTATGAAATATATAATCACAAAACACCTATGGAATACGAAGAGAGGTCTACTCAACACTCTATAATACCATACACGGGAGAGGAACCAAAGAGGAATAGACAGATACATTGATAGCATGAACCAGAAACTGTACACATAGGAGAATCTACATTTTTATCAAATTTGCTCTGATAATTAAAAAAAATTAAATTTACAAACAAAAATATCTAGGAGATATAATCTCTTGGGGGTTTGTGCTGGCACATTCTACTCGAATTTGCAGCTTATTAACACGATTTCCAGGAAAGCTCTGTTGCCCCAAATCCCACAGCTGGAAATGGAGAAATGCTGCCGCCTTGTGGCCGTTTCCCACAAGAGCGGCTTTAAACCCACAGCTAATGGTCACTTAACTTTCTCAAGGACTCAGGGCTGTAAAGGTCACCTGCCGTCAAAAAATGTCCTGAGGTAGGGAACGGCCAAAGTATTCAAAACTGGCAAAGTTTTCAAGGAGATAGTATGGAGGGGTAAGTTATACTCACTCATTTTCAAAAAAGAAGAAAATGGATAAAGCTCAACATCAGGAATTATTTGACTCATGCAAATCTAACCTCCAAAAAGGTTTCAAATCACACATGTCTACTATCATCAGACAAAGTCTACAAACAATAAATGCTGAAGGGGTTATAGAGAACTGTGTACCCTTATCTGCTGGTGGGATGTAAAGTGGTAAGAGCTAATAATGGGAACAGAAAGGAGCTGCGTTTACAAGTAAAAATTGAGCCTCCATTCCATTCAGCAGACCCACCGCTGAGCCTCTCACCTGAGAAGTCCAGAGTCGAGAAGGCACAGGCTTCAACAGCTGCACTGCAGGAATTTTCACAGTAGCCAAGACACGGAAGCATCCAAAATGTCCATCACCACATGAATGGATAAAGAAGTGGTCCGTGTACACAATGGAATATGACCCATGGAAAACGATGAAACACTGCTCTCTGAGGCACCATAGATGAGCCTAGAGATAATCACAGAACATGAGGTAAGTAGGAAAGCAAGAGACATATCCTATGATATCACTTATAGGCGTTATCTAACAACTGACGCAAATGAACATATTTCCACAGTGAAAGACACTCACAGACTTAGAAAACAAACTATGCTTATCTAAAAGGAAAGGTGGTGGGAATGGAAAAATTAAGATTAGGGTTACCATACGTGTACAAATACCTATTAAATACATATATCAAAAGGACCGACCATAGAGCAAGGGTGGTCTATGGAAAACTCTGCTATAATTTACATGGGAATTGGGTCTGTACATGAATATATATATATATATATATATATATATATATATGTATGTATGAATATATTGTACAAATGAACCAGATTGTGTACACATAGGACAAACAATATCCTATTCATTACACCTATTTAAAAAATTGAAACAACGAAGAAAAGTAATGTGACATAAACTTATAGGGGTTTTTCCTGGCACATTCCATTGTAATTTACAACCTAGGAACAGGACTTCCAGAAAGGCTCTGCTGCCCTAGTAACCAGATTTGGCAATGGAGAAATGATGCCGCCTTGTGGCCGTTTCCCACAACAGCAGCTTTAATCCCAGTTCTACTGGTCTCTAAATATTCACACTCATTGCATGCCTGTAAATGACAGCTGCCCCCCAAAAAAATCCTGGGTTCGAATATCGACCAAAAAATTCAAAAGCGGGCCTCCTTCCAAGAAGACAATTTCAATAGGATTATTGTACTCACCGTTTTTTTCTGTTTTTGTTTAACAGAAATTTAAAATGTTGTGGGAAAAGCTGGACATTAGGAATAACTAAAGACATGCAAATCCAAATTACAGAAACCTATCAGCTCACACCAGTCAGAATGGCCATCAGCAAAAATTCTGCAAAAAATAAATGCTGAAGGTTTTGTGGAGAAGTGCCTACCCTTGGTTCAACGTGGGACATGGTAAGAGCCAGTAATGAAAACACAAAGGAGGTGCCTTGAAAAGATAAGTATGGAGCTACCATTCAATCAAGCATACCCACAGCTTGGCCTATCGCCTGAGAGTATAAGAATCAAAAAGTCACAGGCTGGGCTTCACTGGTGGCGCAGTGGTTGAGAATCTGCCTGCCGATGCAGGGGACACGGGTTCATGTGCCCAGCCAAGAAGATCCAACATGGCGCAAAGCGGCTGGTCCCGTGTGCTATGGCTGCTGGGCCTGCACGTCCGGAGCCTTTGCTCCGCAAAGGGAGAGGCCACGGCCGTGAGAGGCCCACATACCGCAAACAAACAAACAAACAAACAGAAAGACACAGCCTGGCAATCCTTCACTACAGCAATATGTACCATAGCCAACACTTGGAAGCAACGAAAATGTCCATCCACAGAGGAATGCACAAAGAAGAAGTGTTCCATGTACACAATGGAATATGTCTCCAAAAAAATATAAATTCCTTTAGAAATCAAACATATGTAAGGGGACATCAGCATTTGTGGGTTTATCCGGGCACATTGCACACTAATTTATAAGCGAGGAACACCACTGCTAGGAAGGTCTGTTTCCCTAGTTACCAGATTGGCAAAGCAGAAATGGTGCCGCCCTCTCGCCATTACCTGCAACAGCAGGTATAAAACCTGTGCTAAGGGTCACTTCATATGCACCAGTACTGGAGGGCTGTAAATGAAACTTGCCCTCAAAATGGCTTGAGGGAGGTAAAGGACAAAATATTTCAAAATGTCATACATACTTCAAGAAAACAATTTGAAGAGGTAAGCTGTACTCTCAGTTGGAAGAAAAAAAGGACATGCCAGAAAGTTCAATTTCAAGGGATTATGAGACACATGCAAATCCAAGCACAAAGAAGTATCAGCTCACACTAGTCAGAGTAAACATCAGCAAAAAATCTACAAAGAATAAATGCTGAAGGTGTTGTGGAGAAGTGCATACCCTCACATTTAAGTGGGACATAACCTGGTAAGTGCCACTAATGAGAACAGAGTGGAGGTGCCTTTACAAGGAAAACATTTTGCTACCATGTGATCCAGGAGGCCCACTCCTGGGCCTATAACCTAAGAAGACAGAATTGGAAAGACACAGGCAGGCAAATGCGCATTGCCGCAGTTATTACAATAGCCAAGACATGGAAGCAACCAAAATGTCCATCAACAGATGAGTGGACAAAGATGAACTGGTGCATGTATAGATGGAAAATTAGCCAAGTAGAAAAAGAACACAATGCCATGGGCAGCACCGTAGATGAGTCTAGAGGTAATCACGCAACTTGTAGTAAGTCCGAAAGAGTAAGACACATATCGTATGATATCACTTATAGGTGTTACCTAAAAGTTGATACCAGTGAAGATATTTCCACAGAGAAGGGCAATCACAGATTCATTAAACAAACTTATGGCTCACCAATGGAAAGGTGTGAGGATTGGATACATTAGGATATTGGTGTAAAGAGACACATACCAACACAAGTGAAATATATAATCACCAAAGACCTACGGGATACCAAGAGAAGACTACTCAACATTCTGCCATAACGTACATGGGAAAAGGATCCCAGGAAGAACAGACATATGTATTTGTGTAAAAGAACCACATCTTGCACACCTAGAAGAAGCCAAACATTGTAATCAAACATGCTGTGATAAAATATAAAAATTAAATTACAAAAATGAACAAGAAGTAGTGAGACATAAACTTAAGGGGCTTTTTCCTGGCACATTCCATTCTAAATTACAACCTAGAACACAACTTCCATTGAGGCTTTGTTACCCTAGTAACCAGATTTGGTAAAGGAGAACTGCTGCCACCTTGTGGCCGTTTCACACAACAGCAGATTTAATCCAAGGGCTAATGGTCAGCTGATATTCAAAATAATTGCAGGCCTGTAAATGACACCTGCCCTGAAAACAAATCCTGGGGTCGTATATCAACAAAAAATTCAAAAGACATCCACTTTTCAAAACGACAGTTTCAAAAGGCATATTTTATGCACATTTGTCTTCTCTTTCCTTTTCTTTCTTTCTTTTGTTAAGAAAACAGGAATGGAAAAAGGCTGAACATCAGGAATTAATAAAGACATGCAAATCCATTGTACAAAAACGTTCACCTGACAGCCGACAGAATGATCATCAGCAAAAAAAGTCTACAAAGAATAAATGCTGCATGGGTTTTAGAGAAGAGCCTACACTTTAGCGGCTGGTGGGATGTAACCTGGTAACAGCGAGTAGTGAGAACAGAACGGTGGTGTGTTTAAGAGTAAACATTGAGATACCATGTGATCTGGTAGGCCCACTGTTGGCCTATCACCTGAGTAGACCAGAATCAAAAAGACACAGGCTGAAATCCCTGCACTGTAGCAACATGGACCATGGCCAAGACCTGGAAGAAACAAAAATGTCCATCAACAGAAAAATGCACCAAGAAGATGTCATCCATGTACAAAATGGAATATTAGCCATGGAAAAGCATGGTGCAGTGCCGTTGGCACCACGATAGAAAGATCTAGAGATAATCACCCAACTTGAAGTAAGAAGGAAACCAAAAGACAGACATCCTATGGCATCACTTATAGGTGTTACCTAAAAATTGATAGCCATGAAATAATTTCCAAGAGAAGGACACGCATAGATTCAGAAAACCAATTTATGTTTAACCAAATGGAAAGGTGTAAGGAATATATGAATTAGGATATGGGAGTTAACAGACATGTACTAATACGTATGAAATATATAATCACAAAACACCTATGGAATACGAAGAGAGGTCTACTCAACACACTATAATACCATACACGGGAGAGGCTCCAAAGAGGAATAGACAGATACATTGATAGCATGAACCAGAAACTGTACACATAGGAGACTCTACATTTTTATCAAATTTGCTCTGATAATTAAAAAAAATTACATTTACAAACAAAAATATCTAGGAGATATAATCTCTTGGGGGTTTGTGCTGGCACATTCTACTCGAATTTGCAGCTTATTAACACGATTTCCAGGAAAGCTCTGTTGCCCCAAATCCCACAGCTGGAAATGGAGAAATGCTGCCGCCTTGTGGCCGTTTCCCACAAGAGCGGCTTTAAACCCACAGCTAATGGTCACTTAACTTTCTCAAGGACTCAGGGCTGTAAAGGTCACCTGCCGTCAAAAAATGTCCTGAGGTAGGGAACGGCCAAAGTATTCAAAACTGGCAAAGTTTTCAAGGAGATAGTATGGAGGGATAAGTTTTACTCACTCATTTTCAAAAAAGAAGAAAATGGATAAAAGCTCAACATCAGGAATTATTTGACTCATGCAAATCTAACCTCCAAAAAGGTTTCAAATCACACATGTCTACTATCATCAGACAAAGTCTACAAACAATAAATGCTGAAGGGGTTATAGAGAACTGTGTACCCTTATCTGCTGGTGGGATGTAAAGTGGTAAGAGCTAATAATGGGAAAAGAAAGGAGCTGCGTTTACAAGTAAAAATTGAGCCCCCATTCCATTCAGCAGACCCACCGCTGAGCCTCTCACCTGAGAAGTCCAGAGTCGAGAAGGCACAGGCTTCAACAGCTGCACTGCAGGAATTTTCACAGTAGCCAAGACACGGAAGCATCCAAAATGTCCATCACCACATGAATGGATAAAGAAGTGGTCCGTGTACACAATGGAATATGACCCATGGAAAACGATGAAACACTGCTCTCTGAGGCACCATAGATGAGCCTAGAGATAATCACAGAACATGAGGTAAGTAGGAAGGCAAAAGACATATCCTATGATATCACTTATAGGCGTTATCTAACAACTGACGCAAATGAACATATTTCCACAGTGAAAGACACTCACAGACTTAGAAAACAAACTATGCTTATCTAAAAGGAAAGGTGGTGGGAATGGAAAAATTAAGATTAGGGTTACCATACGTGTACAAATACCTATTAAATACATATATCAAAAAGACCGACCATAGAGCAAGGGTGGTCTATGGAAAACTCTGCTATAATTTACATGGGAATTGGGTCTGTACATGAATATATATATATATATATGTATTGTACAAATGAACCAGATTGTGTACACATAGGACAAACAATATCCTATTCATTACACCTATTTAAAAAATTGAAACAACGAAGAAAAGTAATGTGACATAAACTTATAGGGGTTTTTCCTGGCACATTCCATTGTAATTTACAACCTAGGAACAGGACTTGCAGAAAGGATCTGCTGCCCTAGTAACCAGATTTGGCAATGGAGAAATGATGCCGCCTTGTGGCCGTTTCCCACAACAGCAGCTTTAATCCCAGTTCTACTGGTCACTAAATATTCACACTCATTGCATGCCTGTAAATGACACCTGCCCTCAAAAAAAATCCTGGGTTCGAATATCGACCAAAAAATTCAAAAGCGGGCCTCCTTCCAAGAAGACAATTTCAATAGGATTATTGTACTCACCGTTTTTTTCTGTTTTTGTTTAACAGAAATTTAAAATGTTGTGGGAAAAGCTGGACATTAGGAATAACTAAAGACATGCAAATCCAAATTACAATAACCTATCAGCTCACACCAGTCAGAATGGCCATCAGCAAAAATTCTGCAAAAAATAAATGCTGAAGGTTTTGTGGAGAAGTGCCTACCCTTGGTTCAACGTGGGACATGGTAAGATCCAGTAATGAAAACACAAAGGAGGTGCCTTGAAAAGATAAGTATGGAGCTACCATTCAATCAAGCATACCCACAGCTTGGCCTATCGCCTGAGAGTATAAGAATCAAAAAGTCACAGGCTGGGCTTCACTGGTGGCGCAGTGGTTGAGAATCTGCCTGCCGATGCAGGGGACACGGGTTCATGTGCCCAGCCAAGAAGATCCAACATGGCGCAAAGCGGCTGGTCCCGTGTGCTATGGCTGCTGGGCCTGCACGTCCGGAGCCTTTGCTCCGCAAAGGGAGAGGCCACGGCCGTGAGAGGCCCACATACCGCAAACAAACAAACAAACAAACAAAAAGACACAGCCTGGCAATCCTTCACTACAGCAATATGTACCATAGCCAACACTTGGAAGCAACGAAAATGTCCATCCACAGAGGAATGCACAAAGAAGAAGTGTTCCATGTACACAATGGAATATGTCTCCAAAAAAATATAAATTCCTTTAGAAATCAAACATATGTAAAGGGACATCAGCATTTGTGGGTTTATCCGGGCACATTGCACACTAATTTATAAGCGAGGAACACCACTGCTAGGAAGGTCTGTTTCCCTAGTTACCAGATTGGCAAAGCAGAAATGGTGCCGCCCTCTCGCCATTACCTGCAACAGCAGGTATAAAACCTGTGCTAAGGGTCACTTCATATGCACCAGTACTGGAGGGCTGTAAATGAAACTTGCCCTCAAAATGGCTTGAGGGAGGTAAAGGACAAAATATTTCAAAATGTCATACATACTTCAAGAAAACAATTTGAAGAGGTAAGCTGTACTCTCAGTTGGAAGAAAAAAAGGACATGCTAGAAAGTTCAATTTCAAGGGATTATGAGACACATGCAAATCCAAGCACAAAGAAGTATCAGCTCACACTAGTCAGAGTAAACATCAGCAAAAAATCTACAAAGAATAAATGCTGAAGGTGTTGTGGAGAAGTGCATACCCTCACATTTAAGTGGGACATAACCTGGTAAGTGCCACTAATGAGAACAGAGTGGAGGTGCCTTTACAAGGAAAACATTTTGCTACCATGTGATCCAGGAGGCCCACTCCTGGGCCTATAACCTAAGAAGACAGAATTGGAAAGACACAGGCAGGCAAATGCGCATTGCCGCAGTTATTACAATAGCCAAGACATGGAAGCAACCAAAATGTCCATCAACAGATGAGTGGACAAAGATGAACTGGTGCATGTATAGATGGAAAATTAGCCAAGTAGAAAAAGAACACAATGCCGTGGGCAGCACCGTAGATGAGTCTAGAGGTAATCACGCAACTTGTAGTAAGTCAGAAAGAGTAAGACACATATCGTATGATATCACTTATAGGTGTTACCTAAAAGTTGATACCAGTGAAGATATTTCCACAGAGAAGGGCAATCACAGATTCATTAAACAAACTTATGGCTCACCAATGGAAAGGTGTGAGGATTGGATACATTAGGATATTGGTGTAAAGAGACACATACCAACACAAGTGAAATATATAATCACCAAAGACCTACGGGATACCAAGAGAAGACTACTCAACATTCTGCCATAACGTACATGGGAAAAGGATCCCAGGAAGAACAGACATATGTATTTGTGTAAAAGAACCACATCTTGCACACCTAGAAGAAGCCAAACATTGTAATCAAACATGCTGTGATAAAATATAAAAATTAAATTACAAAAATGAACAAGAAGTAGTGAGACATAAACTTAAGGGGCTTTTTCCTGGCACATTCCATTCTAAATTACAACCTAGAACACAACTTCCATTGAGGCTTTGTTACCCTAGTAACCAGATTTGGTAAAGGAGAACTGCTGCCACCTTGTGGCCGTTTCACACAACAGCAGATTTAATCCAAGGGCTAATGGTCAGTTGATATTCAAAATAATTGCAGGCCTGTAAATGACACCTGCCCTGAAAACAAATCCTGGGGTCGTATATCAACAAAAAATTCAAAAGACATCCACTTTTCAAAACGACAGTTTCAAAAGGCATATTTTATGCACATTTGTCTTCTCTTTCCTTTTCTTTCTTTCTTTTGTTAAGAAAACAGGAATGGAAAAAGGCTGAACATCAGGAATTAATAAAGACATGCAAATCCATTGTACAAAAACGTTCACCTGACAGCCGACAGAATGATCATCAGCAAAAAAAGTCTACAAAGAATAAATGCTGCATGGGTTTTAGAGAAGAGCCTACACTTTAGCGGCTGGTGGGATGTAACCTGGTAACAGCGAGTAGTGAGAACAGAACGGTGGTGTGTTTAAGAGTAAACATTGAGATACCATGTGATCTGGTAGGCCCACTGTTGGCCTATCACCTGAGTAGACCAGAATCAAAAAGACACAGGCTGAAATCCCTGCACTGTAGCAACATGGACCATGGCCAAGACCTGGAAGAAACAAAAATGTCCATCAACAGAAAAATGCACCAAGAAGATGTCATCCATGTACAAAATGGAATATTAGCCATGGAAAAGCATGGTGCAGTGCCGTTGGCACCACCATAGAAAGATCTAGAGATAATCACCCAACTTGAAGTAAGAAGGAAACCAAAAGACAGACATCCTATGGCATCACTTATAGGTGTTACCTAAAAATTGATAGCCATGAAATAATTTCCAAGAGAAGGACACGCATAGATTCAGAAAACCAATTTATGTTTAACCAAATGGAAAGGTGTAAGGAATATATGAATTAGGATATGGGAGTTAACAGACATGTACTAATACGTATGAAATATATAATCACAAAACACCTATGGAATACGAAGAGAGGTCTACTCAACACTCTATAATACCATACACGGGAGAGGCTCCAAAGAGGAATAGACAGATACATTGATAGCATGAACCAGAAACTGTACACATAGGAGACTCTACATTTTTATCAAATTTGCTCTGATAATTAAAAAAAATTAAATTTACAAACAAAAATATCTAGGAGATATAATCTCTTGGGGGTTTGTGTTGGCACATTCTACTCGAATTTGCAGCTTATTAACACGATTTCCAGGAAAGCTCTGTTGCCCCAAATCCCACAGTTGGAAATGGAGAAATGCTGCCGCCTTGTGGCCGTTTCCCACAAGAGCGGCTTTAAACCCACAGCTAATGGTCACTTAACTTTCTCAAGGACTCAGGGCTGTAAAGGTCACCTGCCGTCAAAAAATGTCCTGAGGTAGGGAACGGCCAAAGTATTCAAAACTGGCAAAGTTTTCAAGGAGATAGTATGGAGGGGTAAGTTTTACTCACTCATTTTCTAAAAAGAAGAAAATGGATAAAAGCTCAACATCAGGAATTATTTGACTCATGCAAATCTAACCTCCAAAAAGGTTTCAAATCACACATGTCTACTATCATCAGACAAAGTCTACAAACAATAAATGCTGAAGGGGTTATAGAGAACTGTGTACCCTTATCTGCTGGTGGGATGTAAAGTGGTAAGAGCTAATAATGGGAACAGAAAGGAGCTGCGTTTACAAGTAAAAATTGAGCCCCCATTCCATTCAGCAGACCCACCGCTGAGCCTCTCACCTGAGAAGTCCAGAGTCGAGAAGGCACAGGCTTCAACAGCTGCACTGCAGGAATTTTCACAGTAGCCAAGACACGGAAGCATCCAAAATGTCCATCACCACATGAATGGATAAAGAAGTGGTCCGTGTACACAATGGAATATGACCCATGGAAAACGATGAAACACTGCTCTCTGAGGCACCATAGATGAGCCTAGAGATAATCACAGAACATGAGGTAAGTAGGAAGGCAAAAGACATATCCTATGATATCACTTATAGGCGTTATCTAACAACTGACGCAAATGAACATATTTCCACAGTGAAAGACACTCACAGACTTAGAAAACAAACTATGCTTATCTAAAAGGAAAGGTGGTGGGAATGGAAAAATTAAGATTAGGGTTACCATACGTGTACAAATACCTATTAAATACATATATCAAAAAGACCGACCATAGAGCAAGGGTGGTCTATGGAAAACTCTGCTATAATTTACATGGGAATTGGGTCTGTACATGAATATATATATATATATATATATATATATATATATATGTATTGTACAAATGAACCAGATTGTGTACACATAGGACAAACAATATCCTATTCATTACACCTATTTAAAAAATTGAAACAACGAAGAAAAGTAATGTGACATAAACTTATAGGGGTTTTTCCTGGCACATTCCATTGTAATTTACAACCTAGGAACAGGACTTCCAGAAAGGCTCTGCTGCCCTAGTAACCAGATTTGGCAATGGAGAAATGATGCCGCCTTGTGGCCGTTTCCCACAACAGCAGCTTTAATCCCAGTTCTACTGGTCACTAAATATTCACACTCATTGCATGCCTGTAAATGACACCTGCCCTCAAAAAAAATCCTGGGTTCGAATATCGACCAAAAAATTCAAAAGCGGGCCTCCTTCCAAGAAGACAATTTCAATAGGATTATTGTACTCACCGTTTTTTTCTGTTTTTGTTTAACAGAAATTTAAAATGTTGTGGGAAAAGCTGGACATTAGGAATAACTAAAGACATGCAAATCCAAATTACAAAAACCTATCAGCTCACACCAGTCAGAATGGCCATCAGCAAAAATTCTGCAAAAAATAAATGCTGAAGCTTTTGTGGAGAAGTGCCTACCCTTGGTTCAACGTGGGACATGGTAAGAGCCAGTAATGAAAACACAAAGGAGGTGCCTTGAAAAGATAAGTATGGAGCTACCATTCAATCAAGCATACCCACAGCTTGGCCTATCGCCTGAGAGTATAAGAATCAAAAAGTCACAGGCTAGGCTTCACTGGTGGCGCAGTGGTTGAGAATCTGCCTGCCGATGCAGGGGACACGGGTTCATGTGCCCATCCAAGAAGATCCAACATGGCGCAAAGCGGCTGGTCCCGTGTGCTATGGCTGCTGGGCCTGCACGTCCGGAGCCTTTGCTCCGCAAAGGGAGAGGCCACGGCCGTGAGAGGCCCACATACCGCAAACAAACAAACAAACAAACAAAAAGACACAGCCTGGCAATCCTTCACTACAGCAATATGTACCATAGCCAACACTTGGAAGCAACGAAAATGTCCATCCACAGAGGAATGCACAAAGAAGAAGTGTTCCATGTACACAATGGAATATGTCTCCAAAAAATATAAATTCCTTTAGAAATCAAACATATGTAAAGGGACATCAGCATTTGTGGGTTTATCCGGGCACATTGCACACTAATTTATAAGCGAGGAACACCACTGCTAGGAAGGTCTGTTTCCCTAGTTACCAGATTGGCAAAGCAGAAATGGTGCCGCCCTCTCGCCATTACCTGCAACAGCAGGTATAAAACCTGTGCTAAGGGTCACTTCATATGCACCAGTACTGGAGGGCTGTAAATGAAACTTGCCCTCAAAATGGCTTGAGGGAGGTAAAGGACAAAATATTTCAAAATGTCATACATACTTCAAGAAAACAATTTGAAGAGGTAAGCTGTACTCTCAGTTGGAAGAAAAAAAGGACATGCCAGAAAGTTCAATTTCAAGGGATTATGAGACACATGCAAATCCAAGCACAAAGAAGTATCAGCTCACACTAGTCAGAGTAAACATCAGCAAAAAATCTACAAAGAATAAATGCTGAAGGTGTTGTGGAGAAGTGCATACCCTCACATTTAAGTGGGACATAACCTGGTAAGTGCCACTAATGAGAACAGAGTGGAGGTGCCTTTACAAGGAAAACATTTTGCTACCATGTGATCCAGGAGGCCCACTCCTGGGCCTATAACCTAAGAAGACAGAATTGGAAAGACACAGGCAGGCAAATGCGCATTGCCGCAGTTATTACAATAGCCAAGACATGGAAGCAACCAAAATGTCCATCAACAGATGAGTGGACAAAGATGAACTGGTGCATGTATAGATGGAAAATTAGCCAAGTAGAAAAAGAACACAATGCCGTGGGCAGCACCGTAGATGAGTCTAGAGGTAATCACGCAACTTGTAGTAAGTCCGAAAGAGTAAGACACATATCGTATGATATCACTTATAGGTGTTACCTAAAAGTTGATACCAGTGAAGATATTTCCACAGAGAAGGGCAATCACAGATTCATTAAACAAACTTATGGCTCACCAATGGAAAGGTGTGAGGATTGGATACATTAGGATATTGGTGTAAAGAGACACATACCAACACAAGTGAAATATATAATCACCAAAGACCTACGGGATACCAAGAGAAGACTACTCAACATTCTGCCATAACGTACATGGGAAAAGGATCCCAGGAAGAACAGACATATGTATTTGTGTAAAAGAACCACATCTTGCACACCTAGAAGAAGCCAAACATTGTAATCAAACATGCTGTGATAAAATATAAAAATTAAATTACAAAAATGAACAAGAAGTAGTGAGACATAAACTTAAGGGGCTTTTTCCTGGCACATTCCATTCTAAATTACAACCTAGAACACAACTTCCATTGAGGCTTTGTTACCCTAGTAACCAGATTTGGTAAAGGAGAACTGCTGCCACCTTGTGGCCGTTTCACACAACAGCAGATTTAATCCAAGGGCTAATGGTCAGTTGATATTCAAAATAATTGCAGGCCTGTAAATGACACCTGCCCTGAAAACAAATCCTGGGGTCGTATATCAACAAAAAATTCAAAAGACATCCACTTTTCAAAACGACAGTTTCAAAAGGCATATTTTATGCACATTTGTCTTCTCTTTCCTTTTCTTTCTTTCTTTTGTTAAGAAAACAGGAATGGAAAAAGGCTGAACATCAGGAATTAATAAAGACATGCAAATCCATTGTACAAAAACGTTCACCTGACAGCCGACAGAATGATCATCAGCAAAAAAAAGTCTACAAAGAATAAATGCTGCATGGGTTTTAGAGAAGAGCCTACACTTTAGCGGCTGGTGGGATGTAACCTGGTAACAGCGAGTAGTGAGAACAGAACGGTGGTGTGTTTAAGAGTAAACATTGAGATACCATGTGATCTGGTAGGCCCACTGTTGGCCTATCACCTGAGTAGACCAGAATCAAAAAGACACAGGTTGAAATCCCTGCACTGTAGCAACATGGACCATGGCCAAGACCTGGAAGAAACAAAAATGTCCATCAACAGAAGAATGCACCAAGAAGATGTCATCCAAGTACAAAATGGAATATTAGCCATGGAAAAGCATGGTGCAGTGCCGTTGGCACCACCATAGAAAGATCTAGAGATAATCACCCAACTTGAAGTAAGAAGGAAACCAAAAGACAGACATCCTATGGCATCACTTATAGGTGTTACCTAAAAATTGATAGCCATGAAATAATTTCCAAGAGAAGGACACGCATAGATTCAGAAAACCAATTTATGTTTAACCAAATGGAAAGGTGTAAGGAATATATGAATTAGGATATGGAAGTTAACAGACATGTACTAATACGTATGAAATATATAATCACAAAACACCTATGGAATACGAAGAGAGGTCTACTCAACACTCTATAATACCATACACGGGAGAGGAACCAAAGAGGAATAGACAGATACATTGATAGCATGAACCAGAAACTGTACACATAGGAGACTCTACATTTTTATCAAATTTGCTCTGATAATTAAAAAAAATTAAATTTACAAACAAAAATATCTAGGAGATATAATCTCTTGGGGGTTTGTGCTGGCACATTCTACTCGAATTTGCAGCTTATTAACACGATTTCCAGGAAAGCTCTGTTGCCCCAAATCCCACAGCTGGAAATGGAGAAATGCTGCCGCCTTGTGGCCGTTTCCCACAAGAGCGGCTTTAAACCCACAGCTAATGGTCACTTAACTTTCTCAAGGACTCAGGGCTGTAAAGGTCACCTGCCGTCAAAAAATGTCCTGAGGTAGGGAACGGCCAAAGTATTCAAAACTGGCAAAGTTTTCAAGGAGATAGTATGGAGGGGTAAGTTTTACTCACTCATTTTCAAAAAAGAAGAAAATGGATAAAAGCTCAACATCAGGAATTATTTGACTCATGCAAATCTAACCTCCAAAAAGGTTTCAAATCACACATGTGTACTATCATCAGACAAAGTCTACAAACAATAAATGCTGAAGGGGTTATAGAGAACTGTGTACCCTTATCTGCTGGTGGGATGTAAAGTGGTAAGAGCTAATAATGGGAACAGAAAGGAGCTGCGTTTACAAGTAAAAATTGAGCCCCCATTCCATTCAGCAGACCCACCGCTGAGCCTCTCACCTGAGAAGTCCAGAGTCGAGAAGGCACAGGCTTCAACAGCTGCACTGCAGGAATTTTCACAGTAGCCAAGACACGGAAGCATCCAAAATGTCCATCACCACATGAATGGATAAAGAAGTGGTCCGTGTACACAATGGAATATGACCCATGGAAAACGATGAAACACTGCTCTCTGAGGCACCATAGATGAGCCTAGAGATAATCACAGAACATGAGGTAAGTAGGAAGGCAAAAGACATATCCTATGATATCACTTATAGGCGTTATCTAACAACTGACGCAAATGAACATATTTCCACAGTGAAAGACACTCACAGACTTAGAAAACAAACTATGCTTATCTAAAAGGAAAGGTGGTGGGAATGGAAAAATTAAGATTAGGGTTACCATACGTGTACAAATACCTATTAAATACATATATCAAAAGGACCGACCATAGAGCAAGGGTGGTCTATGGAAAACTCTGCTATAATTTACATGGGAATTGGGTCTGTACATGAATATATATATATATATATATATATATATATATATATATATATATATATATATATATATGTATGTATGAATATATTGTACAAATGAACCAGATTGTGTACACATAGGACAAACAATATCCTATTCATTACACCTATTTAAAAAATTGAAACAACGAAGAAAAGTAATGTGACATAAACTTATAGGGGTTTTTCCTGGCACATTCCATTGTAATTTACAACCTAGGAACAGGACTTCCAGAAAGGCTCTGCTGCCCTAGTAACCAGATTTGGCAATGGAGAAATGATGCCGCCTTGTGGCCGTTTCCCACAACAGCAGCTTTAATCCCAGTTCTACTGGTCACTAAATATTCACACTCATTGCATGCCTGTAAATGACACCTGCCCCCAAAAAAACTCCTGGGTTCGAATATCGACCAAAAAATTCAAAAGCGGGCCTCCTTCCAAGAAGACAATTTCAATAGGATTATTGTACTCACCGTTTTTTTCTGTTTTTGTTTAACAGAAATTTAAAATGTTGTGTGGAAAGCTGGACATTAGGAATAACTAAAGACATGCAAATCCAAATTACAAAAACCTATCAGCTCACACCAGTCAGAATGGCCATCAGCAAAAATTCTGCAAAAAAGAAATGCTGAAGGTTTTGTGGAGAAGTGCCTACCCTTGGTTCAACGTGGGACATGGTAAGAGCCAGTAATGAAAACACAAAGGAGGTGCCTTGAAAAGATAAGTATGGAGCTACCATTCAATCAAGCATACCCACAGCTTGGCCTATCGCCTGAGAGTATAAGAATCAAAAAGTCACAGGCTGGGCTTCACTGGTGGCGCAGTGGTTGAGAATCTGCCTGCCGATGCAGGGGACACGGGTTCATGTGCCCAGCCAAGAAGATCCAACATGGCGCAAAGCGGCTGGTCCCGTGTGCTATGGTTGCTGGGCCTGCACGTCCGGAGCCTTTGCTCCGCAAAGGGAGAGGCCACGGCCGTGAGAGGCCCACATACCGCAAACAAACAAACAAACAAACAAAAAGACACAGCCTGGCAATCCTTCACTACAGCAATATGTACCATAGCCAACACTTGGAAGCAACGAAAATGTCCATCAACAGAGGAATGCACAAAGAAGAAGTGTTCCATGTACACAATGGAATATGTCTCCAAAAAAATATAAATTCCTTTAGAAATCAAACATATGTAAAGGGACATCAGCATTTGTGGGTTTATCCGGGCACATTGCACACTAATTTATAAGCGAGGAACACCCCTGCTAGGAAGGTCTGTTTCCCTAGTTACCAGATTGGCAAAGCAGAAATGGTGCCGCCCTCTCGCCATTACCTGCAACAGCAGGTATAAAACCTGTGCTAAGGGTCACTTCATATGCACCAGTACTGGAGGGCTGTAAATGAAACTTGCCCTCAAAATGGCTTGAGGGAGGTAAAGGACAAAATATTTCAAAATGTCATACATACTT
This sequence comes from Mesoplodon mirus, assembly GCF_964341445.2. Classification (NCBI taxonomy): domain Eukaryota; kingdom Metazoa; phylum Chordata; class Mammalia; order Artiodactyla; family Ziphiidae; genus Mesoplodon; species Mesoplodon mirus. Next base: position 278,457 of record NW_028295485.1, read on the forward strand.
CAAGAAAACAATTTGAAGAGGTAAGCTGTACTCTCAGTTGGAAGAAAAAAAGGACATGCCAGAAAGTTCAATTTCAAGGGATTATGAGACACATGCAAATCCAAGCACAAAGAAGTATCAGCTCACACTAGTCAGAGTAAACATCAGCAAAAAATCTACAAAGAATAAATGCTGACGGTGTTGTGGAGAAGTGCATACCCTCACATTTAAGTGGGACATAACCTGGTAAGTGCCACTAATGAGAACAGAGTGGAGGTGCCTTTACAAGGAAAACATTTTGCTACCATGTGATCCAGGAGGCCCACTCCTGGGCCTATAACCTAAGAAGACAGAATTGGAAAGACACAGGCAGGCAAATGTGCATTGCCGCAGTTATTACAATAGCCAAGACATGGAAGCAACCAAAATGTCCATCAACAGATGAGTGGACAAAGATGAACTGGTGCATGTATAGATGGAAAATTAGCCAAGTAGAAAAAGAACACAATGCCATGGGCAGCACCGTAGATGAGTCTAGAGGTAATCACGCAACTTGTAGTAAGTCCGAAAGAGTAAGACACATATCGTATGATATCACTTATAGGTGTTACCTAAAAGTTGATACCAGTGAAGATATTTCCACAGAGAAGGGCAATCACAGATTCATTAAACAAACTTATGGCTCACCAATGGAAAGGTGTGAGGATTGGATACATTAGGATATTGGTGTAAAGAGACACATACCAACACAAGTGAAATATATAATCACCAAAGACCTACGGGATACCAAGAGAAGACTACTCAACATTCTGCCATAACGTACATGGGAAAAGGATCCCAGGAAGAACAGACATATGTATTTGTGTAAAAGAACCACATCTTGCACACCTAGAAGAAGCCAAACATTGTAATCAAACATGCTGTGATAAAATATAAAAATTAAATTACAAAAATGAACAAGAAGTAGTGAGACATAAACTTAAGGGGCTTTTTCCTGGCACATTCCATTCTAAATTACAACCTAGAACACAACTTCCATTGAGGCTTTGTTACCCTAGTAACCAGATTTGGTAAAGGAGAACTGCTGCCACCTTGTGGCCGTTTCACACAACAGCAGATTTAATCCAAGGGCTAATGGTCAGTTGATATTCAAAATAATTGCAGGCCTGTAAATGACACCTGCCCTGAAAACAAATCCTGGGGTCGTATATCAACAAAAAATTCAAAAGACATCCACTTTTCAAAACGACAGTTTCAAAAGGCATATTTTATGCACATTTGTCTTCTCTTTCCTTTTCTTTCTTTCTTTTGTTAAGAAAACAGGAATGGAAAAAGGCTGAACATCAGGAATTAATAAAGACATGCAAATCCATTGTACAAAAACGTTCACCTGACAGCCGACAGAATGATCATCAGCAAAAAAAAGTCTACAAGGAATAAATGCTGCATGGGTTTTAGAGAAGAGCCTACACTTTAGCGGCTGGTGGGATGTAACCTGGTAACAGCGAGTAGTGAGAACAGAACGGTGGTGTGTTTAAGAGTAAACATTGAGATACCATGTGATCTGGTAGGCCCACTGTTGGCCTATCACCTGAGTAGACCAGAATCAAAAAGACACAGGCTGAAATCCCTGCACTGTAGCAACATGGACCATGGCCAAGACCTGGAAGAAACAAAAATGTCCATCAACAGAAGAATGCACCAAGAAGATGTCATCCAAGTACAAAATGGAATATTAGCCATGGAAAAGCATGGTGCAGTGCCGTTGGCACCACCATAGAAAGATCTAGAGATAATCACCCAACTTGAAGTAAGAAGGAAACCAAAAGACAGACATCCTATGGCATCACTTATAGGTGTTACCTAAAAATTGATAGCCATGAAATAATTTCCAAGAGAAGGACACGCATAGATTCAGAAAACCAATTTATGTTTAACCAAATGGAAAGGTGTAAGGAATATATGAATTAGGATATGGGAGTTAACAGACATGTACTAATACGTATGAAATATATAATCACAAAACACCTATGGAATACGAAGAGAGGTCTACTCAACACTCTATAATACCATACACGGGAGAGGAACCAAAGAGGAATAGACAGATACATTGATAGCATGAACCAGAAACTGTACACATAGGAGACTCTACATTTTTATCAAATTTGCTCTGATAATTAAAAAAAATTAAATTTACAAACAAAAATATCTAGGAGATATAATCTCTTGGGGGTTTGTGCTGGCACATTCTACTCGAATTTGCAGCTTATTAACACGATTTCCAGGAAAGCTCTGTTGCCCCAAATCCCACAGCTGGAAATGGAGAAATGCTGCCGCCTTGTGGCCGTTTCCCACAAGAGCGGCTTTAAACCCACAGCTAATGGTCACTTAACTTTCTCAAGGACTCAGGGCTGTAAAGGTCACCTGCCGTCAAAAAATGTCCTGAGGTAGGGAACGGCCAAAGTATTCAAAACTGGCAAAGTTTTCAAGGAGATAGTATGGAGGGGTAAGTTTTACTCACTCATTTTCAAAAAAGAAGAAAATGGATAAAAGCTCAACATCAGGAATTATTTGACTCATGCAAATCTAACCTCCAAAAAGGTTTCAAATCACACATGTCTACTATCATCAGACAAAGTCTACAAACAATAAATGCTGAAGGGGTTATAGAGAACTGTGTACCCTTATCTGCTGGTGGGATGTAAAGTGGTAAGAGCTAATAATGGGAACAGAAAGGAGCTGCGTTTACAAGTAAAAATTGAGCCCCCATTCCATTCAGCAGACCCACCGCTGAGCCTCTCACCTGAGAAGTCCAGAGTCGAGAAGGCACAGGCTTCAACAGCTGCACTGCAGGAATTTTCACAGTAGCCAAGACACGGAAGCATCCAAAATGTCCATCACCACATGAATGGATAAAGAAGTGGTCCGTGTACACAATGGAATATGACCCATGGAAAACGATGAAACACTGCTCTCTGAGGCACCATAGATGAGCCTAGAGATAATCACAGAACATGAGGTAAGTAGGAAGGCAAAAGACATATCCTATGATATCACTTATAGGCGTTATCTAACAACTGACGCAAATGAACATATTTCCACAGTGAAAGACACTCACAGACTTAGAAAACAAACTATGCTTATCTAAAAGGAAAGGTGGTGGGAATGGAAAAATTAAGATTAGGGTTACCATACGTGTACAAATACCTATTAAATACATATATCAAAAGGACCGACCATAGAGCAAGGGTGGTCTATGGAAAACTCTGCTATAATTTACATGGGAATTGGGTCTGTACATGAATATATATATATATATATATATATATATATATATATATATATATATATATGTATGTATGTATGAATATATTGTACAAATGAACCAGATTGTGTACACATAGGACAAACAATATCCTATTCATTACACCTATTTAAAAAATTGAAACAACGAAGAAAAGTAATGTGACATAAACTTATAGGGGTTTTTCCTGGCACATTCCATTGTAATTTACAACCTAGGAACAGGACTTCCAGAAAGGCTCTGCTGCCCTAGTAACCAGATTTGGCAATGGAGAAATGATGCCGCCTTGTGGCCGTTTCCCACAACAGCAGCTTTAATCCCAGTTCTACTGGTCACTAAATATTCACACTCATTGCATGCCTGTAAATGACACCTGCCCCCAAAAAAACTCCTGGGTTCGAATATCGACCAAAAAATTCAAAAGCGGGCCTCCTTCCAAGAAGACAATTTCAATAGGATTATTGTACTCACCGTTTTTTTCTGTTTTTGTTTAACAGAAATTTAAAATGTTGTGTGGAAAGCTGGACATTAGGAATAACTAAAGACATGCAAATCCAAATTACAAAAACCTATCAGCTCACACCAGTCAGAATGGCCATCAGCAAAAATTCTGCAAAAAATAAATGCTGAAGGTTTTGTGGAGAAGTGCCTACCCTTGGTTCAACGTGGGACATGGTAAGAGCCAGTAATGAAAACACAAAGGAGGTGCCTTGAAAAGATAAGTATGGAGCTACCATTCAATCAAGCATACCCACAGCTTGGCCTATCGCCTGAGAGTATAAGAATCAAAAAGTCACAGGCTGGGCTTCACTGGTGGCGCAGTGGTTGAGAATCTGCCTGCCGATGCAGGGGACACGGGTTCATGTGCCCAGCCAAGAAGATCCAACATGGCGCAAAGCGGCTGGTCCCGTGTGCTATGGTTGCTGGGCCTGCACGTCCGGAGCCTTTGCTCCGCAAAGGGAGAGGCCACGGCCGTGAGAGGCCCACATACCGCAAACAAACAAACAAACAAACAAAAAGACACAGCCTGGCAATCCTTCACTACAGCAATATGTACCATAGCCAACACTTGGAAGCAACGAAAATGTCCATCAACAGAGGAATGCACAAAGAAGAAGTGTTCCATGTACACAATGGAATATGTCTCCAAAAAAATATAAATTCCTTTAGAAATCAAACATATGTAAAGGGACATCAGCATTTGTGGGTTTATCCGGGCACATTGCACACTAATTTATAAGCGAGGAACACCCCTGCTAGGAAGGTCTGTTTCCCTAGTTACCAGATTGGCAAAGCAGAAATGGTGCCGCCCTCTCGCCATTACCTGCAACAGCAGGTATAAAACCTGTGCTAAGGGTCACTTCATATGCACCAGTACTGGAGGGCTGTAAATGAAACTTGCCCTCAAAATGGCTTGAGGGAGGTAAAGGACAAAATATTTCAAAATGTCATACATACTTCAAGAAAACAATTTGAAGAGGTAAGCTGTACTCTCAGTTGGAAGAAAAAAAGGACATGCCAGAAAGTTCAATTTCAAGGGATTATGAGACACATGCAAATCCAAGCACAAAGAAGTATCAGCTCACACTAGTCAGAGTAAACATCAGCAAAAAATCTACAAAGAATAAATGCTGACGGTGTTGTGGAGAAGTGCATACCCTCACATTTAAGTGGGACATAACCTGGTAAGTGCCACTAATGAGAACAGAGTGGAGGTGCCTTTACAAGGAAAACATTTTGCTACCATGTGATCCAGGAGGCCCACTCCTGGGCCTATAACCTAAGAAGACAGAATTGGAAAGACACAGGCAGGCAAATGTGCATTGCCGCAGTTATTACAATAGCCAAGACATGGAAGCAACCAAAATGTCCATCAACAGATGAGTGGACAAAGATGAACTGGTGCATGTATAGATGGAAAATTAGCCAAGTAGAAAAAGAACACAATGCCATGGGCAGCACCGTAGATGAGTCTAGAGGTAATCACGCAACTTGTAGTAAGTCCGAAAGAGTAAGACACATATCGTATGATATCACTTATAGGTGTTACCTAAAAGTTGATACCAGTGAAGATATTTCCACAGAGAAGGGCAATCACAGATTCATTAAACAAACTTATGGCTCACCAATGGAAAGGTGTGAGGATTGGATACATTAGGATATTGGTGTAAAGAGACACATACCAACACAAGTGAAATATATAATCACCAAAGACCTACGGGATACCAAGAGAAGACTACTCAACATTCTGCCATAACGTACATGGGAAAAGGATCCCAGGAAGAACAGACATATGTATTTGTGTAAAAGAACCACATCTTGCACACCTAGAAGAAGCCAAACATTGTAATCAAACATGCTGTGATAAAATATAAAAATTAAATTACAAAAATGAACAAGAAGTAGTGAGACATAAACTTAAGGGGCTTTTTCCTGGCACATTCCATTCTAAATTACAACCTAGAACACAACTTCCATTGAGGCTTTGTTACCCTAGTAACCAGATTTGGTAAAGGAGAACTGCTGCCACCTTGTGGCCGTTTCACACAACAGCAGATTTAATCCAAGGGCTAATGGTCAGTTGATATTCAAAATAATTGCAGGCCTGTAAATGACACCTGCCCTGAAAACAAATCCTGGGGTCGTATATCAACAAAAAATTCAAAAGACATCCACTTTTCAAAACGACAGTTTCAAAAGGCATATTTTATGCACATTTGTCTTCTCTTTCCTTTTCTTTCTTTCTTTTGTTAAGAAAACAGGAATGGAAAAAGGCTGAACATCAGGAATTAATAAAGACATGCAAATCCATTGTACAAAAACGTTCACCTGACAGCCGACAGAATGATCATCAGCAAAAAAAAGTCTACAAAGAATAAATGCTGCATGGGTTTTAGAGAAGAGCCTACACTTTAGCGGCTGGTGGGATGTAACCTGGTAACAGCGAGTAGTGAGAACAGAACGGTGGTGTGTTTAAGAGTAAACATTGAGATACCATGTGATCTGGTAGGCCCACTGTTGGCCTATCACCTGAGTAGACCAGAATCAAAAAGACACAGGCTGAAATCCCTGCACTGTAGCAACATGGACCATGGCCAAGACCTGGAAGAAACAAAAATGTCCATCAACAGAAGAATGCACCAAGAAGATGTCATCCAAGTACAAAATGGAATATTAGCCATGGAAAAGCATGGTGCAGTGCCGTTGGCACCACCATAGAAAGATCTAGAGATAATCACCCAACTTGAAGTAAGAAGGAAACCAAAAGACAGACATCCTATGGCATCACTTATAGGTGTTACCTAAAAATTGATAGCCATGAAATAATTTCCAAGAGAAGGACACGCATAGATTCAGAAAACCAATTTATGTTTAACCAAATGGAAAGGTGTAAGGAATATATGAATTAGGATATGGGAGTTAACAGACATGTACTAATACGTATGAAATATATAATCACAAAACACCTATGGAATACGAAGAGAGGTCTACTCAACACTCTATAATACCATACACGGGAGAGGAACCAAAGAGGAATAGACAGATACATTGATAGCATGAACCAGAAACTGTACACATAGGAGACTCTACATTTTTATCAAATTTGCTCTGATAATTAAAAAAAATTAAATTTACAAACAAAAATATCTAGGAGATATAATCTCTTGGGGGTTTGTGCTGGCACATTCTACTCGAATTTGCAGCTTATTAACACGATTTCCAGGAAAGCTCTGTTGCCCCAAATCCCACAGCTGGAAATGGAGAAATGCTGCCGCCTTGTGGCCGTTTCCCACAAGAGCGGCTTTAAACCCACAGCTAATGGTCACTTAACTTTCTCAAGGACTCAGGGCTGTAAAGGTCACCTGCCGTCAAAAAATGTCCTGAGGTAGGGAACGGCCAAAGTATTCAAAACTGGCAAAGTTTTCAAGGAGATAGTATGGAGGGGTAAGTTTTACTCACTCATTTTCAAAAAAGAAGAAAATGGATAAAAGCTCAACATCAGGAATTATTTGACTCATGCAAATCTAACCTCCAAAAAGGTTTCAAATCACACATGTCTACTATCATCAGACAAAGTCTACAAACAATAAATGCTGAAGGGGTTATAGAGAACTGTGTACCCTTATCTGCTGGTGGGATGTAAAGTGGTAAGAGCTAATAATGGGAACAGAAAGGAGCTGCGTTTACAAGTAAAAATTGAGCCCCCATTCCATTCAGCAGACCCACCGCTGAGCCTCTCACCTGAGAAGTCCAGAGTCGAGAAGGCACAGGCTTCAACAGCTGCACTGCAGGAATTTTCACAGTAGCCAAGACACGGAAGCATCCAAAATGTCCATCACCACATGAATGGATAAAGAAGTGGTCCGTGTACACAATGGAATATGACCCATGGAAAACGATGAAACACTGCTCTCTGAGGCACCATAGATGAGCCTAGAGATAATCACAGAACATGAGGTAAGTAGGAAGGCAAAAGACATATCCTATGATATCACTTATAGGCGTTATCTAACAACTGACGCAAATGAACATATTTCCACAGTGAAAGACACTCACAGACTTAGAAAACAAACTATGCTTATCTAAAAGGAAAGGTGGTGGGAATGGAAAAATTAAGATTAGGGTTACCATACGTGTACAAATACCTATTAAATACATATATCAAAAGGACCGACCATAGAGCAAGGGTGGTCTATGGAAAACTCTGCTATAATTTACATGGGAATTGGGTCTGTACATGAATATATATATATATATATATATATATATATATATATATATATGTATGTATGAATATATTGTACAAATGAACCAGATTGTGTACACATAGGACAAACAATATCCTATTCATTACACCTATTTAAAAAATTGAAACAACGAAGAAAAGTAATGTGACATAAACTTATAGGGGTTTTTCCTGGCACATTCCATTGTAATTTACAACCTAGGAACAGGACTTCCAGAAAGGCTCTGCTGCCCTAGTAACCAGATTTGGCAATGGAGAAATGATGCCGCCTTGTGGCCGTTTCCCACAACAGCAGCTTTAATCCCAGTTCTACTGGTCACTAAATATTCACACTCATTGCATGCCTGTAAATGACACCTGCCCCCCAAAAAAATCCTGGGTTCGAATATCGACCAAAAAATTCAAAAGCGGGCCTCCTTCCAAGAAGACAATTTCAATAGGATTATTGTACTCACCGTTTTTTTCTGTTTTTGTTTAACAGAAATTTAAAATGTTGTGTGGAAAGCTGGACATTAGGAATAACTAAAGACATGCAAATCCAAATTACAAAAACCTATCAGCTCACACCAGTCAGAATGGCCATCAGCAAAAATTCTGCAAAAAATAAATGCTGAAGGTTTTGTGGAGAAGTGCCTACCCTTGGTTCAACGTGGGACATGGTAAGAGCCAGTAATGAAAACACAAAGGAGGTGCCTTGAAAAGATAAGTATGGAGCTACCATTCAATCAAGCATACCCACAGCTTGGCCTATCGCCTGAGAGTATAAGAATCAAAAAGTCACAGGCTGGGCTTCACTGGTGGCGCAGTGGTTGAGAATCTGCCTGCCGATGCAGGGGACACGGGTTCATGTGCCCATCCAAGAAGATCCAACATGGCGCAAAGCGGCTGGTCCCGTGTGCTATGGTTGCTGGGCCTGCACGTCCGGAGCCTTTGCTCCGCAAAGGGAGAGGCCACGGCCGTGAGAGGCCCACATACCGCAAACAAACAAACAAACAAACAAAAAGACACAGCCTGGCAATCCTTCACTACAGCAATATGTACCATAGCCAACACTTGGAAGCAACGAAAATGTCCATCAACAGAGGAATGCACAAAGAAGAAGTGTTCCATGTACACAATGGAATATGTCTCCAAAAAAATATAAATTCCTTTAGAAATCAAACATATGTAAAGGGACATCAGCATTTGTGGGTTTATCCGGGCACATTGCACACTAATTTATAAGCGAGGAACACCACTGCTAGGAAGGTCTGTTTCCCTAGTTACCAGATTGGCAAAGCAGAAATGGTGCCGCCCTCTCGCCATTACCTGCAACAGCAGGTATAAAACCTGTGCTAAGGGTCACTTCATATGCACCAGTACTGGAGGGCTGTAAATGAAACTTGCCCTCAAAATGGCTTGAGGGAGGTAAAGGACAAAATATTTCAAAATGTCATACATACTTCAAGAAAACAATTTGAAGAGGTAAGCTGTACTCTCAGTTGGAAGAAAAAAAGGACATGCCAGAAAGTTCAATTTCAAGGGATTATGAGACACATGCAAATCCAAGCACAAAGAAGTATCAGCTCACACTAGTCAGAGTAAACATCAGCAAAAAATCTACAAAGAATAAATGCTGAAGGTGTTGTGGAGAAGTGCATACCCTCACATTTAAGTGGGACATAACCTGGTAAGTGCCACTAATGAGAACAGAGTGGAGGTGCCTTTACAAGGAAAACATTTTGCTACCATGTGATCCAGGAGGCCCACTCCTGGGCCTATAACCTAAGAAGACAGAATTGGAAAGACACAGGCAGGCAAATGTGCATTGCCGCAGTTATTACAATAGCCAAGACATGGAAGCAACCAAAATGTCCATCAACAGATGAGTGGACAAAGATGAACTGGTGCATGTATAGATGGAAAATTAGCCAAGTAGAAAAAGAACACAATGCCATGGGCAGCACCGTAGATGAGTCTAGAGGTAATCACGCAACTTGTAGTAAGTCCGAAAGAGTAAGACACATATCGTATGATATCACTTATAGGTGTTACCTAAAAGTTGATACCAGTGAAGATATTTCCACAGAGAAGGGCAATCACAGATTCATTAAACAAACTTATGGCTCACCAATGGAAAGGTGTGAGGATTGGATACATTAGGATATTGGTGTAAAGAGACACATACCAACACAAGTGAAATATATAATCACCAAAGACCTACGGGATACCAAGAGAAGACTACTCAACATTCTGCCATAACGTACATGGGAAAAGGATCCCAGGAAGAACAGACATATGTATTTGTGTAAAAGAACCACATCTTGCACACCTAGAAGAAGCCAAACATTGTAATCAAACATGCTGTGATAAAATATAAAAATTAAATTACAAAAATGAACAAGAAGTAGTGAGACATAAACTTAAGGGGCTTTTTCCTGGCACATTCCATTCTAAATTACAACCTAGAACACAACATCCATTGAGGCTTTGTTACCCTAGTAACCAGATTTGGTAAAGGAGAACTGCTGCCACCTTGTGGCCGTTTCACACAACAGCAGATTTAATCCAAGGGCTAATGGTCAGTTGATATTCAAAATAATTGCAGGCCTGTAAATGACACCTGCCCTGAAAACAAATCCTGGGGTCGTATATCAACAAAAAATTCAAAAGACATCCACTTTTCAAAACGACAGTTTCAAAAGGCATATTTTATGCACATTTGTCTTCTCTTTCCTTTTCTTTCTTTCTTTTGTTAAGAAAACAGGAATGGAAAAAGGCTGAACATCAGGAATTAATAAAGACATGCAAATCCATTGTACAAAAACGTTCACCTGACAGCCGACAGAATGATCATCAGCAAAAAAAAGTCTACAAAGAATAAATGCTGCATGGGTTTTAGAGAAGAGCCTACACTTTAGCGGCTGGTGGGATGTAACCTGGTAACAGCGAGTAGTGAGAACAGAACGGTGGTGTGTTTAAGAGTAAACATTGAGATACCATGTGATCTGGTAGGCCCACTGTTGGCCTATCACCTGAGTAGACCAGAATCAAAAAGACACAGGCTGAAATCCCTGCACTGTAGCAACATGGACCATGGCCAAGACCTGGAAGAAACAAAAATGTCCATCAACAGAAGAATGCACCAAGAAGATGTCATCCAAGTACAAAATGGAATATTAGCCATGGAAAAGCATGGTGCAGTGCCGTTGGCACCACCATAGAAAGATCTAGAGATAATCACCCAACTTGAAGTAAGAAGGAAACCAAAAGACAGACATCCTATGGCATCACTTATAGGTGTTACCTAAAAATTGATAGCCATGAAATAATTTCCAAGAGAAGGACACGCATAGATTCAGAAAACCAATTTATGTTTAACCAAATGGAAAGGTGTAAGGAATATATGAATTAGGATATGGGATTTAACAGACATGTACTAATACGTATGAAATATATAATCACAAAACACCTATGGAATACGAAGAGAGGTCTACTTAACACTCTATAATACCATACACGGGAGAGGAACCAAAGAGGAATAGACAGATACATTGATAGCATGAACCAGAAACTGTACACATAGGAGACTCTACATTTTTATCAAATTTGCTCTGATAATTAAAAAAAATTAAATTTACAAAGAAAAATATCTAGGAGATATAATCTCTTGGGGGTTTGTGCTGGCACATTCTACTCGAATTTGCAGCTTATTAACACGATTTCCAGGAAAGCTCTGTTGCCCCAAATCCCACAGCTGGAAATGGAGAAATGCTGCCGCCTTGTGGCCGTTTCCCACAAGAGCGGCTTTAAACCCACAGCTAATGGTCACTTAACTTTCTCAAGGACTCAGGGCTGTAAAGGTCACCTGCCGTCAAAAAATGTCCTGAGGTAGGGAACGGCCAAAGTATTCAAAACTGGCAAAGTTTTCAAGGAGATAGTATGGAGGGGTAAGTTTTACTCACTCATTTTCAAAAAAGAAGAAAATGGATAAAAGCTCAACATCAGGAATTATTTGACTCATGCAAATCTAACCTCCAAAAAGGTTTCAAATCACACATGTCTACTATCATCAGACAAAGTCTACAAACAATAAATGCTGAAGGGGTTATAGAGAACTGTGTACACTTATCTGCTGGTGGGATGTAAAGTGGTAAGAGCTAATAATGGGAACAGAAAGGAGCTGCGTTTACAAGTAAAAATTGAGCCCCCATTCCATTCAGCAGACCCACCGCTGAGCCTCTCACCTGAGAAGTCCAGAGTCGAGAAGGCACAGGCTTCAACAGCTGCACTGCAGGAATTTTCACAGTAGCCAAGACACGGAAGCATCCAAAATGTCCATCACCACATGAATGGATAAAGAAGTGGTCCGTGTACACAATGGAATATGACCCATGGAAAACGATGAAACACTGCTCTCTGAGGCACCATAGATGAGCCTAGAGATAATCACAGAACATGAGGTAAGTAGGAAGGCAAAAGACATATCCTATGATATCACTTATAGGCGTTATCTAACAACTGACGCAAATGAACATATTTCCACAGTGAAAGACACTCACAGACTTAGAAAACAAACTATGCTTATCTAAAAGGAAAGGTGGTGGGAATGGAAAAATTAAGATTAGGGTTACCATACGTGTACAAATACCTATTAAATACATATATCAAAAGGACCGACCATAGAGCAAGGGTGGTCTATGGAAAACTCTGCTATAATTTACATGGGAATTGGGTCTGTACATGAATATATATATATATATATATATATATATATATATATATATATATATATATATATATATATATATATATATATATATATATATATATATATATATGTATGAATATATTGTACAAATGAACCAGATTGTGTACACATAGGACAAACAATATCCTATTCATTACACCTATTTAAAAAATTGAAACAACGAAGAAAAGTAATGTGACATAAACTTATAGGGGTTTTTCCTGGCACATTCCATTGTAATTTACAACCTAGGAACAGGACTTCCAGAAAGGCTCTGCTGCCCTAGTAACCAGATTTGGCAATGGAGAAATGATGCCGCCTTGTGGCCGTTTCCCACAACAGCAGCTTTAATCCCAGTTCTACTGGTCACTAAATATTCACACTCATTGCATGCCTGTAAATGACACCTGCCCCAAAAAAAAATCCTGGGTTCGAATATCGACCAAAAAATTCAAAAGCGGGCCTCCTTCCAAGAAGACAATTTCAATAGGATTATTGTACTCACCGTTTTTTTCTGTTTTTGTTTAACAGAAATTTAAAATGTTGTGTGGAAAGCTGGACATTAGGAATAACTAAAGACATGCAAATCCAAATTACAAAAACCTATCAGCTCACACCAGTCAGAATGGCCATCAGCAAAAATTCTGCAAAAAATAAATGCTGAAGGTTTTGTGGAGAAGTGCCTACCCTGGGTTCAACGTGGGACATGGTAAGAGCCAGTAATGAAAACACAAAGGAGGTGCCTTGAAAAGATAAGTATGGAGCTACCATTCAATCAAGCATACCCACAGCTTAGCCTATCGCCTTAGAGTATAAGAATCAAAAAGTCACAGGCTGGGCTTCACTGGTGGCGCAGTGGTTGAGAATCTGCCTGCCGATGCAGGGGACACGGGTTCATGTGCCCATCCAAGAAGATCCAACATGGCGCAAAGCGGCTGGTCCCGTGTGCTATGGTTGCTGGGCCTGCACGTCCGGAGCCTTTGCTCCGCAAAGGGAGAGGCCACGGCCGTGAGAGGCCCACATACCGCAAACAAACAAACAAACAAACAAAAAGACACAGCCTGGCAATCCTTCACTACAGCAATATGTACCATAGCCAACACTTGGAAGCAACGAAAATGTCCATCAACAGAGGAATGCACAAAGAAGAAGTGTTCCATGTACACAATGGAATATGTCTCCAAAAAAATATAAATTCCTTTAGAAATCAAACATATGTAAGGGGACATCAGCATTTGTGGGTTTATCCGGGCACATTGCACACTAATTTATAAGCGAGGAACACCACTGCTAGGAAGGTCTGTTTCCCTAGTTACCAGATTGGCAAAGCAGAAATGGTGCCGCCCTCTCGCCATTACCTGCAACAGCAGGTATAAAACCTGTGCTAAGGGTCACTTCATATGCACCAGTACTGGAGGGCTGTAAATGAAACTTGCCCTCAAAATGGCTTGAGGGAGGTAAAGGACAAAATATTTCAAAATGTCATACATACTTCAAGAAAACAATTTGAAGAGGTAAGCTGTACTCTCAGTTGGAAGAAAAAAAGGACATGCCAGAAAGTTCAATTTCAAGGGATTATGAGACACATGCAAATCCAAGCACAAAGAAGTATCAGCTCACACTAGTCAGAGTAAACATCAGCAAAAAATCTACAAAGAATAAATGCTGAAGGTGTTGTGGAGAAGTGCATACCCTCACATTTAAGTGGGACATAACCTGGTAAGTGCCACTAATGAGAACAGAGTGGAGGTGCCTTTACAAGGAAAACATTTTGCTACCATGTGATCCAGGAGGCCCACTCCTGGGCCTATAACCTAAGACAGAATTGGAAAGACACAGGCAGGCAAATGTGCATTGCCGCAGTTATTACAATAGCCAAGACATGGAAGCAACCAAAATGTCCATCAACACATGAGTGGACAAAGATGAACTGGTGCATGTATAGATGGAAAATTAGCCAAGTAGAAAAAGAACACAATGCCATGGGCAGCACCGTAGATGAGTCTAGAGGTAATCACGCAACTTGTAGTAAGTCCGAAAGAGTAAGACACATATCGTATGATATCACTTATAGGTGTTACCTAAAAGTTGATACCAGTGAAGATATTTCCACAGAGAAGGGCAATCACAGATTCATTAAACAAACTTATGGCTCACCAATGGAAAGGTGTGAGGATTGGATACATTAGGATATTGGTGTAAAGAGACACATACCAACACAAGTGAAATATATAATCACCAAAGACCTACGGGATACCAAGAGAAGACTACTCAACATTCTGCCATAATGTACATGGGAAAAGGATCCCAGGAAGAACAGACATATGTATTTGTGTAAAAGAACCACATCTTGCACACCTAGAAGAAGCCAAATATTGTAATCAAACATGCTGTGATAAAATATAAAAATTAAATTACAAAAATGAACAAGAAGTAGTGAGACATAAACTTAAGGGGCTTTTTCCTGGCACATTCCATTCTAAATTACAACCTAGAACACAACTTCCATTGAGGCTTTGTTACCCTAGTAACCAGATTTGGTAAAGGAGAACTGCTGCCACCTTGTGGCCGTTTCACACAACAGCAGATTTAATCCAAGGGCTAATGGTCAGTTGATATTCAAAATAATTGCAGGCCTGTAAATGACACCTGCCCTGAAAACAAATCCTGGGGTCGTATATCAACAAAAAATTCAAAAGACATCCACTTTTCAAAACGACAGTTTCAAAAGGCATATTTTATGCACATTTGTCTTCTCTTTCCTTTTCTTTCTTTCTTTTGTTAAGAAAACAGGAATGGAAAAAGGCTGAACATCAGGAATTAATAAAGACATGCAAATCCATTGTACAAAAACGTTCACCTGACAGCCGACAGAATGATCATCAGCAAAAAAAGTCTACAAAGAATAAATGCTGCATGGGTTTTAGAGAACAGCCTACACTTTAGCGGCTGGTGGGATGTAACCTGGTAACAGCGAGTAGTGAGAACAGAATGGTGGTGTGTTTAAGAGTAAACATTGAGATACCATGTGATCTGGTAGGCCCACTGTTGGCCTATCACCTGAGTAGACCAGAATCAAAAAGACACAGGCTGAAATCCCTGCACTGTAGCAACATGGACCATGGCCAAGACCTGGAAGAAACAAAAATGTCCATCAACAGAAAAATGCACCAAGAAGATGTCATCCATGTACAAAATGGAATATTAGCCATGGAAAAGCATGGTGCAGTGCCGTTGGCACCACCATAGAAAGATCTAGAGATAATCACCCAACTTGAAGTAAGAAGGAAACCAAAAGACAGACATCCTATGGCATCACTTATAGGTGTTACCTAAAAATTGATAGCCATGAAATAATTTCCAAGAGAAGGACACGCATAGATTCAGAAAACCAATTTATGTTTAACCAAATGGAAAGGTGTAAGGAATATATGAATTAGGATATGGGAGTTAACAGACATGTACTAATACGTATGAAATATATAATCACAAAACACCTATGGAATACGAAGAGAGGTCTACTCAACACTCTATAATACCATACACGGGAGAGGAACCAAAGAGGAATAGACAGATACATTGATAGCATGAACCAGAAACTGTACACATAGGAGAATCTACATTTTTATCAAATTTGCTCTGATAATTAAAAAAAATTAAATTTACAAACAAAAATATCTAGGAGATATAATCTCTTGGGGGTTTGTGCTGGCACATTCTACTCGAATTTGCAGCTTATTAACACGATTTCCAGGAAAGCTCTGTTGCCCCAAATCCCACAGCTGGAAATGGAGAAATGCTGCCGCCTTGTGGCCGTTTCCCACAAGAGCGGCTTTAAACCCACAGCTAATGGTCACTTAACTTTCTCAAGGACTCAGGGCTGTAAAGGTCACCTGCCGTCAAAAAATGTCCTGAGGTAGGGAACGGCCAAAGTATTCAAAACTGGCAAAGTTTTCAAGGAGATAGTATGGAGGGGTAAGTTATACTCACTCATTTTCAAAAAAGAAGAAAATGGATAAAGCTCAACATCAGGAATTATTTGACTCATGCAAATCTAACCTCCAAAAAGGTTTCAAATCACACATGTCTACTATCATCAGACAAAGTCTACAAACAATAAATGCTGAAGGGGTTATAGAGAACTGTGTACCCTTATCTGCTGGTGGGATGTAAAGTGGTAAGAGCTAATAATGGGAACAGAAAGGAGCTGCGTTTACAAGTAAAAATTGAGCCTCCATTCCATTCAGCAGACCCACCGCTGAGCCTCTCACCTGAGAAGTCCAGAGTCGAGAAGGCACAGGCTTCAACAGCTGCACTGCAGGAATTTTCACAGTAGCCAAGACACGGAAGCATCCAAAATGTCCATCACCACATGAATGGATAAAGAAGTGGTCCGTGTACACAATGGAATATGACCCATGGAAAACGATGAAACACTGCTCTCTGAGGCACCATAGATGAGCCTAGAGATAATCACAGAACATGAGGTAAGTAGGAAAGCAAGAGACATATCCTATGATATCACTTATAGGCGTTATCTAACAACTGACGCAAATGAACATATTTCCACAGTGAAAGACACTCACAGACTTAGAAAACAAACTATGCTTATCTAAAAGGAAAGGTGGTGGGAATGGAAAAATTAAGATTAGGGTTACCATACGTGTACAAATACCTATTAAATACATATATCAAAAGGACCGACCATAGAGCAAGGGTGGTCTATGGAAAACTCTGCTATAATTTACATGGGAATTGGGTCTGTACATGAATATATATATATATATATATATATATATATATATATATATATATATATATGTATGTATGAATATATTGTACAAATGAACCAGATTGTGTACACATAGGACAAACAATATCCTATTCATTACACCTATTTAAAAAATTGAAACAACGAAGAAAAGTAATGTGACATAAACTTATAGGGGTTTTTCCTGGCACATTCCATTGTAATTTACAACCTAGGAACAGGACTTCCAGAAAGGCTCTGCTGCCCTAGTAACCAGATTTGGCAATGGAGAAATGATGCCGCCTTGTGGCCGTTTCCCACAACAGCAGCTTTAATCCCAGTTCTACTGGTCTCTAAATATTCACACTCATTGCATGCCTGTAAATGACAGCTGCCCCCCAAAAAAATCCTGGGTTCGAATATCGACCAAAAAATTCAAAAGCGGGCCTCCTTCCAAGAAGACAATTTCAATAGGATTATTGTACTCACCGTTTTTTTCTGTTTTTGTTTAACAGAAATTTAAAATGTTGTGGGAAAAGCTGGACATTAGGAATAACTAAAGACATGCAAATCCAAATTACAAAAACCTATCAGCTCACACCAGTCAGAATGGCCATCAGCAAAAATTCTGCAAAAAATAAATGCTGAAGGTTTTGTGGAGAAGTGCCTACCCTTGGTTCAACTTGGGACATGGTAAGAGCCAGTAATGAAAACACAAAGGAGGTGCCTTGAAAAGATAAGTATGGAGCTACCATTCAATCAAGCATACCCACAGCTTGGCCTATCGCCTGAGAGTATAAGAATCAAAAAGTCACAGGCTGGGCTTCACTGGTGGCGCAGTGGTTGAGAATCTGCCTGCCGATGCAGGGGACACGGGTTCATGTGCCCAGCCAAGAAGATCCAACATGGCGCAAAGCGGCTGGTCCCGTGTGCTATGGCTGCTGGGCCTGCACGTCCGGAGCCTTTGCTCCGCAAAGGGAGAGGCCACGGCCGTGAAAGGCCCACATACCGCAAACAAACAAACAAACAAACAGAAAGACACAGCCTGGCAATCCTTCACTACAGCAATATGTACCATAGCCAACACTTGGAAGCAACGAAAATGTCCATCCACAGAGGAATGCACAAAGAAGAAGTGTTCCATGTACACAATGGAATTTGTCTCCAAAAAAATATAAATTCCTTTAGAAATCAAACATATGTAAGGGGACATCAGCATTTGTGGGTTTATCCGGGCACATTGCACACTAATTTATAAGCGAGAAACACCACTGCTAGGAAGGTCTGTTTCCCTAGTTACCAGATTGGCAAAGCAGAAATGGTGCCGCCCTCTCGCCATTACCTGCAACAGCAGGTATAAAACCTGTGCTAAGGGTCACTTCATATGCACCAGTACTGGAGGGCTGTAAATGAAACTTGCCCTCAAAATGGCTTGAGGGAGGTAAAGGACAAAATATTTCAAAATGTCATACATACTTCAAGAAAACAATTTGAAGAGGTAAGCTGTACTCTCAGTTGGAAGAAAAAAAGGACATGCCAGAAAGTTCAATTTCAAGGGATTATGAGACACATGCAAATCCAAGCACAAAGAAGTATCAGCTCACACTAGTCAGAGTAAACATCAGCAAAAAATCTACAAAGAATAAATGCTGAAGGTGTTGTGGAGAAGTGCATACCCTCACATTTAAGTGGGACATAACCTGGTAAGTGCCACTAATGAGAACAGAGTGGAGGTGCCTTTACAAGGAAAACATTTTGCTACCATGTGATCCAGGAGGCCCACTCCTGGGCCTATAACCTAAGAAGACAGAATTGGAAAGACACAGGCAGGCAAATGCGCATTGCCGCAGTTATTACAATAGCCAAGACATGGAAGCAACCAAAATGTCCATCAACAGATGAGTGGACAAAGATGAACTGGTGCATGTATAGATGGAAAATTAGCCAAGTAGAAAAAGAACACAATGCCATGGGCAGCACCGTAGATGAGTCTAGAGGTAATCACGCAACTTGTAGTAAGTCCGAAAGAGTAAGACACATATCGTATGATATCACTTATAGGTGTTACCTAAAAGTTGATACCAGTGAAGATATTTCCACAGAGAAGGGCAATCACAGATTCATTAAACAAACTTATGGCTCACCAATGGAAAGGTGTGAGGATTGGATACATTAGGATATTGGTGTAAAGAGACACATACCAACACAAGTGAAATATATAATCACCAAAGACCTACGGGATACCAAGAGAAGACTACTCAACATTCTGCCATAACGTACATGGGAAAAGGATCCCAGGAAGAACAGACATATGTATTTGTGTAAAAGAACCACATCTTGCACACCTAGAAGAAGCCAAACATTGTAATCAAACATGCTGTGATAAAATATAAAAATTAAATTACAAAAATGAACAAGAAGTAGTGAGACATAAACTTAAGGGGCTTTTTCCTGGCACATTCCATTCTAAATTACAACCTAGAACACAACTTCCATTGAGGCTTTGTTACCCTAGTAACCAGATTTGGTAAAGGAGAACTGCTGCCACCTTGTGGCCGTTTCACACAACAGCAGATTTAATCCAAGGGCTAATGGTCAGCTGATATTCAAAATAATTGCAGGCCTGTAAATGACACCTGCCCTGAAAACAAATCCTGGGGTCGTATATCAACAAAAAATTCAAAAGACATCCACTTTTCAAAACGACAGTTTCAAAAGGCATATTTTATGCACATTTGTCTTCTCTTTCCTTTTCTTTCTTTCTTTTGTTAAGAAAACAGGAATGGAAAAAGGCTGAACATCAGGAATTAATAAAGACATGCAAATCCATTGTACAAAAACGTTCACCTGACAGCCGACAGAATGATCATCAGCAAAAAAAAGTCTACAAAGAATAAATGCTGCATGGGTTTTAGAGAAGAGCCTACACTTTAGCGGCTGGTGGGATGTAACCTGGTAACAGCGAGTAGTGAGAACAGAACGGTGGTGTGTTTAAGAGTAAACATTGAGATACCATGTGATCTGGTAGGCCCACTGTTGGCCTATCACCTGAGTAGACCAGAATCAAAAAGACACAGGCTGAAATCCCTGCACTGTAGCAACATGGACCATGGCCAAGACCTGGAAGAAACAAAAATGTCCATCAACAGAAAAATGCACCAAGAAGATGTCATCCAAGTACAAAATGGAATATTAGCCATGGAAAAGCATGGTGCAGTGCCGTTGGCACCACCATAGAAAGATCTAGAGATAATCACCCAACTTGAAGTAAGAAGGAAACCAAAAGACAGACATCCTATGGCATCACTTATAGGTGTTACCTAAAAATTGATAGCCATGAAATAATTTCCAAGAGAAGGACACGCATAGATTCAGAAAACCAATTTATGTTTAACCAAATGGAAAGGTGTAAGGAATATATGAATTAGGATATGGGAGTTAACAGACATGTACTAATACGTATGAAATATATAATCACAAAACACCTATGGAATACGAAGAGAGGTCTACTCAACACTCTATAATACCATACACGGGAGAGGAACCAAAGAGGAATAGACAGATACATTGATAGCATGAACCAGAAACTGTACACATAGGAGACTCTACATTTTTATCAAATTTGCTCTGATAATTAAAAAAAATTACATTTACAAACAAAAATATCTAGGAGATATAATCTCTTGGGGGTTTGTGCTGGCACATTCTACTCGAATTTGCAGCTTATTAACACGATTTCCAGGAAAGCTCTGTTGCCCCAAATCCCACAGCTGGAAATGGAGAAATGCTGCCGCCTTGTGGCCGTTTCCCACAAGAGCGGCTTTAAACCCACAGCTAATGGTCACTTAACTTTCTCAAGGACTCAGGGCTGTAAAGGTCACCTGCCGTCAAAAAATGTCCTGAGGTAGGGAACGGTCAAAGTATTCAAAACTGGCAAAGTTTTCAAGGAGATAGTATGGAGGGGTAAGTTTTACTCACTCATTTTCAAAAAAGAAGAAAATGGATAAAAGCTCAACATCAGGAATTATTTGACTCATGCAAATCTAACCTCCAAAAAGGTTTCAAATCACACATGTCTACTATCATCAGACAGTCTACAAACAATAAATGCTGAAGGGGTTATAGAGAACTGTGTACCCTTATCTGCTGGTGGGATGTAAAGTGGTAAGAGCTAATAATGGGAACAGAAAGGAGCTGCGTTTACAAGTAAAAATTGAGCCCCCATTCCATTCAGCAGACCCACCGCTGAGCCTCTCACCTGAGAAGTCCAGAGTCGAGAAGGCACAGGCTTCAACAGCTGCACTGCAGGAATTTTCACAGTAGCCAAGACACGGAAGCATCCAAAATGTCCATCACCACATGAATGGATAAAGAAGTGGTCCGTGTACACAATGGAATATGACCCATGGAAAACGATGAAACACTGCTCTCTGAGGCACCATAGATGAGCCTAGAGATAATCACAGAACATGAGGTAAGTAGGAAAGCAAAAGACATATCCTATGATATCACTTATAGGCGTTATCTAACAACTGACGCAAATGAACATATTTCCACAGTGAAAGACACTCACAGACTTAGAAAACAAACTATGCTTATCTAAAAGGAAAGGTGGTGGGAATAAAAAATTAAGATTAGGGTTACCATACGTGTACAAATACCTATTAAATACATATATCAAAAGGACCGACCATAGAGCAAGGGTGGTCTATGGAAAACTCTGCTATAATTTACATGGGAATTGGGTCTGTACATGAATATATATATATATATATATATATATATATATATATATATATATATATATATATATATATGTATGTATGAATATATTGTACAAATGAACCAGATTGTGTACACATAGGACAAACAATATCCTATTCATTACACCTATTTAAAAAATTGAAACAACGAAGAAAAGTAATGTGACATAAACTTATAGGGGTTTTTCCTGGCACATTCCATTGTAATTTACAACCTAGGAACAGGACTTCCAGAAAGGCTCTGCTGCCCTAGTAACCAGATTTGGCAATGGAGAAATGATGCCGCCTTGTGGCCGTTTCCCACAACAGCAGCTTTAATCCCAGTTCTACTGGTCACTAAATATTCACACTCATTGCATGCCTGTAAATGACACCTGCCCCCAAAAAAACTCCTGGGTTCGAATATCGACCAAAAAATTCAAAAGCGGGCCTCCTTCCAAGAAGACAATTTCAATAGGATTATTGTACTCACCGTTTTTTTCTGTTTTTGTTTAACAGAAATTTAAAATGTTGTGTGGAAAGCTGGACATTAGGAATAACTAAAGACATGCAAATCCAAATTACAAAAACCTATCAGCTCACACCAGTCAGAATGGCCATCAGCAAAAATTCTGCAAAAAATAAATGCTGAAGGTTTTGTGGAGAAGTGCCTACCCTTGGTTCAACGTGGGACATGGTAAGAGCCAGTAATGAAAACACAAAGGAGGTGCCTTGAAAAGATAAGTATGGAGCTACCATTCAATCAAGCATACCCACAGCTTGGCCTATCGCCTGAGAGTATAAGAATCAAAAAGTCACAGGCTGGGCTTCACTGGTGGCGCAGTGGTTGAGAATCTGCCTGCCGATGCAGGGGACACGGGTTCATGTGCCCAGCCAAGAAGATCCAACATGGCGCAAAGCGGCTGGTCCCGTGTGCTATGGCTGCTGGGCCTGCACGTCCGGAGCCTTTGCTCCGCAAAGCGAGAGGCCACGGCCGTGAGAGGCCCACATACCGCAAACAAACAAACAAACAAACAGAAAGACACAGCCTGGCAATCCTTCACTACAGCAATATGTACCATAGCCAACACTTGGAAGCAACGAAAATGTCCATCCACAGAGGAATGCACAAAGAAGAAGTGTTCCATGTACACAATGGAATATGTCTCCAAAAAAATATAAATTCCTTTAGAAATCAAACATATGTAAGGGGACATCAGCATTTGTGGGTTTATCCGGGCACATTGCACACTAATTTATAAGCGAGGAACACCACTGCTAGGAAGGTCTGTTTCCCTAGTTACCAGATTGGCAAAGCAGAAATGGTGCCGCCCTCTCGCCATTACCTGCAACAGCAGGTATAAAACCTGTGCTAAGGGTCACTTCATATGCACCAGTACTGGAGGGCTGTAAATGAAACTTGCCCTCAAAATGGCTTGAGGGAGGTAAAGGACAAAATATTTCAAAATGTCATACATACTTCAAGAAAACAATTTGAAGAGGTAAGCTGTACTCTCAGTTGGAAGAAAAAAAGGACATGCCAGAAAGTTCAATTTCAAGGGATTATGAGACACATGCAAATCCAAGCACAAAGAAGTATCAGCTCACACTAGTCAGAGTAAACATCAGCAAAAAATCTACAAAGAATAAATGCTGAAGGTGTTGTGGAGAAGTGCATACCCTCACATTTAAGTGGGACATAACCTGGTAAGTGCCACTAATGAGAACAGAGTGGAGGTGCCTTTACAAGGAAAACATTTTGCTACCATGTGATCCAGGAGGCCCACTCCTGGGCCTATAACCTAAGAAGACAGAATTGGAAAGACACAGGCAGGCAAATGCGCATTGCCGCAGTTATTACAATAGCCAAGACATGGAAGCAACCAAAATGTCCATCAACAGATGAGTGGACAAAGATGAACTGGTGCATGTATAGATGGAAAATTAGCCAAGTAGAAAAAGAACACAATGCCATGGGCAGCACCGTAGATGAGTCTAGAGGTAATCACGCAACTTGTAGTAAGTCCGAAAGAGTAAGACACATATCGTATGATATCACTTATAGGTGTTACCTAAAAGTTGATACCAGTGAAGATATTTCCACAGAGAAGGGCAATCACAGATTCATTAAACAAACTTATGGCTCACCAATGGAAAGGTGTGAGGATTGGATACATTAGGATATTGGTGTAAAGAGACACATACCAACACAAGTGAAATATATAATCACCAAAGACCTACGGGATACCAAGAGAAGACTACTCAACATTCTGCCATAACGTACATGGGAAAAGGATCCCAGGAAGAACAGACATATGTATTTGTGTAAAAGAACCACATCTTGCACACCTAGAAGAAGCCAAACATTGTAATCAAACATGCTGTGATAAAATATAAAAATTAAATTACAAAAATGAACAAGAAGTAGTGAGACATAAACTTAAGGGGCTTTTTCCTGGCACATTCCATTCTAAATTACAACCTAGAACACAACTTCCATTGAGGCTTTGTTACCCTAGTAACCAGATTTGGTAAAGGAGAACTGCTGCCACCTTGTGGCCGTTTCACACAACAGCAGATTTAATCCAAGGGCTAATGGTCAGTTGATATTCAAAATAATTGCAGGCCTGTAAATGACACCTGCCCTGAAAACAAATCCTGGGGTCGTATATCAACAAAAAATTCAAAAGACATCCACTTTTCAAAACGACAGTTTCAAAAGGCATATTTTATGCACATTTGTCTTCTCTTTCCTTTTCTTTCTTTCTTTTGTTAAGAAAACAGGAATGGAAAAAGGCTGAACATCAGGAATTAATAAAGACATGCAAATCCATTGTACAAAAACGTTCACCTGACAGCCGACAGAATGATCATCAGCAAAAAAAAGTCTACAAAGAATAAATGCTGCATGGGTTTTAGAGAAGAGCCTACACTTTAGCGGCTGGTGGGATGTAACCTGGTAACAGCGAGTAGTGAGAACAGAACGGTGGTGTGTTTAAGAGTAAACATTGAGATACCATGTGATCTGGTAGGCCCACTGTTGGCCTATCACCTGAGTAGACCAGAATCAAAAAGACACAGGCTGAAATCCCTGCACTGTAGCAACATGGACCATGGCCAAGACCTGGAAGAAACAAAAATGTCCATCAACAGAAAAATGCACCAAGAAGATGTCATCCAAGTACAAAATGGAATATTAGCCATGGAAAAGCATGGTGCAGTGCTGTTGGCACCACCATAGAAAGATCTAGAGATAATCACCCAACTTGAAGTAAGAAGGAAACCAAAAGACAGACATCCTATGGCATCACTTATAGGTGTTACCTAAAAATTGATAGCCATGAAATAATTTCCAAGAGAAGGACACGCATAGATTCAGAAAACCAATTTATGTTTAACCAAATGGAAAGGTGTAAGGAATATATGAATTAGGATATGGGAGTTAACAGACATGTACTAATACGTATGAAATATATAATCACAAAACACCTATGGAATACGAAGAGAGGTCTACTCAACACTCTATAATACCATACACGGGAGAGGCTCCAAAGAGGAATAGACAGATACATTGATAGCATGAACCAGAAACTGTACACATAGGAGACTCTACATTTTTATCAAATTTGCTCTGCTAATTAAAAAAAATTACATTTACAAACAAAAATATCTAGGAGATATAATCTCTTGGGGGTTTGTGCTGGCACATTCTACTCGAATTTGCAGCTTATTAACACGATTTCCAGGAAAGCTCTGTTGCCCCAAATCCCACAGCTGGAAATGGAGAAATGCTGCCGCCTTGTGGCCGTTTCCCACAAGAGCGGCTTTAAACCCACAGCTAATGGTCACTTAACATTCTCAAGGACTCAGGGCTGTAAAGGTCACCTGCCGTCAAAAAATGTCCTGAGGTAGGGAATGGCCAAAGTATTCAAAACTGGCAAAGTTTTCAAGGAGATAGTATGGAGGGGTAAGTTTTACTCACTCATTTTCAAAAAAGAAGAAAATGGATAAAAGCTCAACATCAGGAATTATTTGACTCATGCAAATCTAACCTCCAAAAAGGTTTCAAATCACACATGTCTACTATCATCAGACAAAGTCTACAAACAATAAATGCTGAAGGGGTTATAGAGAACTGTGTACCCTTATCTGCTGGTGGGATGTAAAGTGGTAAGAGCTAATAATGGGAACAGAAAGGAGCTGCGTTTACAAGTAAAAATTGAGCCTCCATTCCATTCAGCAGACCCACCGCTGAGCCTCTCACCTGAGAAGTCCAGAGTCGAGAAGGCACAGGCTTCAACAGCTGCACTGCAGGAATTTTCACAGTAGCCAAGACACGGAAGCATCCAAAATGTCCATCACCACATGAATGGATAAAGAAGTGGTCCGTGTACACAATGGAATATGACCCATGGAAAACGATGAAACACTGCTCTCTGAGGCACCATAGATGAGCCTAGAGATAATCACAGAACATGAGGTAAGTAGGAAAGCAAAAGACATATCCTATGATATCACTTATAGGCGTTATCTAACAACTGACGCAAATGAACATATTTCCACAGTGAAAGACACTCACAGACTTAGAAAACAAACTATGCTTATCTAAAAGGAAAGGTGGTGGGAATAAAAAATTAAGATTAGGGTTACCATACGTGTACAAATACCTATTAAATACATATATCAAAAAGACCGACCATAGAGCAAGGGTGGTCTATGGAAAACTCTGCTATAATTTACATGGGAATTGGGTCTGTACATGAATATATATGTGTATATATATATATATATATATATATATATATATATATATATATATATATATATATATATATATATATATGTATGTATGAATATATTGTACAAATGAAACAGATTGTGTACACATAGGACAAACAATATCCTATTCATTACACCTATTTAAAAAATTGAAACAACGAAGAAAAGTAATGTGACATAAACTTATAGGGGTTTTCCTGGCACATTCCATTGTAATTTACAACCTAGGAACAGGACTTCCAGAAAGGCTCTGCTGCCCTAGTAACCAGATTTGGCAATGGAGAAATGATGCCGCCTTGTGGCCGTTTCCCACAACAGCAGCTTTAATCCCAGTTCTACTGGTCACTAAATATTCACACTCATTGCATGCCTGTAAATGACACCTGCCCTCAAAAAAAATCCTGGGTTCGAATATCGACCAAAAAATCCAAAATCGGGCCTCCTTCCAAGAAGACAATTTCAATAGGATTATTGTACTCACCGTTTTTTTCTGTTTTTGTTTAACAGAAATTTAAAATGTTGTGTGGAAAGCTGAACATTAGGAATAACTAAAGACATGCAAATCCAAATTACAAAAACCTATCAGCTCACACCAGTCAGAATGGCCATCAGCAAAAATTCTGCAAAAAATAAATGCTGAAGCTTTTGTGGAGAAGTGCCTACCCTTGGTTCAACGTGGGACATGGTAAGAGCCAGTAATGAAAACACAAAGGAGGTGCCTTGAAAAGATAAGTATGGAGCTACCATTCAATCAAGCATACCCACAGCTTGGCCTATCGCCTGAGAGTATAAGAATCAAAAAGTCACAGGCTGGGCTTCACTGGTGGCGCAGTGGTTGAGAATCTGCCTGCCGATGCAGGGGACACGGGTTCATGTGCCCAGCCAAGAAGATCCAACATGGCGCAAAGCGGCTGGTCCCGTGTGCTATGGCTGCTGGGCCTGCACGTCCGGAGCCTTTGCTCCGCAAAGGGAGAGGCCACGGCCGTGAGAGGCCCACATACCGCAAACAAACAAACAAACAAACAGAAAGACACAGCCTGGCAATCCTTCACTACAGCAATATGTACCATAGCCAACACTTGGAAGCAACGAAAATGTCCATCCACAGAGGAATGCACAAAGAAGAAGTGTTCCATGTACACAATGGAATATGTCTCCAAAAAAATATAAATTCCTTTAGAAATCAAACATATGTAAGGGGACATCAGCATTTGTGGGTTTATCCGGGCACATTGCACACTAATTTATAAGCGAGGAACACCACTGCTAGGAAGGTCTGTTTCCCTAGTTACCAGATTGGCAAAGCAGAAATGGTGCCGCCCTCTCGCCATTACCTGCAACAGCAGGTATAAAACCTGTGCTAAGGGTCACTTCATATGCACCAGTACTGGAGGGCTGTAAATGAAACTTGCCCTCAAAATGGCTTGAGGGAGGTAAAGGACAAAATATTTCAAAATGTCATACATACTTCAAGAAAACAATTTGAAGAGGTAAGCTGTACTCTCAGTTGGAAGAAAAAAAGGACATGCCAGAAAGTTCAATTTCAAGGGATTATGAGACACATGCAAATCCAAGCACAAAGAAGTATCAGCTCACACTAGTCAGAGTAAACATCAGCAAAAAATCTACAAAGAATAAATGCTGAAGGTGTTGTGGAGAAGTGCATACCCTCACATTTAAGTGGGACATAACCTGGTAAGTGCCACTAATGAGAACAGAGTGGAGGTGCCTTTACAAGGAAAACATTTTGCTACCATGTGATCCAGGAGGCCCACTCCTGGGCCTATAACCTAAGAAGACAGAATTGGAAAGACACAGGCAGGCAAATGCGCATTGCCGCAGTTATTACAATAGCCAAGACATGGAAGCAACCAAAATGTCCATCAACAGATGAGTGGACAAAGATGAACTGGTGCATGTATAGATGGAAAATTAGCCAAGTAGAAAAAGAACACAATGCCATGGGCAGCACCGTAGATGAGTCTAGAGGTAATCACGCAACTTGTAGTAAGTCCGAAAGAGTAAGACACATATCGTATGATATCACTTATAGGTGTTACCTAAAAGTTGATACCAGTGAAGATATTTCCACAGAGAAGGGCAATCACAGATTCATTAAACAAACTTATGGCTCACCAATGGAAAGGTGTGAGGATTGGATACATTAGGATATTGGTGTAAAGAGACACATACCAACACAAGTGAAATATATAATCACCAAAGACCTACGGGATACCAAGAGAAGACTACTCAACATTCTGCCATAACGTACATGGGAAAAGGATCCCAGGAAGAACAGACATATGTATTTGTGTAAAAGAACCACATCTTGCACACCTAGAAGAAGCCAAACATTGTAATCAAACATGCTGTGATAAAATATAAAAATTAAATTACAAAAATGAACAAGAAGTAGTGAGACATAAACTTAAGGGGCTTTTTCCTGGCACATTCCATTCTAAATTACAACCTAGAACACAACTTCCATTGAGGCTTTGTTACCCTAGTAACCAGATTTGGTAAAGGAGAACTGCTGCCACCTTGTGGCCGTTTCACACAACAGCAGATTTAATCCAAGGGCTAATGGTCAGTTGATATTCAAAATAATTGCAGGCCTGTAAATGACACCTGCCCTGAAAACAAATCCTGGGGTCGTATATCAACAAAAAATTCAAAAGACATCCACTTTTCAAAACGACAGTTTCAAAAGGCATATTTTATGCACATTTGTCTTCTCTTTCCTTTTCTTTCTTTCTTTTGTTAAGAAAACAGGAATGGAAAAAGGCTGAACATCAGGAATTAATAAAGACATGCAAATCCATTGTACAAAAACGTTCACCTGACAGCCGACAGAATGATCATCAGCAAAAAAAAGTCTACAAAGAATAAATGCTGCATGGGTTTTAGAGAAGAGCCTACACTTTAGCGGCTGGTGGGATGTAACCTGGTAACAGCGAGTAGTGAGAACAGAACGGTGGTGTGTTTAAGAGTAAACATTGAGATACCATGTGATCTGGTAGGCCCACTGTTGGCCTATCACCTGAGTAGACCAGAATCAAAAAGACACAGGCTGAAATCCCTGCACTGTAGCAACATGGACCATGGCCAAGACCTGGAAGAAACAAAAATGTCCATCAACAGAAAAATGCACCAAGAAGATGTCATCCAAGTACAAAATGGAATATTAGCCATGGAAAAGCATGGTGCAGTGCTGTTGGCACCACCATAGAAAGATCTAGAGATAATCACCCAACTTGAAGTAAGAAGGAAACCAAAAGACAGACATCCTATGGCATCACTTATAGGTGTTACCTAAAAATTGATAGCCATGAAATAATTTCCAAGAGAAGGACACGCATAGATTCAGAAAACCAATTTATGTTTAACCAAATGGAAAGGTGTAAGGAATATATGAATTAGGATATGGGAGTTAACAGACATGTACTAATACGTATGAAATATATAATCACAAAACACCTATGGAATACGAAGAGAGGTCTACTCAACACTCTATAATACCATACACGGGAGAGGCTCCAAAGAGGAATAGACAGATACATTGATAGCATGAACCAGAAACTGTACACATAGGAGACTCTACATTTTTATCAAATTTGCTCTGCTAATTAAAAAAAATTAAATTTACAAACAAAAATATCTAGGAGATATAATCTCTTGGGGGTTTGTGCTGGCACATTCTACTCGAATTTGCAGCTTATTAACACGATTTCCAGGAAAGCTCTGTTGCCCCAAATCCCACAGCTGGAAATGGAGAAATGCTGCCGCCTTGTGGCCGTTTCCCACAAGAGCGGCTTTAAACCCACAGCTAATGGTCACTTAACATTCTCAAGGACTCAGGGCTGTAAAGGTCACCTGCCGTCAAAAAATGTCCTGAGGTAGGGAATGGCCAAAGTATTCAAAACTGGCAAAGTTTTCAAGGAGATAGTATGGAGGGGTAAGTTTTACTCACTCATTTTCAAAAAAGAAGAAAATGGATAAAAGCTCAACATCAGGAATTATTTGACTCATGCAAATCTAACCTCCAAAAAGGTTTCAAATCACACATGTCTACTATCATCAGACAAAGTCTACAAACAATAAATGCTGAAGGGGTTATAGAGAACTGTGTACCCTTATCTGCTGGTGGGATGTAAAGTGGTAAGAGCTAATAATGGGAACAGAAAGGAGCTGCGTTTACAAGTAAAAATTGAGCCTCCATTCCATTCAGCAGACCCACCGCTGAGCCTCTCACCTGAGAAGTCCAGAGTCGAGAAGGCACAGGCTTCAACAGCTGCACTGCAGGAATTTTCACAGTAGCCAAGACACGGAAGCATCCAAAATGTCCATCACCACATGAATGGATAAAGAAGTGGTCCGTGTACACAATGGAATATGACCCATGGAAAACGATGAAACACTGCTCTCTGAGGCACCATAGATGAGCCTAGAGATAATCACAGAACATGAGGTAAGTAGGAAAGCAAGAGACATATCCTATGATATCACTTATAGGCGTTATCTAACAACTGACACAAATGAACATATTTCCACAGTGAAAGACACTCACAGACTTAGAAAACAAACTATGCTTATCTAAAAGGAAAGGTGGTGGGAATAAAAAATTAAGATTAGGGTTACCATACGTGTACAAATACCTATTAAATACATATATCAAAAAGACCGACCATAGAGCAAGGGTGGTCTATGGAAAACTCTGCTATAATTTACATGGGAATTGGGTCTGTACATGAATATATATGTATATATATATATATATATATATATATATATATATATATATATATATATATATGTATGTATGAATATATTGTACAAATGAAACAGATTGTGTACACATAGGACAAACAATATCCTATTCATTACACCTATTTAAAAAATTGAAACAACGAAGAAAAGTAATGTGACATAAACTTATAGGGGTTTTTCCTGGCACATTCCATTGTAATTTACAACCTAGGAACAGGACTTCCAGAAAGGCTCTGCTGCCCTAGTAACCAGATTTGGCAATGGAGAAATGATGCCGCCTTGTGGCCGTTTCCCACAACAGCAGCTTTAATCCCAGTTCTACTGGTCACTAAATATTCACACTCATTGCATGCCTGTAAATGACACCTGCCCTCAAAAAAAATCCTGGGTTCGAATATCGACCAAAAAATCCAAAATCGGGCCTCCTTCCAAGAAGACAATTTCAATAGGATTATTGTACTCACCGTTTTTTTCTGTTTTTGTTTAACAGAAATTTAAAATGTTGTGTGGAAAGCTGAACATTAGGAATAACTAAAGACATGCAAATCCAAATTACAAAAACCTATCAGCTCACACCAGTCAGAATGGCCATCAGCAAAAATTCTGCAAAAAATAAATGCTGAAGCTTTTGTGGAGAAGTGCCTACCCTTGGTTCAACGTGGGACATGGTAAGAGCCAGTAATGAAAACACAAAGGAGGTGCCTTGAAAAGATAAGTATGGAGCTACCATTCAATCAAGCATACCCACAGCTTGGCCTATCGCCTGAGAGTATAAGAATCAAAAAGTCACAGGCTGGGCTTCACTGGTGGCGCAGTGGTTGAGAATCTGCCTGCCGATGCAGGGGACACGGGTTCATGTGCCCAGCCAAGAAGATCCAACATGGCGCAAAGCGGCTGGTCCCGTGTGCTATGGCTGCTGGGCCTGCACGTCCGGAGCCTTTGCTCCGCAAAGGGAGAGGCCACGGCCGTGAGAGGCCCACATACCGCAAACAAACAAACAAACAAACAGAAAGACACAGCCTGGCAATCCTTCACTACAGCAATATGTACCATAGCCAACACTTGGAAGCAACGAAAATGTCCATCCACAGAGGAATGCACAAAGAAGAAGTGTTCCATGTACACAATGGAATATGTCTCCAAAAAAATATAAATTCCTTTAGAAATCAAACATATGTAAGGGGACATCAGCATTTGTGGGTTTATCCGGGCACATTGCACACTAATTTATAAGCGAGGAACACCACTGCTAGGAAGGTCTGTTTCCCTAGTTACCAGATTGGCAAAGCAGAAATGGTGCCGCCCTCTCGCCATTACCTGCAACAGCAGGTATAAAACCTGTGCTAAGGGTCACTTCATATGCACCAGTACTGGAGGGCTGTACATGAAACTTGCCCTCAAAATGGCTTGAGGGAGGTAAAGGACAAAATATTTCAAAATGTCATACATACTTCAAGAAAACAATTTGAAGAGGTAAGCTGTACTCTCAGTTGGAAGAAAAAAAGGACATGCTAGAAAGTTCAATTTCAAGGGATTATGAGACACATGCAAATCCAAGCACAAAGAAGTATCAGCTCACACTAGTCAGAGTAAACATCAGCAAAAAATCTACAAAGAATAAATGCTGACGGTGTTGTGGAGAAGTGCATACCCTCACATTTAAGTGGGACATAACCTGGTAAGTGCCACTAATGAGAACAGAGTGGAGGTGCCTTTACAAGGAAAACATTTTGCTACCATGTGATCCAGGAGGCCCACTCCTGGGCCTATAACCTAAGAAGACAGAATTGGAAAGACACAGGCAGGCAAATGCGCATTGCCGCAGTTATTACAATAGCCAAGACATGGAAGCAACCAAAATGTCCATCAACAGATGAGTGGACAAAGATGAACTGGTGCATGTATAGATGGAAAATTAGCCAAGTAGAAAAAGAACACAATGCCATGGGCAGCACCGTAGATGAGTCTAGAGGTAATCACGCAACTTGTAGTAAGTCCGAAAGAGTAAGACACATATCGTATGATATCACTTATAGGTGTTACCTAAAAGTTGATACCAGTGAAGATATTTCCACAGAGAAGGGCAATCACAGATTCATTAAACAAACTTATGGCTCACCAATGGAAAGGTGTGAGGATTGGATACATTAGGATATTGGTGTAAAGAGACACATACCAACACAAGTGAAATATATAATCACCAAAGACCTACGGGATACCAAGAGAAGACTACTCAACATTCTGCCATAACGTACATGGGAAAAGGATCCCAGGAAGAACAGACATATGTATTTGTGTAAAAGAACCACATCTTGCACACCTAGAAGAAGCCAAACATTGTAATCAAACATGCTGTGATAAAATATAAAAATTAAATTACAAAAATGAACAAGAAGTAGTGAGACATAAACTTAAGGGGCTTTTTCCTGGCACATTCCATTCTAAATTACAACCTAGAACACAACTTCCATTGAGGCTTTGTTACCCTAGTAACCAGATTTGGTAAAGGAGAACTGCTGCCACCTTGTGGCCGTTTCACACAACAGCAGATTTAATCCAAGGGCTAATGGTCAGCTGATATTCAAAATAATTGCAGGCCTGTAAATGACACCTGCCCTGAAAACAAATCCTGGGGTCGTATATCAACAAAAAATTCAAAAGACATCCACTTTTCAAAACGACAGTTTCAAAAGGCATATTTTATGCACATTTGTCTTCTCTTTCCTTTTCTTTCTTTCTTTTGTTAAGAAAACAGGAATGGAAAAAGGCTGAACATCAGGAATTAATAAAGACATGCAAATCCATTGTACAAAAACGTTCACCTGACAGCCGACAGAATGATCATCAGCAAAAAAAAGTCTACAAAGAATAAATGCTGCATGGGTTTTAGAGAAGAGCCTACACTTTAGCGGCTGGTGGGATGTAACCTGGTAACAGCGAGTAGTGAGAACAGAACGGTGGTGTGTTTAAGAGTAAACATTGAGATACCATGTGATCTGGTAGGCCCACTGTTGGCCTATCACCTGAGTAGACCAGAATCAAAAAGACACAGGCTGAAATCCCTGCACTGTAGCAACATGGACCATGGCCAAGACCTGGAAGAAACAAAAATGTCCATCAACAGAAAAATGCACCAAGAAGATGTCATCCAAGTACAAAATGGAATATTAGCCATGGAAAAGCATGGTGCAGTGCTGTTGGCACCACCATAGAAAGATCTAGAGATAATCACCCAACTTGAAGTAAGAAGGAAACCAAAAGACAGACATCCTATGGCATCACTTATAGGTGTTACCTAAAAATTGATAGCCATGAAATAATTTCCAAGAGAAGGACACGCATAGATTCAGAAAACCAATTTATGTTTAACCAAATGGAAAGGTGTAAGGAATATATGAATTAGGATATGGGAGTTAACAGACATGTACTAATACGTATGAAATATATAATCACAAAACACCTATGGAATATGAAGAGAGGTCTACTCAACACTCTATAATACCATACACGGGAGAGGCTCCAAAGAGGAATAGACAGATACATTGATAGCATGAACCAGAAACTGTACACATAGGAGACTCTACATTTTTATCAAATTTGCTCTGATAATTAAAAAAAATTACATTTACAAACAAAAATATCTAGGAGATATAATCTCTTGGGGGTTTGTGCTGGCACATTCTACTCGAATTTGCAGCTTATTAACACGATTTCCAGGAAAGCTCTGTTGCCCCAAATCCCACAGCTGGAAATGGAGAAATGCTGCCGCCTTGTGGCCGTTTCCCACAAGAGCGGCTTTAAACCCACAGCTAATGGTCACTTAACTTTCTCAAGGACTCAGGGCTGTAAAGGTCACCTGCCGTCAAAAAATGTCCTGAGGTAGGGAACGGCCAAAGTATTCAAAACTGGCAAAGTTTTCAAGGAGATAGTATGGAGGGGTAAGTTTTACTCACTCATTTTCAAAAAAGAAGAAAATGGATAAAAGCTCAACATCAGGAATTATTTGACTCATGCAAATCTAACCTCCAAAAAGGTTTCAAATCACACATGTCTACTATCATCAGACAAAGTCTACAAACGATAAATGCTGAAGGGGTTATAGAGAACTGTGTACCCTTATCTGCTGGTGGGATGTAAAGTGGTAAGAGCTAATAATGGGAACAGAAAGGAGCTGCGTTTACAAGTAAAAATTGAGCCCCCATTCCATTCAGCAGACCCACCGCTGAGCCTCTCACCTGAGAAGTCCAGAGTCGAGAAGGCACAGGCTTCAACAGCTGCACTGCAGGAATTTTCACAGTAGCCAAGACACGGAAGCATCCAAAATGTCCATCACCACATGAATGGATAAAGAAGTGGTCCGTGTACACAATGGAATATGACCCATGGAAAACGATGAAACACTGCTCTCTGAGGCACCATAGATGAGCCTAGAGATAATCACAGAACATGAGGTAAGTAGGAAAGCAAAAGACATATCCTATGATATCACTTATAGGCGTTATCTAACAACTGACGCAAATGAACATATTTCCACAGTGAAAGACACTCACAGACTTAGAAAACAAACTATGCTTATCTAAAAGGAAAGGTGGTGGGAATAAAAAATTAAGATTAGGGTTACCATACGTGTACAAATACCTATTAAATACATATATCAAAAAGACCGACCATAGAGCAAGGGTGGTCTATGGAAAACTCTGCTATAATTTACATGGGAATTGGGTCTGTACATGAATATATATGTATATATATATATATATATATATATATATATATATATATATATATATATATATGTATGTATGAATATATTGTACAAATGAAACAGATTGTGTACACATAGGACAAACAATATCCTATTCATTACACCTATTTAAAAAATTGAAACAACGAAGAAAAGTAATGTGACATAAACTTATAGGGGTTTTTCCTGGCACATTCCATTGTAATTTACAACCTAGGAACAGGACTTCCAGAAAGGCTCTGCTGCCCTAGTAACCAGATTTGGCAATGGAGAAATGATGCCGCCTTGTGGCCGTTTCCCACAACAGCAGCTTTAATCCCAGTTCTACTGGTCACTAAATATTCACACTCATTGCATGCCTGTAAATGACACCTGCCCTCAAAAAAAATCCTGGGTTCGAATATCGACCAAAAAATCCAAAATCGGGCCTCCTTCCAAGAAGACAATTTCAATAGGATTATTGTACTCACCGTTTTTTTCTGTTTTTGTTTAACAGAAATTTAAAATGTTGTGTGGAAAGCTGAACATTAGGAATAACTAAAGACATGCAAATCCAAATTACAAAAACCTATCAGCTCACACCAGTCAGAATGGCCATCAGCAAAAATTCTGCAAAAAATAAATGCTGAAGCTTTTGTGGAGAAGTGCCTACCCTTGGTTCAACGTGGGACATGGTAAGAGCCAGTAATGAAAACACAAAGGAGGTGCCTTGAAAAGATAAGTATGGAGCTACCATTCAATCAAGCATACCCACAGCTTGGCCTATCGCCTGAGAGTATAAGAATCAAAAAGTCACAGGCTGGGCTTCACTGGTGGCGCAGTGGTTGAGAATCTGCCTGCCGATGCAGGGGACACGGGTTCATGTGCCCAGCCAAGAAGATCCAACATGGCGCAAAGCGGCTGGTCCCGTGTGCTATGGCTGCTGGGCCTGCACGTCCGGAGCCTTTGCTCCGCAAAGGGAGAGGCCACGGCCGTGAGAGGCCCACATACCGCAAACAAACAAACAAACAAACAGAAAGACACAGCCTGGCAATCCTTCACTACAGCAATATGTACCATAGCCAACACTTGGAAGCAACGAAAATGTCCATCCACAGAGGAATGCACAAAGAAGAAGTGTTCCATGTACACAATGGAATATGTCTCCAAAAAAATATAAATTCCTTTAGAAATCAAACATATGTAAGGGGACATCAGCATTTGTGGGTTTATCCGGGCACATTGCACACTAATTTATAAGCGAGGAACACCACTGCTAGGAAGGTCTGTTTCCCTAGTTACCAGATTGGCAAAGCAGAAATGGTGCCGCCCTCTCGCCATTACCTGCAACAGCAGGTATAAAACCTGTGCTAAGGGTCACTTCATATGCACCAGTACTGGAGGGCTGTACATGAAACTTGCCCTCAAAATGGCTTGAGGGAGGTAAAGGACAAAATATTTCAAAATGTCATACATACTTCAAGAAAACAATTTGAAGAGGTAAGCTGTACTCTCAGTTGGAAGAAAAAAAGGACATGCCAGAAAGTTCAATTTCAAGGGATTATGAGACACATGCAAATCCAAGCACAAAGAAGTATCAGCTCACACTAGTCAGAGTAAACATCAGCAAAAAATCTACAAAGAATAAATGCTGACGGTGTTGTGGAGAAGTGCATACCCTCACATTTAAGTGGGACATAACCTGGTAAGTGCCACTAATGAGAACAGAGTGGAGGTGCCTTTACAAGGAAAACATTTTGCTACCATGTGATCCAGGAGGCCCACTCCTGGGCCTATAACCTAAGAAGACAGAATTGGAAAGACACAGGCAGGCAAATGCGCATTGCCGCAGTTATTACAATAGCCAAGACATGGAAGCAACCAAAATGTCCATCAACAGATGAGTGGACAAAGATGAACTGGTGCATGTATAGATGGAAAATTAGCCAAGTAGAAAAAGAACACAATGCCATGGGCAGCACCGTAGATGAGTCTAGAGGTAATCACGCAACTTGTAGTAAGTCCGAAAGAGTAAGACACATATCGTATGATATCACTTATAGGTGTTACCTAAAAGTTGATACCAGTGAAGATATTTCCACAGAGAAGGGCAATCACAGATTCATTAAACAAACTTATGGCTCACCAATGGAAAGGTGTGAGGATTGGATACATTAGGATATTGGTGTAAAGAGACACATACCAACACAAGTGAAATATATAATCACCAAAGACCTACGGGATACCAAGAGAAGACTACTCAACATTCTGCCATAACGTACATGGGAAAAGGATCCCAGGAAGAACAGACATATGTATTTGTGTAAAAGAACCACATCTTGCACACCTAGAAGAAGCCAAACATTGTAATCAAACATGCTGTGATAAAATATAAAAATTAAATTACAAAAATGAACAAGAAGTAGTGAGACATAAACTTAAGGGGCTTTTTCCTGGCACATTCCATTCTAAATTACAACCTAGAACACAACTTCCATTGAGGCTTTGTTACCCTAGTAACCAGATTTGGTAAAGGAGAACTGCTGCCACCTTGTGGCCGTTTCACACAACAGCAGATTTAATCCAAGGGCTAATGGTCAGCTGATATTCAAAATAATTGCAGGCCTGTAAATGACACCTGCCCTGAAAACAAATCCTGGGGTCGTATATCAACAAAAAATTCAAAAGACATCCACTTTTCAAAACGACAGTTTCAAAAGGCATATTTTATGCACATTTGTCTTCTCTTTCCTTTTCTTTCTTTCTTTTGTTAAGAAAACAGGAATGGAAAAAGGCTGAACATCAGGAATTAATAAAGACATGCAAATCCATTGTACAAAAACGTTCACCTGACAGCCGACAGAATGATCATCAGCAAAAAAAAGTCTACAAAGAATAAATGCTGCATGGGTTTTAGAGAAGAGCCTACACTTTAGCGGCTGGTGGGATGTAACCTGG
This sequence comes from Mesoplodon mirus, assembly GCF_964341445.2. Lineage (NCBI taxonomy): Eukaryota > Metazoa > Chordata > Mammalia > Artiodactyla > Ziphiidae > Mesoplodon > Mesoplodon mirus. The sequence goes on from NW_028295485.1 coordinate 317,935, forward strand.
TAACAGCGAGTAGTGAGAACAGAACGGTGGTGTGTTTAAGAGTAAACATTGAGATACCATGTGATCTGGTAGGCCCACTGTTGGCCTATCACCTGAGTAGACCAGAATCAAAAAGACACAGGCTGAAATCCCTGCACTGTAGCAACATGGACCATGGCCAAGACCTGGAAGAAACAAAAATGTCCATCAACAGAAAAATGCACCAAGAAGATGTCATCCAAGTACAAAATGGAATATTAGCCATGGAAAAGCATGGTGCAGTGCTGTTGGCACCACCATAGAAAGATCTAGAGATAATCACCCAACTTGAAGTAAGAAGGAAACCAAAAGACAGACATCCTATGGCATCACTTATAGGTGTTACCTAAAAATTGATAGCCATGAAATAATTTCCAAGAGAAGGACACGCATAGATTCAGAAAACCAATTTATGTTTAACCAAATGGAAAGGTGTAAGGAATATATGAATTAGGATATGGGAGTTAACAGACATGTACTAATACGTATGAAATATATAATCACAAAACACCTATGGAATACGAAGAGAGGTCTACTCAACACTCTATAATACCATACACGGGAGAGGCTCCAAAGAGGAATAGACAGATACATTGATAGCATGAACCAGAAACTGTACACATAGGAGACTCTACATTTTTATCAAATTTGCTCTGCTAATTAAAAAAAATTACATTTACAAACAAAAATATCTAGGAGATATAATCTCTTGGGGGTTTGTGCTGGCACATTCTACTCGAATTTGCAGCTTATTAACACGATTTCCAGGAAAGCTCTGTTGCCCCAAATCCCACAGCTGGAAATGGAGAAATGCTGCCGCCTTGTGGCCGTTTCCCACAAGAGCGGCTTTAAACCCACAGCTAATGGTCACTTAACTTTCTCAAGGACTCAGGGCTGTAAAGGTCACCTGCCGTCAAAAAATGTCCTGAGGTAGGGAATGGCCAAAGTATTCAAAACTGGCAAAGTTTTCAAGGAGATAGTATGGAGGGGTAAGTTTTACTCACTCATTTTCAAAAAAGAAGAAAATGGATAAAAGCTCAACATCAGGAATTATTTGACTCATGCAAATCTAACCTCCAAAAAGGTTTCAAATCACACATGTCTACTATCATCAGACAAAGTCTACAAACAATAAATGCTGAAGGGGTTATAGAGAACTGTGTACCCTTATCTGCTGGTGGGATGTAAAGTGGTAAGAGCTAATAATGGGAACAGAAAGGAGCTGCGTTTACAAGTAAAAATTGAGCCTCCATTCCATTCAGCAGACCCACCGCTGAGCCTCTCACCTGAGAAGTCCAGAGTCGAGAAGGCACAGGCTTCAACAGCTGCACTGCAGGAATTTTCACAGTAGCCAAGACACGGAAGCATCCAAAATGTCCATCACCACATGAATGGATAAAGAAGTGGTCCGTGTACACAATGGAATATGACCCATGGAAAACGATGAAACACTGCTCTCTGAGGCACCATAGATGAGCCTAGAGATAATCACAGAACATGAGGTAAGTAGGAAAGCAAAAGACATATCCTATGATATCACTTATAGGCGTTATCTAACAACTGACGCAAATGAACATATTTCCACAGTGAAAGACACTCACAGACTTAGAAAACAAACTATGCTTATCTAAAAGGAAAGGTGGTGGGAATAAAAAATTAAGATTAGGGTTACCATACGTGTACAAATACCTATTAAATACATATATCAAAAAGACCGACCATAGAGCAAGGGTGGTCTATGGAAAACTCTGCTATAATTTACATGGGAATTGGGTCTGTACATGAATATATATGTATATATATATATATATATATATATATATATATATATATATATGTATGTATGAATATATTGTACAAATGAAACAGATTGTGTACACATAGGACAAACAATATCCTATTCATTACACCTATTTAAAAAATTGAAACAACGAAGAAAAGTAATGTGACATAAACTTATAGGGGTTTTTCCTGGCACATTCCATTGTAATTTACAACCTAGGAACAGGACTTCCAGAAAGGCTCTGCTGCCCTAGTAACCAGATTTGGCAATGGAGAAATGATGCCGCCTTGTGGCCGTTTCCCACAACAGCAGCTTTAATCCCAGTTCTACTGGTCACTAAATATTCACACTCATTGCATGCCTGTAAATGACACCTGCCCTCAAAAAAAATCCTGGGTTCGAATATCGACCAAAAAATCCAAAATCGGGCCTCCTTCCAAGAAGACAATTTCAATAGGATTATTGTACTCACCGTTTTTTTCTGTTTTTGTTTAACAGAAATTTAAAATGTTGTGTGGAAAGCTGAACATTAGGAATAACTAAAGACATGCAAATCCAAATTACAAAAACCTATCAGCTCACACCAGTCAGAATGGCCATCAGCAAAAATTCTGCAAAAAATAAATGCTGAAGCTTTTGTGGAGAAGTGCCTACCCTTGGTTCAACGTGGGACATGGTAAGAGCCAGTAATGAAAACACAAAGGAGGTGCCTTGAAAAGATAAGTATGGAGCTACCATTCAATCAAGCATACCCACAGCTTGGCCTATCGCCTGAGAGTATAAGAATCAAAAAGTCACAGGCTGGGCTTCACTGGTGGCGCAGTGGTTGAGAATCTGCCTGCCGATGCAGGGGACACGGGTTCATGTGCCCATCCAAGAAGATCCAACATGGCGCAAAGCGGCTGGTCCCGTGTGCTATGGCTGCTGGGCCTGCACGTCCGGAGCCTTTGCTCCGCAAAGGGAGAGGCCACGGCCGTGAGAGGCCCACATACCGCAAACAAACAAACAAACAAACAGAAAGACACAGCCTGGCAATCCTTCACTACAGCAATATGTACCATAGCCAACACTTGGAAGCAACGAAAATGTCCATCCACAGAGGAATGCACAAAGAAGAAGTGTTCCATGTACACAATGGAATATGTCTCCAAAAAAATATAAATTCCTTTAGAAATCAAACATATGTAAGGGGACATCAGCATTTGTGGGTTTATCCGGGCACATTGCACACTAATTTATAAGCGAGGAACACCACTGCTAGGAAGGTCTGTTTCCCTAGTTACCAGATTGGCAAAGCAGAAATGGTGCCGCCCTCTCGCCATTACCTGCAACAGCAGGTATAAAACCTGTGCTAAGGGTCACTTCATATGCACCAGTACTGGAGGGCTGTACATGAAACTTGCCCTCAAAATGGCTTGAGGGAGGTAAAGGACAAAATATTTCAAAATGTCATACATACTTCAAGAAAACAATTTGAAGAGGTAAGCTGTACTCTCAGTTGGAAGAAAAAAAGGACATGCCAGAAAGTTCAATTTCAAGGGATTATGAGACACATGCAAATCCAAGCACAAAGAAGTATCAGGTCACACTAGTCAGAGTAAACATCAGCAAAAAATCTACAAAGAATAAATGCTGACGGTGTTGTGGAGAAGTGCATACCCTCACATTTAAGTGGGACATAACCTGGTAAGTGCCACTAATGAGAACAGAGTGGAGGTGCCTTTACAAGGAAAACATTTTGCTACCATGTGATCCAGGAGGCCCACTCCTGGGCCTATAACCTAAGAAGACAGAATTGGAAAGACACAGGCAGGCAAATGCGCATTGCCGCAGTTATTACAATAGCCAAGACATGGAAGCAACCAAAATGTCCATCAACAGATGAGTGGACAAAGATGAACTGGTGCATGTATAGATGGAAAATTAGCCAAGTAGAAAAAGAACACAATGCCATGGGCAGCACCGTAGATGAGTCTAGAGGTAATCACGCAACTTGTAGTAAGTCCGAAAGAGTAAGACACATATCGTATGATATCACTTATAGGTGTTACCTAAAAGTTGATACCAGTGAAGATATTTCCACAGAGAAGGGCAATCACAGATTCATTAAACAAACTTATGGCTCACCAATGGAAAGGTGTGAGGATTGGATACATTAGGATATTGGTGTAAAGAGACACATACCAACACAAGTGAAATATATAATCACCAAAGACCTACGGGATACCAAGAGAAGACTACTCAACATTCTGCCATAACGTACATGGGAAAAGGATCCCAGGAAGAACAGACATATGTATTTGTGTAAAAGAACCACATCTTGCACACCTAGAAGAAGCCAAACATTGTAATCAAACATGCTGTGATAAAATATAAAAATTAAATTACAAAAATGAACAAGAAGTAGTGAGACATAAACTTAAGGGGCTTTTTCCTGGCACATTCCATTCTAAATTACAACCTAGAACACAACTTCCATTGAGGCTTTGTTACCCTAGTAACCAGATTTGGTAAAGGAGAACTGCTGCCACCTTGTGGCCGTTTCACACAACAGCAGATTTAATCCAAGGGCTAATGGTCAGTTGATATTCAAAATAATTGCAGGCCTGTAAATGACACCTGCCCTGAAAACAAATCCTGGGGTCGTATATCAACAAAAAATTCAAAAGACATCCACTTTTCAAAACGACAGTTTCAAAAGGCATATTTTATGCACATTTGTCTTCTCTTTCCTTTTCTTTCTTTCTTTTGTTAAGAAAACAGGAATGGAAAAAGGCTGAACATCAGGAATTAATAAAGACATGCAAATCCATTGTACAAAAACGTTCACCTGACAGCCGACAGAATGATCATCAGCAAAAAAAAGTCTACAAAGAATAAATGCTGCATGGGTTTTAGAGAAGAGCCTACACTTTAGCGGCTGGTGGGATGTAACCTGGTAACAGCGAGTAGTGAGAACAGAACGGTGGTGTGTTTAAGAGTAAACATTGAGATACCATGTGATCTGGTAGGCCCACTGTTGGCCTATCACCTGAGTAGACCAGAATCAAAAAGACACAGGCTGAAATCCCTGCACTGTAGCAACATGGACCATGGCCAAGACCTGGAAGAAACAAAAATGTCCATCAACAGAAAAATGCACCAAGAAGATGTCATCCAAGTACAAAATGGAATATTAGCCATGGAAAAGCATGGTGCAGTGCTGTTGGCACCACCATAGAAAGATCTAGAGATAATCACCCAACTTGAAGTAAGAAGGAAACCAAAAGACAGACATCCTATGGCATCACTTATAGGTGTTACCTAAAAATTGATAGCCATGAAATAATTTCCAAGAGAAGGACACGCATAGATTCAGAAAACCAATTTATGTTTAACCAAATGGAAAGGTGTAAGGAATATATGAATTAGGATATGGGAGTTAACAGACATGTACTAATACGTATGAAATATATAATCACAAAACACCTATGGAATACGAAGAGAGGTCTACTCAACACTCTATAATACCATACACGGGAGAGGCTCCAAAGAGGAATAGACAGATACATTGATAGCATGAACCAGAAACTGTACACATAGGAGACTCTACATTTTTATGAAATTTGCTCTGATAATTAAAAAAAATTAAATTTACAAACAAAAATATCTAGGAGATATAATCTCCTGGGGGTTTGTGCTGGCACATTCTACTCGAATTTGCAGCTTATTAACACGATTTCCAGGAAAGCTCTGTTGCCCCAAATCCCACAGCTGGAAATGGAGAAATGCTGCCGCCTTGTGGCCGTTTCCCACAAGAGCGGCTTTAAACCCACAGCTAATGGTCACTTAACATTCTCAAGGACTCAGGGCTGTAAAGGTCACCTGCCGTCAAAAAATGTCCTGAGGTAGGGAATGGCCAAAGTATTCAAAACTGGCAAAGTTTTCAAGGAGATAGTATGGAGGGGTAAGTTTTACTCACTCATTTTCAAAAAAGAAGAAAATGGATAAAAGCTCAACATCAGGAATTATTTGACTCATGCAAATCTAACCTCCAAAAAGGTTTCAAATCACACATGTCTACTATCATCAGACAAAGTCTACAAACAATAAATGCTGAAGGGGTTATAGAGAACTGTGTACCCTTATCTGCTGGTGGGATGTAAAGTGGTAAGAGCTAATAATGGGAACAGAAAGGAGCTGCGTTTACAAGTAAAAATTGAGCCCCCATTCCATTCAGCAGACCCACCGCTGAGCCTCTCACCTGAGAAGTCCAGAGTCGAGAAGGCACAGGCTTCAACAGCTGCACTGCAGGAATTTTCACAGTAGCCAAGACACGGAAGCATCCAAAATGTCCATCACCACATGAATGGATAAAGAAGTGGTCCGTGTACACAATGGAATATGACCCATGGAAAACGATGAAACACTGCTCTCTGAGGCACCATAGATGAGCCTAGAGATAATCACAGAACATGAGGTAAGTAGGAAAGCAAAAGACATATCCTATGATATCACTTATAGGCGTTATCTAACAACTGACGCAAATGAACATATTTCCACAGTGAAAGACACTCACAGACTTAGAAAACAAACTATGCTTATCTAAAAGGAAAGGTGGTGGGAATAAAAAATTAAGATTAGGGTTACCATACGTGTACAAATACCTATTAAATACATATATCAAAAAGACCGACCATAGAGCAAGGGTGGTCTATGGAAAACTCTGCTATAATTTACATGGGAATTGGGTCTGTACATGAATATATATATATATATATATATATATATATATATATATATATATATATATATGTATGTATGAATATATTGTACAAATGAACCAGATTGTGTACACATAGGACAAACAATATCCTATTCATTACACCTATTTAAAAAATTGAAACAACGAAGAAAAGTAATGTGACATAAACTTATAGGGGTTTTTCCTGGCACATTCCATTGTAATTTACAACCTAGGAACAGGACTTCCAGAAAGGCTCTGCTGCCCTAGTAACCAGATTTGGCAATGGAGAAATGATGCCGCCTTGTGGCCGTTTCCCACAACAGCAGCTTTAATCCCAGTTCTACTGGTCACTAAATATTCACACTCATTGCATGCCTGTAAATGACACCTGCCCTCAAAAAAAATCCTGGGTTCGAATATCGACCAAAAAATCCAAAATCGGGCCTCCTTCCAAGAAGACAATTTCAATAGGATTATTGTACTCACCGTTTTTTTCTGTTTTTGTTTAACAGAAATTTAAAATGTTGTGTGGAAAGCTGAACATTAGGAATAACTAAAGACATGCAAATCCAAATTACAAAAACCTATCAGCTCACACCAGTCAGAATGGCCATCAGCAAAAATTCTGCAAAAAATAAATGCTGAAGCTTTTGTGGAGAAGTGCCTACCCTTGGTTCAACGTGGGACATGGTAAGAGCCAGTAATGAAAACACAAAGGAGGTGCCTTGAAAAGATAAGTATGGAGCTACCATTCAATCAAGCATACCCACAGCTTGGCCTATCGCCTGAGAGTATAAGAATCAAAAAGTCACAGGCTGGGCTTCACTGGTGGTGCAGTGGTTGAGAATCTGCCTGCCGATGCAGGGGACACGGGTTCATGTGCCCATCCAAGAAGATCCAACATGGCGCAAAGCGGCTGGTCCCGTGTGCTATGGCTGCTGGGCCTGCACGTCCGGAGCCTTTGCTCCGCAAAGGGAGAGGCCACGGCCGTGAGAGGCCCACATACCGCAAACAAACAAACAAACAAACAAAAAGACACAGCCTGGCAATCCTTCACTACAGCAATATGTACCATAGCCAACACTTGGAAGCAACGAAAATGTCCATCAACAGAGGAATGCACAAAGAAGAAGTGTTCCATGTACACAATGGAATATGTCTCCAAAAAAATATAAATTCCTTTAGAAATCAAACATATGTAAGGGGACATCAGCATTTGTGGGTTTATCCGGGCACATTGCACACTAATTTATAAGCGAGGAACACCACTGCTAGGAAGGTCTGTTTCCCTAGTTACCAGATTGGCAAAGCAGAAATGGTGCCGCCCTCTCGCCATTACCTGCAACAGCAGGTATAAAACCTGTGCTAAGGGTCACTTCATATGCACCAGTACTGGAGGGCTGTAAATGAAACTTGCCCTCAAAATGGCTTGAGGGAGGTAAAGGACAAAATATTTCAAAATGTCATACATACTTCAAGAAAACAATTTGAAGAGGTAAGCTGTACTCTCAATTGGAAGAAAAAAAGGACATGCCAGAAAGTTCAATTTCAAGGGATTATGAGACACATGCAAATCCAAGCACAAAGAAGTATCAGCTCACACTAGTCAGAGTAAACATCAGCAAAAAATCTACAAAGAATAAATGCTGAAGGTGTTGTGGAGAAGTGCATACCCTCACATTTAAGTGGGACATAACCTAGTAAGTGCCACTAATGAGAACAGAGTGGAGGTGCCTTTACAAGGAAAACATTTTGCTACCATGTGATCCAGGAGGCCCACTCCTGGGCCTATAACCTAAGAAGACAGAATTGGAAAGACACAGGCAGGCAAATGCGCATTGCCGCAGTTATTACAATAGCCAAGACATGGAAGCAACCAAAATGTCCATCAACAGATGAGTGGACAAAGATGAACTGGTGCATGTATAGATGGAAAATTAGCCAAGTAGAAAAAGAACACAATGCCATGGGCAGCACCGTAGATGAGTCTAGAGGTAATCACGCAACTTGTAGTAAGTCCGAAAGAGTAAGACACATATCGTATGATATCACTTATAGGTGTTACCTAAAAGTTGATACCAGTGAAGATATTTCCACAGAGAAGGGCAATCACAGATTCATTAAACAAACTTATGGCTCACCAATGGAAAGGTGTGAGGATTGGATACATTAGGATATTGGTGTAAAGAGACACATACCAACACAAGTGAAATATATAATCACCAAAGACCTACGGGATACCAAGAGAAGACTACTCAACATTCTGCCATAACGTACATGGGAAAAGGATCCCAGGAAGAACAGACATATGTATTTGTGTAAAAGAACCACATCTTGCACACCTAGAAGAAGCCAAACATTGTAATCAAACATGCTGTGATAAAATATAAAAATTAAATTACAAAAATGAACAAGAAGTAGTGAGACATAAACTTAAGGGGCTTTTTCCTGGCACATTCCATTCTAAATTACAACCTAGAACACAACTTCCATTGAGGCTTTGTTACCCTAGTAACCAGATTTGGTAAAGGAGAACTGCTGCCACCTTGTGGCCGTTTCACACAACAGCAGATTTAATCCAAGGGCTAATGGTCAGTTGATATTCAAAATAATTGCAGGCCTGTAAATGACACCTGCCCTGAAAACAAATCCTGGGGTCGTATATCAACAAAAAATTCAAAAGACATCCACTTTTCAAAACGACAGTTTCAAAAGGCATATTTTATGCACATTTGTCTTCTCTTTCCTTTTCTTTCTTTCTTTTGTTAAGAAAACAGGAATGGAAAAAGGCTGAACATCAGGAATTAATAAAGACATGCAAATCCATTGTACAAAAACGTTCACCTGACAGCCGACAGAATGATCATCAGCAAAAAAAAGTCTACAAAGAATAAATGCTGCATGGGTTTTAGAGAAGAGCCTACACTTTAGCGGCTGGTGGGATGTAATCTGGTAACAGCGAGTAGTGAGAACAGAACGGTGGTGTGTTTAAGAGTAAACATTGAGATACCATGTGATCTGGTAGGCCCACTGTTGGCCTATCACCTGAGTAGACCAGAATCAAAAAGACACAGGCTGAAATCCCTGCACTGTAGCAACATGGACCATGGCCAAGACCTGGAAGAAACAAAAATGTCCATCAACAGAAAAATGCACCAAGAAGATGTCATCCATGTACAAAATGGAATATTAGCCATGGAAAAGCATGGTGCAGTGCCGTTGGCACCACCATAGAAAGATCTAGAGATAATCACCCAACTTGAAGTAAGAAGGAAACCAAAAGACAGACATCCTATGGCATCACTTATAGGTGTTACCTAAAAATTGATAGCCATGAAATAATTTCCAAGAGAAGGACACGCATAGATTCAGAAAACCAATTTATGTTTAACCAAATGGAAAGGTGTAAGGAATATATGAATTAGGATATGGGAGTTAACAGACATGTACTAATACGTATGAAATATATAATCACAAAACACCTATGGAATACGAAGAGAGGTCTACTCAACACTCTATAATACCATACACGGGAGAGGCTCCAAAGAGGAATAGACAGATACATTGATAGCATGAACCAGAAACTGTACACATAGGAGACTCTACATTTTTATCAAATTTGCTCTGATAATTAAAAAAAATTAAATTTACAAACAAAAATATCTAGGAGATATAATCTCTTGGGGGTTTGTGCTGGCACATTCTACTCGAATTTGCAGCTTATTAACACGATTTCCAGGAAAGCTCTGTTGCCCCAAATCCCACAGCTGGAAATGGAGAAATGCTGCCGCCTTGTGGCCGTTTCCCACAAGAGCGGCTTTAAACCCACAGCTAATGGTCACTTAACTTTCTCAAGGACTCAGGGCTGTAAAGGTCACCTGCCGTCAAAAAATGTCCTGAGGTAGGGAACGGCCAAAGTATTCAAAACTGGCAAAGTTTTCAAGGAGATAGTATGGAGGGGTAAGTTTTACTCACTCATTTTCAAAAAAGAAGAAAATGGATAAAAGCTCAACATCAGGAATTATTTGACTCATGCAAATCTAACCTCCAAAAAGGTTTCAAATCACACATGTCTACTATCATCAGACAAAGTCTACAAACAATAAATGCTGAAGGGGTTATAGAGAACTGTGTACCCTTATCTGCTGGTGGGATGTAAAGTGGTAAGAGCTAATAATGGGAACAGAAAGGAGCTGCGTTTACAAGTAAAAATTGAGCCTCCATTCCATTCAGCAGACCCACCGCTGAGCCTCTCACCTGAGAAGTCCAGAGTCGAGAAGGCACAGGCTTCAACAGCTGCACTGCAGGAATTTTCACAGTAGCCAAGACACGGAAGCATCCAAAATGTCCATCACCACATGAATGGATAAAGAAGTGGTCCGTGTACACAATGGAATATGACCCATGGAAAACGATGAAACACTGCTCTCTGAGGCACCATAGATGAGCCTAGAGATAATCACAGAACATGAGGTAAGTAGGAAAGCAAAAGACATATCCTATGATATCACTTATAGGCGTTATCTAACAACTGACGCAAATGAACATATTTCCACAGTGAAAGACACTCACAGACTTAGAAAACAAACTATGCTTATCTAAAAGGAAAGGTGGTGGGAATAAAAAATTAAGATTAGGGTTACCATACGTGTACAAATACCTATTAAATACATATATCAAAAAGACCGACCATAGAGCAAGGGTGGTCTATGGAAAACTCTGCTATAATTTACATGGGAATTGGGTCTGTACATGAATATATATATATATATATATATATATATATATATATATATATATATATATGTATGTATGTATGAATATATTGTACAAATGAACCAGATTGTGTACACATAGGACAAACAATATCCTATTCATTACACCTATTTAAAAAATTGAAACAACGAAGAAAAGTAATGTGACATAAACTTATAGGGGTTTTTCCTGGCACATTCCATTGTAATTTACAACCTAGGAACAGGACTTCCAGAAAGGCTCTGCTGCCCTAGTAACCAGATTTGGCAATGGAGAAATGATGCCGCCTTGTGGCCGTTTCCCACAACAGCAGCTTTAATCCCAGTTCTACTGGTCACTAAATATTCACACTCATTGCATGCCTGTAAATGACACCTGCCCTCAAAAAAAATCCTGGGTTCGAATATCGACCAAAAAATCCAAAATCGGGCCTCCTTCCAAGAAGACAATTTCAATAGGATTATTGTACTCACCGTTTTTTTCTGTTTTTGTTTAACAGAAATTTAAAATGTTGTGTGGAAAGCTGAACATTAGGAATAACTAAAGACATGCAAATCCAAATTACAAAAACCTATCAGCTCACACCAGTCAGAATGGCCATCAGCAAAAATTCTGCAAAAAATAAATGCTGAAGCTTTTGTGGAGAAGTGCCTACCCTTGGTTCAACGTGGGACATGGTAAGAGCCAGTAATGAAAACACAAAGGAGGTGCCTTGAAAAGATAAGTATGGAGCTACCATTCAATCAAGCATACCCACAGCTTGGCCTATCGCCTGAGAGTATAAGAATCAAAAAGTCACAGGCTGGGCTTCACTGGTGGTGCAGTGGTTGAGAATCTGCCTGCCGATGCAGGGGACACGGGTTCATGTGCCCATCCAAGAAGATCCAACATGGCGCAAAGCGGCTGGTCCCGTGTGCTATGGCTGCTGGGCCTGCACGTCCGGAGCCTTTGCTCCGCAAAGGGAGAGGCCACGGCCGTGAGAGGCCCACATACCGCAAACAAACAAACAAACAAACAAAAAGACACAGCCTGGCAATCCTTCACTACAGCAATATGTACCATAGCCAACACTTGGAAGCAACGAAAATGTCCATCAACAGAGGAATGCACAAAGAAGAAGTGTTCCATGTACACAATGGAATATGTCTCCAAAAAAATATAAATTCCTTTAGAAATCAAACATATGTAAGGGGACATCAGCATTTGTGGGTTTATCCGGGCACATTGCACACTAATTTATAAGCGAGGAACACCACTGCTAGGAAGGTCTGTTTCCCTAGTTACCAGATTGGCAAAGCAGAAATGGTGCCGCCCTCTCGCCATTACCTGCAACAGCAGGTATAAAACCTGTGCTAAGGGTCACTTCATATGCACCAGTACTGGAGGGCTGTAAATGAAACTTGCCCTCAAAATGGCTTGAGGGAGGTAAAGGACAAAATATTTCAAAATGTCATACATACTTCAAGAAAACAATTTGAAGAGGTAAGCTGTACTCTCAATTGGAAGAAAAAAAGGACATGCCAGAAAGTTCAATTTCAAGGGATTATGAGACACATGCAAATCCAAGCACAAAGAAGTATCAGCTCACACTAGTCAGAGTAAACATCAGCAAAAAATCTACAAAGAATAAATGCTGAAGGTGTTGTGGAGAAGTGCATACCCTCACATTTAAGTGGGACATAACCTAGTAAGTGCCACTAATGAGAACAGAGTGGAGGTGCCTTTACAAGGAAAACATTTTGCTACCATGTGATCCAGGAGGCCCACTCCTGGGCCTATAACCTAAGAAGACAGAATTGGAAAGACACAGGCAGGCAAATGCGCATTGCCGCAGTTATTACAATAGCCAAGACATGGAAGCAACCAAAATGTCCATCAACAGATGAGTGGACAAAGATGAACTGGTGCATGTATAGATGGAAAATTAGCCAAGTAGAAAAAGAACACAATGCCATGGGCAGCACCGTAGATGAGTCTAGAGGTAATCACGCAACTTGTAGTAAGTCCGAAAGAGTAAGACACATATCGTATGATATCACTTATAGGTGTTACCTAAAAGTTGATACCAGTGAAGATATTTCCACAGAGAAGGGCAATCACAGATTCATTAAACAAACTTATGGCTCACCAATGGAAAGGTGTGAGGATTGGATACATTAGGATATTGGTGTAAAGAGACACATACCAACACAAGTGAAATATATAATCACCAAAGACCTACGGGATACCAAGAGAAGACTACTCAACATTCTGCCATAACGTACATGGGAAAAGGATCCCAGGAAGAACAGACATATGTATTTGTGTAAAAGAACCACATCTTGCACACCTAGAAGAAGCCAAACATTGTAATCAAACATGCTGTGATAAAATATAAAAATTAAATTACAAAAATGAACAAGAAGTAGTGAGACATAAACTTAAGGGGCTTTTTCCTGGCACATTCCATTCTAAATTACAACCTAGAACACAACTTCCATTGAGGCTTTGTTACCCTAGTAACCAGATTTGGTAAAGGAGAACTGCTGCCACCTTGTGGCCGTTTCACACAACAGCAGATTTAATCCAAGGGCTAATGGTCAGTTGATATTCAAAATAATTGCAGGCCTGTAAATGACACCTGCCCTGAAAACAAATCCTGGGGTCGTATATCAACAAAAAATTCAAAAGACATCCACTTTTCAAAACGACAGTTTCAAAAGGCATATTTTATGCACATTTGTCTTCTCTTTCCTTTTCTTTCTTTCTTTTGTTAAGAAAACAGGAATGGAAAAAGGCTGAACATCAGGAATTAATAAAGACATGCAAATCCATTGTACAAAAACGTTCACCTGACAGCCGACAGAATGATCATCAGCAAAAAAAAGTCTACAAAGAATAAATGCTGCATGGGTTTTAGAGAAGAGCCTACACTTTAGCGGCTGGTGGGATGTAATCTGGTAACAGCGAGTAGTGAGAACAGAACGGTGGTGTGTTTAAGAGTAAACATTGAGATACCATGTGATCTGGTAGGCCCACTGTTGGCCTATCACCTGAGTAGACCAGAATCAAAAAGACACAGGCTGAAATCCCTGCACTGTAGCAACATGGACCATGGCCAAGACCTGGAAGAAACAAAAATGTCCATCAACAGAAAAATGCACCAAGAAGATGTCATCCATGTACAAAATGGAATATTAGCCATGGAAAAGCATGGTGCAGTGCCGTTGGCACCACCATAGAAAGATCTAGAGATAATCACCCAACTTGAAGTAAGAAGGAAACCAAAAGACAGACATCCTATGGCATCACTTATAGGTGTTACCTAAAAATTGATAGCCATGAAATAATTTCCAAGAGAAGGACACGCATAGATTCAGAAAACCAATTTATGTTTAACCAAATGGAAAGGTGTAAGGAATATATGAATTAGGATATGGGAGTTAACAGACATGTACTAATACGTATGAAATATATAATCACAAAACACCTATGGAATACGAAGAGAGGTCTACTCAACACTCTATAATACCATACACGGGAGAGGCTCCAAAGAGGAATAGACAGATACATTGATAGCATGAACCAGAAACTGTACACATAGGAGACTCTACATTTTTATCAAATTTGCTCTGATAATTAAAAAAAATTAAATTTACAAACAAAAATATCTAGGAGATATAATCTCTTGGGGGTTTGTGCTGGCACATTCTACTCGAATTTGCAGCTTATTAACACGATTTCCAGGAAAGCTCTGTTGCCCCAAATCCCACAGCTGGAAATGGAGAAATGCTGCCGCCTTGTGGCCGTTTCCCACAAGAGCGGCTTTAAACCCACAGCTAATGGTCACTTAACTTTCTCAAGGACTCAGGGCTGTAAAGGTCACCTGCCGTCAAAAAATGTCCTGAGGTAGGGAACGGTCAAAGTATTCAAAACTGGCAAAGTTTTCAAGGAGATAGTATGGAGGGGTAAGTTTTACTCACTCATTTTCAAAAAAGAAGAAAATGGATAAAAGCTCAACATCAGGAATTATTTGACTCATGCAAATCTAACCTCCAAAAAGGTTTCAAATCACACATGTCTACTATCATCAGACAAAGTCTACAAACAATAAATGCTGAAGGGGTTATAGAGAACTGTGTACCCTTATCTGCTGGTGGGATGTAAAGTGGTAAGAGCTAATAATGGGAACAGAAAGGAGCTGCGTTTACAAGTAAAATTTGAGCCCCCATTCCATTCAGCAGACCCACCGCTGAGCCTCTCACCTGAGAAGTCCAGAGTCGAGAAGGCACAGGCTTCAACAGCTGCACTGCAGGAATTTTCACAGTAGCCAAGACACGGAAGCATCCAAAATGTCCATCACCACATGAATGGATAAAGAAGTGGTCCGTGTACACAATGGAATATGACCTATGGAAAACGATGAAACACTGCTCTCTGAGGCACCATAGATGAGCCTAGAGATAATCACAGAACATGAGGTAAGTAGGAAAGCAAAAGACATATCCTATGATATCACTTATAGGCTTTATCTAACAACTGACGCAAATGAACATATTTCCACAGTGAAAGACACTCACAGACTTAGAAAACAAACTATGCTTATCTAAAAGGAAAGGTGGTGGGAATAAAAAATTAAGAATAGGGTTACCATACGTGTACAAATACCTATTAAATACATATATCAAAAAGACCGACCATAGAGCAAGGGTGGTCTATGGAAAACTCTGCTATAATTTACATGGGAATTGGGTCTGTACATGAATATATATATATATATATATATATATATATATATATATATATATATATATATATATATATGTATTGTACAAATGAACCAGATTGTGTACACATAGGACAAACAATATCCTATTCATTACACCTAGTTAAAAAATTGAAACAACGAAGAAAAGTAATGTGACATAAACTTATAGGGGTTTTTCCTGGCACATTCCATTGTAATTTACAACCTAGGAACAGGACTTCCAGAAAGGCTCTGCTGCCCTAGTAACCAGATTTGGCAATGGAGAAATGATGCCGCCTTGTGGCCGTTTCCCACAACAGCAGCTTTAATCCCAGTTCTACTGGTCACTAAATATTCACACTCATTGCATGCCTGTAAATGACACCTGCCCTCAAAAAAAATCCTGGGTTCGAATATCGACCAAAAAATCCAAAATCGGGCCTCCTTCCAAGAAGACAATTTCAATAGGATTATTGTACTCACCGTTTTTTTCTGTTTTTGTTTAACAGAAATTTAAAATGTTGTGTGGAAAGCTGAACATTAGGAATAACTAAAGACATGCAAATCCAAATTACAAAAACCTATCAGCTCACACCAGTCAGAATGGCCATCAGCAAAAATTCTGCAAAAAATAAATGCTGAAGGTTTTGTGGAGAAGTGCCTAACCTTGGTTCAACGTGGGACATGGTAAGAGCCAGTAATGAAAACACAACGGAGGTGCCTTGAAAAGATAAGTATGGAGCTACCATTCAATCAAGCATACCCACAGCTTGGCCTATCGCCTGAGAGTATAAGAATCAAAAAGTCACAGGCTGGGCTTCACTTGTGGCGCAGTGGTTGAGAATCTGCCTGCCGATGCAGGGGACACGGGTTCATGTGCCCATCCAAGAAGATCCAACATGGCGCAAAGCGGCTGGTCCCGTGTGCTATGGCTGCTGGGCCTGCACGTCCGGAGCCTTTGCTCCGCAAAGGGAGAGGCCACGGCCGTGATAGGCCCACATACCGCAAACAAACAAACAAACAAACAAAAAGACACAGCCTGGCAATCCTTCACTACAGCAATATGTACCATAGCCAACACTTGGAAGCAACGAAAATGTCCATCCACAGAGGAATGCACAAAGAAGAAGTGTTCCATGTACACAATGGAATATGTCTCCAAAAAAATATAAATTCCTTTAGAAATCAAACATATGTAAGGGGACATCAGCATTTGTGGGTTTATCCGGGCACATTGCACACTAATTTATAAGCGAGGAACACCACTGCTAGGAAGGTCTGTTTCCCTAGTTACCAGATTGGCAAAGCAGAAATGGTGCCGCCCTCTCGCCATTACCTGCAACAGCAGGTATAAAACCTGTGCTAAGGGTCACTTCATATGCACTAGTACTGGAGGGCTGTACATGAAACTTGCCCTCAAAATGGCTTGAGGGAGGTAAAGGACAAAATATTTCAAAATGTCATACATACTTCAAGAAAACAATTTGAAGAGGTAAGCTGTACTCTCAGTTGGAAGAAAAAAAGGACATGCCAGAAAGTTCAATTTCAAGGGATTATGAGACACATGCAAATCCAAGCACAAAGAAGTATCAGCTCACACTAGTCAGAGTAAACATCAGCAAAAAATCTACAAAGAATAAATGCTGAAGGTGTTGTGGAGAAGTGCATACCCTCACATTTAAGTGGGACATAACCTGGTAAGTGCCACTAATGAGAACAGAGTGGAGGTGCCTTTACAAGGAAAACATTTTGCTACCATGTGATCCAGGAGGCCCACTCCTGGGCCTATAACCTAAGAAGACAGAATTGGAAAGACACAGGCAGGCAAATGCGCATTGCCGCAGTTATTACAATAGCCAAGACATGGAAGCAACCAAAATGTCCATCAACAGATGAGTGGACAAAGATGAACTGGTGCATGTATAGATGGAAAATTAGCCAAGTAGAAAAAGAACACAATGCCATGGGCAGCACCGTAGATGAGTCTAGAGGTAATCACGCAACTTGTAGTAAGTCCGAAAGAGTAAGACACATATCGTATGATATCACTTATAGGTGTTACCTAAAAGTTGATACCAGTGAAGATATTTCCACAGAGAAGGGCAATCACAGATTCATTAAACAAACTTATGGCTCACCAATGGAAAGGTGTGAGGATTGGATACATTAGGATATTGGTGTAAAGAGACACATACCAACACAAGTGAAATATATAATCACCAAAGACCTACGGGATACCAAGAGAAGACTACTCAACATTCTGCCATAACGTACATGGGAAAAGGATCCCAGGAAGAACAGACATATGTATTTGTGTAAAAGAACCACATCTTGCACACCTAGAAGAAGCCAAACATTGTAATCAAACATGCTGTGATAAAATATAAAAATTAAATTACAAAAATGAACAAGAAGTAGTGAGACATAAACTTAAGGGGCTTTTTCCTGGCACATTCCATTCTAAATTACAACCTAGAACACAACTTCCATTGAGGCTTTGTTACCCTAGTAACCAGATTTGGTAAAGGAGAACTGCTGCCACCTTGTGGCCGTTTCACACAACAGCAGATTTAATCCAAGGGCTAATGGTCAGCTGATATTCAAAATAATTGCAGGCCTGTAAATGACACCTGCCCTGAAAACAAATCCTGGGGTCGTATATCAACAAAAAATTCAAAAGACATCCACTTTTCAAAACGACAGTTTCAAAAGGCATATTTTATGCACATTTGTCTTCTCTTTCCTTTTCTTTCTTTCTTTTGTTAAGAAAACAGGAATGGAAAAAGGCTGAACATCAGGAATTAATAAAGACATGCAAATCCATTGTACAAAAACGTTCACCTGACAGCCGACAGAATGATCATCAGCAAAAAAAGTCTACAAAGAATAAATGCTGCATGGGTTTTAGAGAACAGCCTACACTTTAGCGGCTGGTGGGATGTAATCTGGTAACAGCGAGTAGTGAGAACAGAACGGTGGTGTGTTTAAGAGTAAACATTGAGATACCATGTGATCTGGTAGGCCCACTGTTGGCCTATCACCTGAGTAGACCAGAATCAAAAAGACACAGGCTGAAATCCCTGCACTGTAGCAACATGTACCATGGCCAAGACCTGGAAGAAACAAAAATGTCCATCAACAGAAAAATGCACCAAGAAGATGTCATCCATGTACAAAATGGAATATTAGCCATGGAAAAGCATGGTGCAGTGCCATTGGCACCACCATAGAAAGATCTAGAGATAATCACCCAACTTGAAGTAAGAAGGAAACCAAAAGACAGACATCCTATGGCATCACTTATAGGTGTTACCTAAAAATTGATAGCCATGAAATAATTTCCAAGAGAAGGACACGCATAGATTCAGAAAACCAATTTATGTTTAACCAAATGGAAAGGTGTAAGGAATATATGAATTAGGATATGGGAGTTAACAGACATGTACTAATACGTATGAAATATATAATCACAAAACACCTATGGAATACGAAGAGGGGTCTACTCAACACTCTATAATACCATACACGGGAGAGGCTCCAAAGAGGAATAGACAGATACATTGATAGCATGAACCAGAAACTGTACACATAGGAGACTCTACATTTTTATCAAATTTGCTCTGATAATTAAAAAAAATTAAATTTACAAACAAAAATATCTAGGAGATATAATCTCTTGGGGGTTTGTGCTGGCACATTCTACTCGAATTTGCAGCTTATTAACACGATTTCCAGGAAAGCTCTGTTGCCCCAAATCCCACAGCTGGAAATGGAGAAATGCTGCCGCCTTGTGGCCGTTTCCCACAAGAGCGGCTTTAAACCCACAGCTAATGGTCACTTAACTTTCTCAAGGACTCAGGGCTGTAAAGGTCACCTGCCGTCAAAAAATGTCCTGAGGTAGGGAACGGTCAAAGTATTCAAAACTGGCAAAGTTTTCAAGGAGATAGTATGGAGGGGTAAGTTTTACTCACTCATTTTCAAAAAAGAAGAAAATGGATAAAAGCTCAACATCAGGAATTATTTGACTCATGCAAATCTAACCTCCAAAAAGGTTTCAAATCACACATGTCTACTATCATCAGACAAAGTCTACAAACAATAAATGCTGAAGGGGTTATAGAGAACTGTGTACCCTTATCTGCTGGTGGGATGTAAAGTGGTAAGAGCTAATAATGGGAACAGAAAGGAGCTGCGTTTACAAGTAAAATTTGAGCCCCCATTCCATTCAGCAGACCCACCGCTGAGCCTCTCACCTGAGAAGTCCAGAGTCGAGAAGGCACAGGCTTCAACAGCTGCACTGCAGGAATTTTCACAGTAGCCAAGACACGGAAGCATCCAAAATGTCCATCACCACATGAATGGATAAAGAAGTGGTCCGTGTACACAATGGAATATGACCCATGGAAAACGATGAAACACTGCTCTCTGAGGCACCATAGATGAGCCTAGAGATAATCACAGAACATGAGGTAAGTAGGAAAGCAAAAGACATATCCTATGATATCACTTATAGGCTTTATCTAACAACTGACGCAAATGAACATATTTCCACAGTGAAAGACACTCACAGACTTAGAAAACAAACTATGCTTATCTAAAAGGAAAGGTGGTGGGAATAAAAAATTAAGAATAGGGTTACCATACGTGTACAAATACCTATTAAATACATATATCAAAAAGACCGACCATAGAGCAAGGGTGGTCTATGGAAAACTCTGCTATAATTTACATGGGAATTGGGTCTGTACATGAATATATATATATATATATATATATATATATATATATATATATATATATGTATTGTACAAATGAACCAGATTGTGTACACATAGGACAAACAATATCCTATTCATTACACCTAGTTAAAAAATTGAAACAACGAAGAAAAGTAATGTGACATAAACTTATAGGGGTTTTTCCTGGCACATTCCATTGTAATTTACAACCTAGGAACAGGACTTCCAGAAAGGCTCTGCTGCCCTAGTAACCAGATTTGGCAATGGAGAAATGATGCCGCCTTGTGGCCGTTTCCCACAACAGCAGCTTTAATCCCAGTTCTACTGGTCACTAAATATTCACACTCATTGCATGCCTGTAAATGACACCTGCCCTCAAAAAAAATCCTGGGTTCGAATATCGACCAAAAAATCCAAAATCGGGCCTCCTTCCAAGAAGACAATTTCAATAGGATTATTGTACTCACCGTTTTTTTCTGTTTTTGTTTAACAGAAATTTAAAATGTTGTGTGGAAAGCTGAACATTAGGAATAACTAAAGACATGCAAATCCAAATTACAAAAACCTATCAGCTCACACCAGTCAGAATGGCCATCAGCAAAAATTCTGCAAAAAATAAATGCTGAAGGTTTTGTGGAGAAGTGCCTAACCTTGGTTCAACGTGGGACATGGTAAGAGCCAGTAATGAAAACACAACGGAGGTGCCTTGAAAAGATAAGTATGGAGCTACCATTCAATCAAGCATACCCACAGCTTGGCCTATCGCCTGAGAGTATAAGAATCAAAAAGTCACAGGCTGGGCTTCACTTGTGGCGCAGTGGTTGAGAATCTGCCTGCCGATGCAGGGGACACGGGTTCATGTGCCCAGCCAAGAAGATCCAACATGGCGCAAAGCGGCTGGTCCCGTGTGCTATGGCTGCTGGGCCTGCACGTCCGGAGCCTTTGCTCCGCAAAGGGAGAGGCCACGGCCGTGATAGGCCCACATACCGCAAACAAACAAACAAACAAACAAAAAGACACAGCCTGGCAATCCTTCACTACAGCAATATGTACCATAGCCAACACTTGGAAGCAACGAAAATGTCCATCCACAGAGGAATGCACAAAGAAGAAGTGTTCCATGTACACAATGGAATATGTCTCCAAAAAAATATAAATTCCTTTAGAAATCAAACATATGTAAGGGGACATCAGCATTTGTGGGTTTATCCGGGCACATTGCACACTAATTTATAAGCGAGGAACACCACTGCTAGGAAGGTCTGTTTCCCTAGTTACCAGATTGGCAAAGCAGAAATGGTGCCGCCCTCTCGCCATTACCTGCAACAGCAGGTATAAAACCTGTGCTAAGGGTCACTTCATATGCACTAGTACTGGAGGGCTGTACATGAAACTTGCCCTCAAAATGGCTTGAGGGAGGTAAAGGACAAAATATTTCAAAATGTCATACATACTTCAAGAAAACAATTTGAAGAGGTAAGCTGTACTCTCAGTTGGAAGAAAAAAAGGACATGCCAGAAAGTTCAATTTCAAGGGATTATGAGACACATGCAAATCCAAGCACAAAGAAGTATCAGCTCACACTAGTCAGAGTAAACATCAGCAAAAAATCTACAAAGAATAAATGCTGAAGGTGTTGTGGAGAAGTGCATACCCTCACATTTAAGTGGGACATAACCTGGTAAGTGCCACTAATGAGAACAGAGTGGAGGTGCCTTTACAAGGAAAACATTTTGCTACCATGTGATCCAGGAGGCCCACTCCTGGGCCTATAACCTAAGAAGACAGAATTGGAAAGACACAGGCAGGCAAATGCGCATTGCCGCAGTTATTACAATAGCCAAGACATGGAAGCAACCAAAATGTCCATCAACAGATGAGTGGACAAAGATGAACTGGTGCATGTATAGATGGAAAATTAGCCAAGTAGAAAAAGAACACAATGCCATGGGCAGCACCGTAGATGAGTCTAGAGGTAATCACGCAACTTGTAGTAAGTCCGAAAGAGTAAGACACATATCGTATGATATCACTTATAGGTGTTACCTAAAAGTTGATACCAGTGAAGATATTTCCACAGAGAAGGGCAATCACAGATTCATTAAACAAACTTATGGCTCACCAATGGAAAGGTGTGAGGATTGGATACATTAGGATATTGGTGTAAAGAGACACATACCAACACAAGTGAAATATATAATCACCAAAGACCTACGGGATACCAAGAGAAGACTACTCAACATTCTGCCATAACGTACATGGGAAAAGGATCCCAGGAAGAACAGACATATGTATTTGTGTAAAAGAACCACATCTTGCACACCTAGAAGAAGCCAAACATTGTAATCAAACATGCTGTGATAAAATATAAAAATTAAATTACAAAAATGAACAAGAAGTAGTGAGACATAAACTTAAGGGGCTTTTTCCTGGCACATTCCATTCTAAATTACAACCTAGAACACAACTTCCATTGAGGCTTTGTTACCCTAGTAACCAGATTTGGTAAAGGAGAACTGCTGCCACCTTGTGGCCGTTTCACACAACAGCAGATTTAATCCAAGGGCTAATGGTCAGCTGATATTCAAAATAATTGCAGGCCTGTAAATGACACCTGCCCTGAAAACAAATCCTGGGGTCGTATATCAACAAAAAATTCAAAAGACATCCACTTTTCAAAACGACAGTTTCAAAAGGCATATTTTATGCACATTTGTCTTCTCTTTCCTTTTCTTTCTTTCTTTTGTTAAGAAAACAGGAATGGAAAAAGGCTGAACATCAGGAATTAATAAAGACATGCAAATCCATTGTACAAAAACGTTCACCTGACAGCCGACAGAATGATCATCAGCAAAAAAAGTCTACAAAGAATAAATGCTGCATGGGTTTTAGAGAACAGCCTACACTTTAGCGGCTGGTGGGATGTAACCTGGTAACAGCGAGTAGTGAGAACAGAACGGTGGTGTGTTTAAGAGTAAACATTGAGATACCATGTGATCTGGTAGGCCCACTGTTGGCCTATCACCTGAGTAGACCAGAATCAAAAAGACACAGGCTGAAATCCCTGCACTGTAGCAACATGTACCATGGCCAAGACCTGGAAGAAACAAAAATGTCCATCAACAGAAAAATGCACCAAGAAGATGTCATCCATGTACAAAATGGAATATTAGCCATGGAAAAGCATGGTGCAGTGCCATTGGCACCACCATAGAAAGATCTAGAGATAATCACCCAACTTGAAGTAAGAAGGAAACCAAAAGACAGACATCCTATGGCATCACTTATAGGTGTTACCTAAAAATTGATAGCCATGAAATAATTTCCAAGAGAAGGACACGCATAGATTCAGAAAACCAATTTATGTTTAACCAAATGGAAAGGTGTAAGGAATATATGAATTAGGATATGGGAGTTAACAGACATGTACTAATACGTATGAAATATATAATCACAAAACACCTATGGAATACGAAGAGGGGTCTACTCAACACTCTATAATACCATACACGGGAGAGGCTCCAAAGAGGAATAGACAGATACATTGATAGCATGAACCAGAAACTGTACACATAGGAGACTCTACATTTTTATCAAATTTGCTCTGATAATTAAAAAAAATTAAATTTACAAACAAAAATATCTAGGAGATATAATCTCTTGGGGGTTTGTGCTGGCACATTCTACTCGAATTTGCAGCTTATTAACACGATTTCCAGGAAAGCTCTGTTGCCCCAAATCCCACAGCTGGAAATGGAGAAATGCTGCCGCCTTGTGGCCGTTTCCCACAAGAGCGGCTTTAAACCCACAGCTAATGGTCACTTAACTTTCTCAAGGACTCAGGGCTGTAAAGGTCACCTGCCGTCAAAAATGTCCTGAGGTAGGGAACGGTCAAAGTATTCAAAACTGGCAAAGTTTTCAAGGAGATAGTATGGAGGGGTAAGTTTTACTCACTCATTTTCAAAAAAGAAGAAAATGGATAAAAGCTCAACATCAGGAATTATTTGACTCATGCAAATCTAACCTCCAAAAAGGTTTCAAATCACACATGTCTACTATCATCAGACAAAGTCTACAAACAATAAATGCTGAAGGGGTTATAGAGAACTGTGTACCCTTATCTGCTCATGGGATGTAAAGTGGTAAGAGCTAATAATGGGAACAGAAAGGAGCTGCGTTTACAAGTAAAAATTGAGCCCCCATTCCATTCAGCAGACCCACCGCTGAGCCTCTCACCTGAGAAGTCCAGAGTCGAGAAGGCACAGGCTTCAACAGCTGCACTGCAGGAATTTTCACAGTAGCCAAGACACGGAAGCATCCAAAATGTCCATCACCACATGAATGGATAAAGAAGTGGTCCGTGTACACAATGGAATATGACCCATGGAAAACGATGAAACACTGCTCTCTGAGGCACCATAGATGAGCCTAGAGATAATCACAGAACATGAGGTAAGTAGGAAAGCAAAAGACATATCCTATGATATCACTTATAGGCTTTATCTAACAACTGACGCAAATGAACATATTTCCACAGTGAAAGACACTCACAGACTTAGAAAACAAACTATGCTTATCTAAAAGGAAAGGTGGTGGGAATAAAAAATTAAGATTAGGGTTACCATACGTGTACAAATACCTATTAAATACATATATCAAAAAGACCGACCATAGAGCAAGGGTGGTCTATGGAAAACTCTGCTATAATTTACATGGGAATTGGGTCTGTACATGAATATATATATGTATTGTACAAATGAACCAGATTGTGTACACATAGGACAAACAATATCCTATTCATTACACCTAGTTAAAAAATTGAAACAACGAAGAAAAGTAATGTGACATAAACTTATAGGGGTTTTTCCTGGCACATTCCATTGTAATTTACAACCTAGGAACAGGACTTCCAGAAAGGCTCTGCTGCCCTAGTAACCAGATTTGGCAATGGAGAAATGATGCCGCCTTGTGGCCGTTTCCCACAACAGCAGCTTTAATCCCAGTTCTATTGGTCACTAAATATTCACACTCATTGCATGCCTGTAAATGACACCTGCCCTCAAAAAAAATCCTGGGTTCGAATATCGACCAAAAAATCCAAAATCGGGCCTCCTTCCAAGAAGACAATTTCAATAGGATTATTGTACTCACCGTTTTTTTCTGTTTTTGTTTAACAGAAATTTAAAATGTTGTGTGGAAAGCTGAACATTAGGAATAACTAAAGACATGCAAATCCAAATTACAAAAACCTATCAGCTCACACCAGTCAGAATGGCCATCAGCAAAAATTCTGCAAAAAATAAATGCTGAAGGTTTTGTGGAGAAGTGCCTACCCTTGGTTCAACGTGGGACATGGTAAGAGCCAGTAATGAAAACACAAAGGAGGTGCCTTGAAAAGATAAGTATGGAGCTACCATTCAATCAAGCATACCCACAGCTTGGCCTATCGCCTGAGAGTATAAGAATCAAAAAGTCACAGGCTGGGCTTCACTGGTGGCGCAGTGGTTGAGAATCTGCCTGCCGATGCAGGGGACACGGGTTCATGTGCCCAGCCAAGAAGATCCAACATGGCGCAAAGCGGCTGGTCCCGTGTGCTATGGCTGCTGGGCCTGCACGTCCGGAGCCTTTGCTCCGCAAAGGGAGAGGCCACGGCCGTGAGAGGCCCACATACCGCAAACAAACAAACAAACAAACAGAAAGACACAGCCTGGCAATCCTTCCCTACAGCAATATGTACCATAGCCAACACTTGGAAGCAACGAAAATGTCCATCAACAGAGGAATGCACAAAGAAGAAGTGTTCCATGTACACAATGGAATATGTCTCCAAAAAAATATAAATTCCTTTAGAAATCAAACATATGTAAGGGGACATCAGCATTTGTGGGTTTATCCGGGCACATTGCACACTAATTTATAAGCGAGGAACACCACTGCTAGGAAGGTCTGTTTCCCTAGTTACCAGATTGGCAAAGCAGAAATGGTGCCGCCCTCTCGCCATTACCTGCAACAGCAGGTATAAAACCTGTGCTAAGGGTCACTTCATATGCACCAGTACTGGAGGGCTGTAAATGAAACTTGCCCTCAAAATGGCTTGAGGGAGGTAAAGGACAAAATATTTCAAAATGTCATACATACTTCAAGAAAACAATTTGAAGAGGTAAGCTGTACTCTCAGTTGGAAGAAAAAAAGGACATGCCAGAAAGTTCAATTTCAAGGGATTATGAGACACATGCAAATCCAAGCACAAAGAAGTATCAGCTCACACTAGTCAGAGTAAACATCAGCAAAAAATCTACAAAGAATAAATGCTGAAGGTGTTGTGGAGAAGTGCATACCCTCACATTTAAGTGGGACATAACCTAGTAAGTGCCACTAATGAGAACAGAGTGGAGGTGCCTTTACAAGGAAAACATTTTGCTACCATGTGATCCAGGAGGCCCACTCCTGGGCCTATAACCTAAGAAGACAGAATTGGAAAGACACAGGCAGGCAAATGCGCATTGCCGCAGTTATTACAATAGCCAAGACATGGAAGCAACCAAAATGTCCATCAACAGATGAGTGGACAAAGATGAACTGGTGCATGTATAGATGGAAAATTAGCCAAGTAGAAAAAGAACACAATGCCATGGGCAGCACCGTAGATGAGTCTAGAGGTAATCACGCAACTTGTAGTAAGTCCGAAAGAGTAAGACACATATCGTATGATATCACTTATAGGTGTTACCTAAAAGTTGATACCAGTGAAGATATTTCCACAGAGAAGGGCAATCACAGATTCATTAAACAAACTTATGGCTCACCAATGGAAAGGTGTGAGGATTGGATACATTAGGATATTGGTGTAAAGAGACACATACCAACACAAGTGAAATATATAATCACCAAAGACCTACGGGATACCAAGAGAAGACTACTCAACATTCTGCCATAACGTACATGGGAAAAGGATCCCAGGAAGAACAGACATATGTATTTGTGTAAAAGAACCACATCTTGCACACCTAGAAGAAGCCAAACATTGTAATCAAACATGCTGTGATAAAATATAAAAATTAAATTACAAAAATGAACAAGAAGTAGTGAGACATAAACTTAAGGGGCTTTTTCCTGGCACATTCCATTCTAAATTACAACCTAGAACACAACTTCCATTGAGGCTTTGTTACCCTAGTAACCAGATTTGGTAAAGGAGAACTGCTGCCACCTTGTGGCCGTTTCACACAACAGCAGATTTAATCCAAGGGCTAATGGTCAGTTGATATTCAAAATAATTGCAGGCCTGTAAATGACACCTGCCCTGAAAACAAATCCTGGGGTCGTATATCAACAAAAAATTCAAAAGACATCCACTTTTCAAAACGACAGTTTCAAAAGGCATATTTTATGCACATTTGTCTTCTCTTTCCTTTTCTTTCTTTCTTTTGTTAAGAAAACAGGAATGGAAAAAGGCTGAACATCAGGAATTAATAAAGACATGCAAATCCATTGTACAAAAACGTTCACCTGACAGCCGACAGAATGATCATCAGCAAAAAAAAGTCTACAAAGAATAAATGCTGCATGGGTTTTAGAGAAGAGCCTACACTTTAGCGGCTGGTGGGATGTAATCTGGTAACAGCGAGTAGTGAGAACAGAACGGTGGTGTGTTTAAGAGTAAACATTGAGATACCATGTGATCTGGTAGGCCCACTGTTGGCCTATCACCTGAGTAGACCAGAATCAAAAAGACACAGGCTGAAATCCCTGCACTGTAGCAACATGGACCATGGCCAAGACCTGGAAGAAACAAAAATGTCCATCAACAGAAAAATGCACCAAGAAGATGTCATCCATGTACAAAATGGAATATTAGCCATGGAAAAGCATGGTGCAGTGCCGTTGGCACCACCATAGAAAGATCTAGAGATAATCACCCAACTTGAAGTAAGAAGGAAACCAAAAGACAGACATCCTATGGCATCACTTATAGGTGTTACCTAAAAATTGATAGCCATGAAATAATTTCCAAGAGAAGGACACGCATAGATTCAGAAAACCAATTTATGTTTAACCAAATGGAAAGGTGTAAGGAATATATGAATTAGGATATGGGAGTTAACAGACATGTACTAATACGTATGAAATATATAATCACAAAACACCTATGGAATACGAAGAGAGGTCTACTCAACACTCTATAATACCATACACGGGAGAGGCTCCAAAGAGGAATAGACAGATACATTGATAGCATGAACCAGAAACTGTACACATAGGAGACTCTACATTTTTATCAAATTTGCTCTGATAATTAAAAAAAATTACATTTACAAACAAAAATATCTAGGAGATATAATCTCTTGGGGGTTTGTGCTGGCACATTCTACTCGAATTTGCAGCTTATTAACACGATTTCCAGGAAAGCTCTGTTGCCCCAAATCCCACAGCTGGAAATGGAGAAATGCTGCCGCCTTGTGGCCGTTTCCCACAAGAGCGGCTTTAAACCCACAGCTAATGGTCACTTAACTTTCTCAAGGACTCAGGGCTGTAAAGGTCACCTGCCGTCAAAAAATGTCCTGAGGTAGGGAACGGTCAAAGTATTCAAAACTGGCAAAGTTTTCAAGGAGATAGTATGGAGGGGTAAGTTTTACTCACTCATTTTCAAAAAAGAAGAAAATGGATAAAAGCTCAACATCAGGAATTATTTGACTCATGCAAATCTAACCTCCAAAAAGGTTTCAAATCACACATGTCTACTATCATCAGACAAAGTCTACAAACAATAAATGCTGAAGGGGTTATAGAGAACTGTGTACCCTTATCTGCTGGTGGGATGTAAAGTGGTAAGAGCTAATAATGGGAACAGAAAGGAGCTGCGTTTACAAGTAAAATTTGAGCCCCCATTCCATTCAGCAGACCCACCGCTGAGCCTCTCACCTGAGAAGTCCAGAGTCGAGAAGGCACAGGCTTCAACAGCTGCACTGCAGGAATTTTCACAGTAGCCAAGACACGGAAGCATCCAAAATGTCCATCACCACATGAATGGATAAAGAAGTGGTCCGTGTACACAATGGAATATGACCCATGGAAAACGATGAAACACTGCTCTCTGAGGCACCATAGATGAGCCTAGAGATAATCACAGAACATGAGGTAAGTAGGAAAGCAAAAGACATATCCTATGATATCACTTATAGGCTTTATCTAACAACTGACGCAAATGAACATATTTCCACAGTGAAAGACACTCACAGACTTAGAAAACAAACTATGCTTATCTAAAAGGAAAGGTGGTGGGAATAAAAAATTAAGAATAGGGTTACCATACGTGTACAAATACCTATTAAATACATATATCAAAAAGACCGACCATAGAGCAAGGGTGGTCTATGGAAAACTCTGCTATAATTTACATGGGAATTGGGTCTGTACATGAATATATATATATATATATATATATATATATATATATATATATATGTATTGTACAAATGAACCAGATTGTGTACACATAGGACAAACAATATCCTATTCATTACACCTAGTTAAAAAATTGAAACAACGAAGAAAAGTAATGTGACATAAACTTATAGGGGTTTTTCCTGGCACATTCCATTGTAATTTACAACCTAGGAACAGGACTTCCAGAAAGGCTCTGCTGCCCTAGTAACCAGATTTGGCAATGGAGAAATGATGCCGCCTTGTGGCCGTTTCCCACAACAGCAGCTTTAATCCCAGTTCTACTGGTCACTAAATATTCACACTCATTGCATGCCTGTAAATGACACCTGCCCTCAAAAAAAATCCTGGGTTCGAATATCGACCAAAAAATCCAAAATCGGGCCTCCTTCCAAGAAGACAATTTCAATAGGATTATTGTACTCACCGTTTTTTTCTGTTTTTGTTTAACAGAAATTTAAAATGTTGTGTGGAAAGCTGAACATTAGGAATAACTAAAGACATGCAAATCCAAATTACAAAAACCTATCAGCTCACACCAGTCAGAATGGCCATCAGCAAAAATTCTGCAAAAAATAAATGCTGAAGGTTTTGTGGAGAAGTGCCTAACCTTGGTTCAACGTGGGACATGGTAAGAGCCAGTAATGAAAACACAAAGGAGGTGCCTTGAAAAGATAAGTATGGAGCTACCATTCAATCAAGCATACCCACAGCTTGGCCTATCGCCTGAGAGTATAAGAATCAAAAAGTCACAGGCTGGGCTTCACTGGTGGCGCAGTGGTTGAGAATCTGCCTGCCGATGCAGGGGACACGGGTTCATGTGCCCAGCCAAGAAGATCCAACATGGCGCAAAGCGGCTGGTCCCGTGTGCTATGGCTGCTGGGCCTGCACGTCCGGAGCCTTTGCTCCGCAAAGGGAGAGGCCACGGCCGTGAGAGGCCCACATACCGCAAACAAACAAACAAACAAACAAAAAGACACAGCCTGGCAATCCTTCACTACAGCAATATGTACCATAGCCAACACTTGGAAGCAACGAAAATGTCCATCCACAGAGGAATGCACAAAGAAGAAGTGTTCCATGTACACAATGGAATATGTCTCCAAAAAAATATAAATTCCTTTAGAAATCAAACATATGTAAGGGGACATCAGCATTTGTGGGTTTATCCGGGCACATTGCACACTAATTTATAAGCGAGGAACACCACTGCTAGGAAGGTCTGTTTCCCTAGTTACCAGATTGGCAAAGCAGAAATGGTGCCGCCCTCTCGCCATTACCTGCAACAGCAGGTATAAAACCTGTGCTAAGGGTCACTTCATATGCACTAGTACTGGAGGGCTGTACATGAAACTTGCCCTCAAAATGGCTTGAGGGAGGTAAAGGACAAAATATTTCAAAATGTCATACATACTTCAAGAAAACAATTTGAAGAGGTAAGCTGTACTCTCAGTTGGAAGAAAAAAAGGACATGCCAGAAAGTTCAATTTCAAGGGATTATGAGACACATGCAAATCCAAGCACAAAGAAGTATCAGCTCACACTAGTCAGAGTAAACATCAGCAAAAAATCTACAAAGAATAAATGCTGAAGGTGTTGTGGAGAAGTGCATACCCTCACATTTAAGTGGGACATAACCTGGTAAGTGCCACTAATGAGAACAGAGTGGAGGTGCCTTTACAAGGAAAACATTTTGCTACCATGTGATCCAGGAGGCCCACTCCTGGGCCTATAACCTAAGAAGACAGAATTGGAAAGACACAGGCAGGCAAATGCGCATTGCCGCAGTTATTACAATAGCCAAGACATGGAAGCAACCAAAATGTCCATCAACAGATGAGTGGACAAAGATGAACTGGTGCATGTATAGATGGAAAATTAGCCAAGTAGAAAAAGAACACAATGCCATGGGCAGCACCGTAGATGAGTCTAGAGGTAATCACGCAACTTGTAGTAAGTCCGAAAGAGTAAGACACATATCGTATGATATCACTTATAGGTGTTACCTAAAAGTTGATACCAGTGAAGATATTTCCACAGAGAAGGGCAATCACAGATTCATTAAACAAACTTATGGCTCACCAATGGAAAGGTGTGAGGATTGGATACATTAGGATATTGGTGTAAAGAGACACATACCAACACAAGTGAAATATATAATCACCAAAGACCTACGGGATACCAAGAGAAGACTACTCAACATTCTGCCATAACGTACATGGGAAAAGGATCCCAGGAAGAACAGACATATGTATTTGTGTAAAAGAACCACATCTTGCACACCTAGAAGAAGCCAAACATTGTAATCAAACATGCTGTGATAAAATATAAAAATTAAATTACAAAAATGAACAAGAAGTAGTGAGACATAAACTTAAGGGGCTTTTTCCTGGCACATTCCATTCTAAATTACAACCTAGAACACAACTTCCATTGAGGCTTTGTTACCCTAGTAACCAGATTTGGTAAAGGAGAACTGCTGCCACCTTGTGGCCGTTTCACACAACAGCAGATTTAATCCAAGGGCTAATGGTCAGCTGATATTCAAAATAATTGCAGGCCTGTAAATGACACCTGCCCTGAAAACAAATCCTGGGGTCGTATATCAACAAAAAATTCAAAAGACATCCACTTTTCAAAACGACAGTTTCAAAAGGCATATTTTATGCACATTTGTCTTCTCTTTCCTTTTCTTTCTTTCTTTTGTTAAGAAAACAGGAATGGAAAAAGGCTGAACATCAGGAATTAATAAAGACATGCAAATCCATTGTACAAAAACGTTCACCTGACAGCCGACAGAATGATCATCAGCAAAAAAAGTCTACAAAGAATAAATGCTGCATGGGTTTTAGAGAACAGCCTACACTTTAGCGGCTGGTGGGATGTAATCTGGTAACAGCGAGTAGTGAGAACAGAACGGTGGTGTGTTTAAGAGTAAACATTGAGATACCATGTGATCTGGTAGGCCCACTGTTGGCCTATCACCTGAGTAGACCAGAATCAAAAAGACACAGGCTGAAATCCCTGCACTGTAGCAACATGTACCATGGCCAAGACCTGGAAGAAACAAAAATGTCCATCAACAGAAAAATGCACCAAGAAGATGTCATCCATGTACAAAATGGAATATTAGCCATGGAAAAGCATGGTGCAGTGCCGTTGGCACCACCATAGAAAGATCTAGAGATAATCACCCAACTTGAAGTAAGAAGGAAACCAAAAGACAGACATCCTATGGCATCACTTATAGGTGTTACCTAAAAATTGATAGCCATGAAATAATTTCCAAGAGAAGGACACGCATAGATTCAGAAAACCAATTTATGTTTAACCAAATGGAAAGGTGTAAGGAATATATGAATTAGGATATGGGAGTTAACAGACATGTACTAATACGTATGAAATATATAATCACAAAACACCTATGGAATACGAAGAGAGGTCTACTCAACACTCTATAATACCATACACGGGAGAGGCTCCAAAGAGGAATAGACAGATACATTGATAGCATGAACCAGAAACTGTACACATAGGAGACTCTACATTTTTATCAAATTTGCTCTGATAATTAAAAAAAATTACATTTACAAACAAAAATATCTAGGAGATATAATCTCTTGGGGGTTTGTGCTGGCACATTCTACTCGAATTTGCAGCTTATTAACACGATTTCCAGGAAAGCTCTGTTGCCCCAAATCCCACAGCTGGAAATGGAGAAATGCTGCCGCCTTGTGGCCGTTTCCCACAAGAGCGGCTTTAAACCCACAGCTAATGGTCACTTAACTTTCTCAAGGACTCAGGGCTGTAAAGGTCACCTGCCGTCAAAAAATGTCCTGAGGTAGGGAACGGTCAAAGTATTCAAAACTGGCAAAGTTTTCAAGGAGATAGTATGGAGGGGTAAGTTTTACTCACTCATTTTCAAAAAAGAAGAAAATGGATAAAAGCTCAACATCAGGAATTATTTGACTCATGCAAATCTAACCTCCAAAAAGGTTTCAAATCACACATGTCTACTATCATCAGACAAAGTCTACAAACAATAAATGCTGAAGGGGTTATAGAGAACTGTGTACCCTTATCTGCTGGTGGGATGTAAAGTGGTAAGAGCTAATAATGGGAACAGAAAGGAGCTGCGTTTACAAGTAAAAATTGAGCCCCCATTCCATTCAGCAGACCCACCGCTGAGCCTCTCACCTGAGAAGTCCAGAGTCGAGAAGGCACAGGCTTCAACAGCTGCACTGCAGGAATTTTCACAGTAGCCAAGACACGGAAGCATCCAAAATGTCCATCACCACATGAATGGATAAAGAAGTGGTCCGTGTACACAATGGAATATGACCCATGGAAAACGATGAAACACTGCTCTCTGAGGCACCATAGATGAGCCTAGAGATAATCACAGAACATGAGGTAAGTAGGAAAGCAAAAGACATATCCTATGATATCACTTATAGGCGTTATCTAACAACTGACGCAAATGAACATATTTCCACAGTGAAAGACACTCACAGACTTAGAAAACAAACTATGCTTATCTAAAAGGAAAGGTGGTGGGAATAAAAAATTAAGATTAGGGTTACCATACGTGTACAAATACCTATTAAATACATATATCAAAAAGACCGACCATAGAGCAAGGGTGGTCTATGGAAAACTCTGCTACAATTTACATGGGAATTGGGTCTGTACATGAATATATATATATATATATATATATATATATATATATATATGTATTGTACAAATGAACCAGATTGTGTACACATAGGACCAACAATATCCTATTCATTACACCTAGTTAAAAAATTGAAACAACGAAGAAAAGTAATGTGACATAAACTTATAGGGGTTTTTCCTGGCACATTCCATTGTAATTTACAACCTAGGAACAGGACTTCCAGAAAGGCTCTGCTGCCCTAGTAACCAGATTTGGCAATGGAGAAATGATGCCGCCTTGTGGCCGTTTCCCACAACAGCAGCTTTAATCCCAGTTCTACTGGTCACTAAATATTCACACTCATTGCATGCCTGTAAATGACACCTGCCCCCAAAAAAACTCCTGGGTTCGAATATCGACCAAAAAATTCAAAAGCGGGCCTCCTTCCAAGAAGACAATTTCAATAGGATTATTGTACTCACCGTTTTTTTCTGTTTTTGTTTAACAGAAATTTAAAATGTTGTGGGAAAAGCTGGACATTAGGAATAACTAAAGACATGCAAATCCAAATTACAAAAACCTATCAGCTCACACCAGTCAGAATGGCCATCAGCAAAAATTCTGCAAAAAATAAATGCTGAAGCTTTTGTGGAGAAGTGCCTACCCTTGGTTCAACGTGGGACATGGTAAGAGCCAGTAATGAAAACACAAAGGAGGTGCCTTGAAAAGATAAGTATGGAGCTACCATTCAATCAAGCATACCCACAGCTTGGCCTATCGCCTGAGAGTATAAGAATCAAAAAGTCACAGGCTGGGCTTCACTGGTGGCGCAGTGGTTGAGAATCTGCCTGCCGATGCAGGGGACACGGGTTCATGTGCCCAGCCAAGAAGATCCAACATGGCGCAAAGCGGCTGGTCCCGTGTGCTATGGCTGCTGGGCCTGCACGTCCGGAGCCTTTGCTCCGCAAAGGGAGAGGCCACGGCCGTGAGAGGCCCACATACCGCAAACAAACAAACAAACAAACAGAAAGACACAGCCTGGCAATCCTTCACTACAGCAATATGTACCATAGCCAACACTTGGAAGCAACGAAAATGTCCATCCACAGAGGAATGCACAAAGAAGAAGTGTTCCATGTACACAATGGAATATGTCTCCAAAAAAATATAAATTCCTTTAGAAATCAAACATATGTAAGGGGACATCAGCATTTGTGGGTTTATCCGGGCACATTGCACACTAATTTATAAGCGAGGAACACCACTGCTAGGAAGGTCTGTTT
This sequence comes from Mesoplodon mirus, assembly GCF_964341445.2. Taxonomy (NCBI): domain Eukaryota; kingdom Metazoa; phylum Chordata; class Mammalia; order Artiodactyla; family Ziphiidae; genus Mesoplodon; species Mesoplodon mirus. The sequence continues at coordinate 354,069 of NW_028295485.1, forward strand.
CCCTAGTTACCAGATTGGCAAAGCAGAAATGGTGCCGCCCTCTCGCCATTACCTGCAACAGCAGGTATAAAACCTGTGCTAAGGGTCACTTCATATGCACCAGTACTGGAGGGCTGTAAATGAAACTTGCCCTCAAAATGGCTTGAGGGAGGTAAAGGACAAAATATTTCAAAATGTCATACATACTTCAAGAAAACAATTTGAAGAGGTAAGCTGTACTCTCAGTTGGAAGAAAAAAAGGACATGCCAGAAAGTTCAATTTCAAGGGATTATGAGACACATGCAAATCCAAGCACAAAGAAGTATCAGCTCACACTAGTCAGAGTAAACATCAGCAAAAAATCTACAAAGAATAAATTCTGAAGGTGTTGTGGAGAAGTGCATACCCTCACATTTAAGTGGGACATAACCTGGTAAGTGCCACTAATGAGAACAGAGTGGAGGTGCCTTTACAAGGAAAACATTTTGCTACCATGTGATCCAGGAGGCCCACTCCTGGGCCTATAACCTAAGAAGACAGAATTGGAAAGACACAGGCAGGCAAATGCGCATTGCCGCAGTTATTACAATAGCCAAGACATGGAAGCAACCAAAATGTCCATCAACAGATGAGTGGACAAAGATGAACTGGTGCATGTATAGATGGAAAATTAGCCAAGTAGAAAAAGAACACAATGCCATGGGCAGCACCGTAGATGAGTCTAGAGGTAATCACGCAACTTGTAGTAAGTCCGAAAGAGTAAGACACATATCGTATGATATCACTTATAGGTGTTACCTAAAAGTTGATACCAGTGAAGATATTTCCACAGAGAAGGGCAATCACAGATTCATTAAACAAACTTATGGCTCACCAATGGAAAGGTGTGAGGATTGGATACATTAGGATATTGGTGTAAAGAGACACATACCAACACAAGTGAAATATATAATCACCAAAGACCTACGGGATACCAAGAGAAGACTACTCAACATTCTGCCATAACGTACATGGGAAAAGGATCCCAGGAAGAACAGACATATGTATTTGTGTAAAAGAACCACATCTTGCACACCTAGAAGAAGCCAAACATTGTAATCAAACATGCTGTGATAAAATATAAAAATTAAATTACAAAAATGAACAAGAAGTAGTGAGACATAAACTTAAGGGGCTTTTTCCTGGCACATTCCATTCTAAATTACAACCTAGAACACAACTTCCATTGAGGCTTTGTTACCCTAGTAACCAGATTTGGTAAAGGAGAACTGCTGCCACCTTGTGGACGTTTCACACAACAGCAGATTTAATCCAAGGGCTAATGGTCAGCTGATATTCAAAATAATTGCAGGCCTGTAAATGACACCTGCCCTGAAAACAAATCCTGGGGTCGTATATCAACAAAAAATTCAAAAGACATCCACTTTTCAAAACGACAGTTTCAAAAGGCATATTTTATGCACATTTGTCTTCTCTTTCCTTTTCTTTCTTTCTTTTGTTAAGAAAACAGGAATGGAAAAAGGCTGAACATCAGGAATTAATAAAGACATGCAAATCCATTGTACAAAAACGTTCACCTGACAGCCGACAGAATGATCATCAGCAAAAAAAAGTCTACAAAGAATAAATGCTGCATGGGTTTTAGAGAAGAGCCTACACTTTAGCGGCTGGTGGGATGTAATCTGGTAACAGCGAGTAGTGAGAACAGAACGGTGGTGTGTTTAAGAGTAAACATTGAGATACCATGTGATCTGGTAGGCCCACTGTTGGCCTATCACCTGAGTAGACCAGAATCAAAAAGACACAGGCTGAAATCCCTGCACTGTAGCAACATGGACCATGGCCAAGACCTGGAAGAAACAAAAATGTCCATCAACAGAAAAATGCACCAAGAAGATGTCATCCATGTACAAAATGGAATATTAGCCATGGAAAAGCATGGTGCAGTGCCGTTGGCACCACCATAGAAAGATCTAGAGATAATCACCCAACTTGAAGTAAGAAGGAAACCAAAAGACAGACATCCTATGGCATCACTTATAGGTGTTACCTAAAAATTGATAGCCATGAAATAATTTCCAAGAGAAGGACACGCATAGATTCAGAAAACCAATTTATGTTTAACCAAATGGAAAGGTGTAAGGAATATATGAATTAGGATATGGGAGTTAACAGACATGTACTAATACGTATGAAATATATAATCACAAAACACCTATGGAATACGAAGAGAGGTCTACTCAACACTCTATAATACCATACACGGGAGAGGCTCCAAAGAGGAATAGACAGATACATTGATAGCATGAACCAGAAACTGTACACATAGGAGACTCTACATTTTTATCAAATTTGCTCTGATAATTAAAAAAAATTAAATTTACAAACAAAAATATCTAGGAGATATAATCTCTTGGGGGTTTGTGCTGGCACATTCTACTCGAATTTGCAGCTTATTAACACGATTTCCAGGAAAGCTCTGTTGCCCCAAATCCCACAGCTGGAAATGGAGAAATGCTGCCGCCTTGTGGCCGTTTCCCACAAGAGCGGCTTTAAACCCACAGCTAATGGTCACTTAACTTTCTCAAGGACTCAGGGCTGTAAAGGTCACCTGCCGTCAAAAAATGTCCTGAGGTAGGGAACGGTCAAAGTATTCAAAACTGGCAAAGTTTTCAAGGAGATAGTATGGAGGGGTAAGTTTTACTCACTCATTTTCAAAAAAGAAGAAAATGGATAAAAGCTCAACATCAGGAATTATTTGACTCATGCAAATCTAACCTCCAAAAAGGTTTCAAATCACACATGTCTACTATCATCAGACAAAGTCTACAAACAATAAATGCTGAAGGGGTTATAGAGAACTGTGTACCCTTATCTGCTGGTGGGATGTAAAGTGGTAAGAGCTAATAATGGGAACAGAAAGGAGCTGCGTTTACAAGTAAAATTTGAGCCCCCATTCCATTCAGCAGACCCACCGCTGAGCCTCTCACCTGAGAAGTCCAGAGTCGAGAAGGCACAGGCTTCAACAGCTGCACTGCAGGAATTTTCACAGTAGCCAAGACACGGAAGCATCCAAAATGTCCATCACCACATGAATGGATAAAGAAGTGGTCCGTGTACACAATGGAATATGACCCATGGAAAACGATGAAACACTGCTCTCTGAGGCACCATAGATGAGCCTAGAGATAATCACAGAACATGAGGTAAGTAGGAAAGCAAAAGACATATCCTATGATATCACTTATAGGCTTTATCTAACAACTGACGCAAATGAACATATTTCCACAGTGAAAGACACTCACAGACTTAGAAAACAAACTATGCTTATCTAAAAGGAAAGGTGGTGGGAATAAAAAATTAAGAATAGGGTTACCATACGTGTACAAATACCTATTAAATACATATATCAAAAAGACCGACCATAGAGCAAGGGTGGTCTATGGAAAACTCTGCTATAATTTACATGGGAATTGGGTCTGTACATGAATATATATATATATATATATATATATATATATATATATATATGTATTGTACAAATGAACCAGATTGTGTACACATAGGACAAACAATATCCTATTCATTACACCTAGTTAAAAAATTGAAACAACGAAGAAAAGTAATGTGACATAAACTTATAGGGGTTTTTCCTGGCACATTCCATTGTAATTTACAACCTAGGAACAGGACTTCCAGAAAGGCTCTGCTGCCCTAGTAACCAGATTTGGCAATGGAGAAATGATGCCGCCTTGTGGCCGTTTCCCACAACAGCAGCTTTAATCCCAGTTCTACTGGTCACTAAATATTCACACTCATTGCATGCCTGTAAATGACACCTGCCCTCAAAAAAAATCCTGGGTTCGAATATCGACCAAAAAATCCAAAATCGGGCCTCCTTCCAAGAAGACAATTTCAATAGGATTATTGTACTCACCGTTTTTTTCTGTTTTTGTTTAACAGAAATTTAAAATGTTGTGTGGAAAGCTGAACATTAGGAATAACTAAAGACATGCAAATCCAAATTACAAAAACCTATCAGCTCACACCAGTCAGAATGGCCATCAGCAAAAATTCTGCAAAAAATAAATGCTGAAGGTTTTGTGGAGAAGTGCCTAACCTTGGTTCAACGTGGGACATGGTAAGAGCCAGTAATGAAAACACAAAGGAGGTGCCTTGAAAAGATAAGTATGGAGCTACCATTCAATCAAGCATACCCACAGCTTGGCCTATCGCCTGAGAGTATAAGAATCAAAAAGTCACAGGCTGGGCTTCACTGGTGGCGCAGTGGTTGAGAATCTGCCTGCCGATGCAGGGGACACGGGTTCATGTGCCCAGCCAAGAAGATCCAACATGGCGCAAAGCGGCTGGTCCCGTGTGCTATGGCTGCTGGGCCTGCACGTCCGGAGCCTTTGCTCCGCAAAGGGAGAGGCCACGGCCGTGAGAGGCCCACATACCGCAAACAAACAAACAAACAAACAAAAAGACACAGCCTGGCAATCCTTCACTACAGCAATATGTACCATAGCCAACACTTGGAAGCAACGAAAATGTCCATCAACAGAGGAATGCACAAAGAAGAAGTGTTCCATGTACACAATGGAATATGTCTCCAAAAAAATATAAATTCCTTTAGAAATCAAACATATGTAAGGGGACATCAGCATTTGTGGGTTTATCCGGGCACATTGCACACTAATTTATAAGCGAGGAACACCACTGCTAGGAAGGTCTGTTTCCCTAGTTACCAGATTGGCAAAGCAGAAATGGTGCCGCCCTCTCGCCATTACCTGCAACAGCAGGTATAAAACCTGTGCTAAGGGTCACTTCATATGCACCAGTACTGGAGGGCTGTAAATGAAACTTGCCCTCAAAATGGCTTGAGGGAGGTAAAGGACAAAATATTTCAAAATGTCATACATACTTCAAGAAAACAATTTGAAGAGGTAAGCTGTACTCTCAATTGGAAGAAAAAAAGGACATGCCAGAAAGTTCAATTTCAAGGGATTATGAGACACATGCAAATCCAAGCACAAAGAAGTATCAGCTCACACTAGTCAGAGTAAACATCAGCAAAAAATCTACAAAGAATAAATGCTGAAGGTGTTGTGGAGAAGTGCATACCCTCACATTTAAGTGGGACATAACCTGGTAAGTGCCACTAATGAGAACAGAGTGGAGGTGCCTTTACAAGGAAAACATTTTGCTACCATGTGATCCAGGAGGCCCACTCCTGGGCCTATAACCTAAGAAGACAGAATTGGAAAGACACAGGCAGGCAAATGCGCATTGCCGCAGTTATTACAATAGCCAAGACATGGAAGCAACCAAAATGTCCATCAACAGATGAGTGGACAAAGATGAACTGGTGCATGTATAGATGGAAAATTAGCCAAGTAGAAAAAGAACACAATGCCATGGGCAGCACCGTAGATGAGTCTAGAGGTAATCACGCAACTTGTAGTAAGTCCGAAAGAGTAAGACACATATCGTATGATATCACTTATAGGTGTTACCTAAAAGTTGATACCAGTGAAGATATTTCCACAGAGAAGGGCAATCACAGATTCATTAAACAAACTTATGGCTCACCAATGGAAAGGTGTGAGGATTGGATACATTAGGATATTGGTGTAAAGAGACACATACCAACACAAGTGAAATATATAATCACCAAAGACCTACGGGATACCAAGAGAAGACTACTCAACATTCTGCCATAACGTACATGGGAAAAGGATCCCAGGAAGAACAGACATATGTATTTGTGTAAAAGAACCACATCTTGCACACCTAGAAGAAGCCAAACATTGTAATCAAACATGCTGTGATAAAATATAAAAATTAAATTACAAAAATGAACAAGAAGTAGTGAGACATAAACTTAAGGGGCTTTTTCCTGGCACATTCCATTCTAAATTACAACCTAGAACACAACTTCCATTGAGGCTTTGTTACCCTAGTAACCAGATTTGGTAAAGGAGAACTGCTGCCACCTTGTGGCCGTTTCACACAACAGCAGATTTAATCCAAGGGCTAATGGTCAGCTGATATTCAAAATAATTGCAGGCCTGTAAATGACACCTGCCCTGAAAACAAATCCTGGGGTCGTATATCAACAAAAAATTCAAAAGACATCCACTTTTCAAAACGACAGTTTCAAAAGGCATATTTTATGCACATTTGTCTTCTCTTTCCTTTTCTTTCTTTCTTTTGTTAAGAAAACAGGAATGGAAAAAGGCTGAACATCAGGAATTAATAAAGACATGCAAATCCATTGTACAAAAACGTTCACCTGACAGCCGACAGAATGATCATCAGCAAAAAAAGTCTACAAAGAATAAATGCTGCATGGGTTTTAGAGAACAGCCTACACTTTAGCGGCTGGTGGGATGTAATCTGGTAACAGCGAGTAGTGAGAACAGAACGGTGGTGTGTTTAAGAGTAAACATTGAGATACCATGTGATCTGGTAGGCCCACTGTTGGCCTATCACCTGAGTAGACCAGAATCAAAAAGACACAGGCTGAAATCCCTGCACTGTAGCAACATGTACCATGGCCAAGACCTGGAAGAAACAAAAATGTCCATCAACAGAAAAATGCACCAAGAAGATGTCATCCATGTACAAAATGGAATATTAGCCATGGAAAAGCATGGTGCAGTGCCGTTGGCACCACCATAGAAAGATCTAGAGATAATCACCCAACTTGAAGTAAGAAGGAAACCAAAAGACAGACATCCTATGGCATCACTTATAGGTGTTACCTAAAAATTGATAGCCATGAAATAATTTCCAAGAGAAGGACACGCATAGATTCAGAAAACCAATTTATGTTTAACCAAATGGAAAGGTGTAAGGAATATATGAATTAGGATATGGGAGTTAACAGACATGTACTAATACGTATGAAATATATAATCACAAAACACCTATGGAATACGAAGAGAGGTCTACTCAACACTCTATAATACCATACACGGGAGAGGCTCCAAAGAGGAATAGACAGATACATTGATAGCATGAACCAGAAACTGTACACATAGGAGACTCTACATTTTTATCAAATTTGCTCTGATAATTAAAAAAAATTACATTTACAAACAAAAATATCTAGGAGATATAATCTCTTGGGGGTTTGTGCTGGCACATTCTACTCGAATTTGCAGCTTATTAACACGATTTCCAGGAAAGCTCTGTTGCCCCAAATCCCACAGCTGGAAATGGAGAAATGCTGCCGCCTTGTGGCCGTTTCCCACAAGAGCGGCTTTAAACCCACAGCTAATGGTCACTTAACTTTCTCAAGGACTCAGGGCTGTAAAGGTCACCTGCCGTCAAAAAATGTCCTGAGGTAGGGAACGGTCAAAGTATTCAAAACTGGCAAAGTTTTCAAGGAGATAGTATGGAGGGGTAAGTTTTACTCACTCATTTTCAAAAAAGAAGAAAATGGATAAAAGCTCAACATCAGGAATTATTTGACTCATGCAAATCTAACCTCCAAAAAGGTTTCAAATCACACATGTCTACTATCATCAGACAAAGTCTACAAACAATAAATGCTGAAGGGGTTATAGAGAACTGTGTACCCTTATCTGCTGGTGGGATGTAAAGTGGTAAGAGCTAATAATGGGAACAGAAAGGAGCTGCGTTTACAAGTAAAAATTGAGCCCCCATTCCATTCAGCAGACCCACCGCTGAGCCTCTCACCTGAGAAGTCCAGAGTCGAGAAGGCACAGGCTTCAACAGCTGCACTGCAGGAATTTTCACAGTAGCCAAGACACGGAAGCATCCAAAATGTCCATCACCACATGAATGGATAAAGAAGTGGTCCGTGTACACAATGGAATATGACCCATGGAAAACGATGAAACACTGCTCTCTGAGGCACCATAGATGAGCCTAGAGATAATCACAGAACATGAGGTAAGTAGGAAAGCAAAAGACATATCCTATGATATCACTTATAGGCGTTATCTAACAACTGACGCAAATGAACATATTTCCACAGTGAAAGACACTCACAGACTTAGAAAACAAACTATGCTTATCTAAAAGGAAAGGTGGTGGGAATAAAAAATTAAGATTAGGGTTACCATACGTGTACAAATACCTATTAAATACATATATCAAAAAGACCGACCATAGAGCAAGGGTGGTCTATGGAAAACTCTGCTACAATTTACATGGGAATTGGGTCTGTACATGAATATATATATATATATATATATATATATATATATATATATATATATATATATATATATATATATATATATATATATGTATTGTACAAATGAACCAGATTGTGTACACATAGGACCAACAATATCCTATTCATTACACCTAGTTAAAAAATTGAAACAACGAAGAAAAGTAATGTGACATAAACTTATAGGGGTTTTTCCTGGCACATTCCATTGTAATTTACAACCTAGGAACAGGACTTCCAGAAAGGCTCTGCTGCCCTAGTAACCAGATTTGGCAATGGAGAAATGATGCCGCCTTGTGGCCGTTTCCCACAACAGCAGCTTTAATCCCAGTTCTACTGGTCACTAAATATTCACACTCATTGCATGCCTGTAAATGACACCTGCCCCCAAAAAAACTCCTGGGTTCGAATATCGACCAAAAAATTCAAAAGCGGGCCTCCTTCCAAGAAGACAATTTCAATAGGACTATTGTACTCACCGTTTTTTTCTGTTTTTGTTTAACAGAAATTTAAAATGTTGTGGGAAAAGCTGGACATTAGGAATAACTAAAGACATGCAAATCCAAATTACAAAAACCTATCAGCTCACACCAGTCAGAATGGCCATCAGCAAAAATTCTGCAAAAAATAAATGCTGAAGCTTTTGTGGAGAAGTGCCTACCCTTGGTTCAACGTGGGACATGGTAAGAGCCAGTAATGAAAACACAAAGGAGGTGCCTTGAAAAGATAAGTATGGAGCTACCATTCAATCAAGCATACCCACAGCTTGGCCTATCGCCTGAGAGTATAAGAATCAAAAAGTCACAGGCTGGGCTTCACTGGTGGCGCAGTGGTTGAGAATCTGCCTGCCGATGCAGGGGACACGGGTTCATGTGCCCAGCCAAGAAGATCCAACATGGCGCAAAGCGGCTGGTCCCGTGTGCTATGGCTGCTGGGCCTGCACGTCCGGAGCCTTTGCTCCGCAAAGGGAGAGGCCACGGCCGTGAGAGGCCCACATACCGCAAACAAACAAACAAACAAACAGAAAGACACAGCCTGGCAATCCTTCACTACAGCAATATGTACCATAGCCAACACTTGGAAGCAACGAAAATGTCCATCCACAGAGGAATGCACAAAGAAGAAGTGTTCCATGTACACAATGGAATATGTCTCCAAAAAAATATAAATTCCTTTAGAAATCAAACATATGTAAGGGGACATCAGCATTTGTGGGTTTATCCGGGCACATTGCACACTAATTTATAAGCGAGGAACACCACTGCTAGGAAGGTCTGTTTCCCTAGTTACCAGATTGGCAAAGCAGAAATGGTGCCGCCCTCTCGCCATTACCTGCAACAGCAGGTATAAAACCTGTGCTAAGGGTCACTTCATATGCACCAGTACTGGAGGGCTGTAAATGAAACTTGCCCTCAAAATGGCTTGAGGGAGGTAAAGGACAAAATATTTCAAAATGTCATACATACTTCAAGAAAACAATTTGAAGAGGTAAGCTGTACTCTCAGTTGGAAGAAAAAAAGGACATGCCAGAAAGTTCAATTTCAAGGGATTATGAGACACATGCAAATCCAAGCACAAAGAAGTATCAGCTCACACTAGTCAGAGTAAACATCAGCAAAAAATCTACAAAGAATAAATGCTGAAGGTGTTGTGGAGAAGTGCATACCCTCACATTTAAGTGGGACATAACCTGGTAAGTGCCACTAATGAGAACAGAGTGGAGGTGCCTTTACAAGGAAAACATTTTGCTACCATGTGATCCAGGAGGCCCACTCCTGGGCCTATAACCTAAGAAGACAGAATTGGAAAGACACAGGCAGGCAAATGCGCATTGCCGCAGTTATTACAATAGCCAAGACATGGAAGCAACCAAAATGTCCATCAACAGATGAGTGGACAAAGATGAACTGGTGCATGTATAGATGGAAAATTAGCCAAGTAGAAAAAGAACACAATGCCATGGGCAGCACCGTAGATGAGTCTAGAGGTAATCACGCAACTTGTAGTAAGTCCGAAAGAGTAAGACACATATCGTATGATATCACTTATAGGTGTTACCTAAAAGTTGATACCAGTGAAGATATTTCCACAGAGAAGGGCAATCACAGATTCATTAAACAAACTTATGGCTCACCAATGGAAAGGTGTGAGGATTGGATACATTAGGATATTGGTGTAAAGAGACACATACCAACACAAGTGAAATATATAATCACCAAAGACCTACGGGATACCAAGAGAAGACTACTCAACATTCTGCCATAACGTACATGGGAAAAGGATCCCAGGAAGAACAGACATATGTATTTGTGTAAAAGAACCACATCTTGCACACCTAGAAGAAGCCAAACATTGTAATCAAACATGCTGTGATAAAATATAAAAATTAAATTACAAAAATGAACAAGAAGTAGTGAGACATAAACTTAAGGGGCTTTTTCCTGGCACATTCCATTCTAAATTACAACCTAGAACACAACTTCCATTGAGGCTTTGTTACCCTAGTAACCAGATTTGGTAAAGGAGAACTGCTGCCACCTTGTGGACGTTTCACACAACAGCAGATTTAATCCAAGGGCTAATGGTCAGCTGATATTCAAAATAATTGCAGGCCTGTAAATGACACCTGCCCTGAAAACAAATCCTGGGGTCGTATATCAACAAAAAATTCAAAAGACATCCACTTTTCAAAACGACAGTTTCAAAAGGCATATTTTATGCACATTTGTCTTCTCTTTCCTTTTCTTTCTTTCTTTTGTTAAGAAAACAGGAATGGAAAAAGGCTGAACATCAGGAATTAATAAAGACATGCAAATCCATTGTACAAAAACGTTCACCTGACAGCCGACAGAATGATCATCAGCAAAAAAAAGTCTACAAAGAATAAATGCTGCATGGGTTTTAGAGAAGAGCCTACACTTTAGCGGCTGGTGGGATGTAATCTGGTAACAGCGAGTAGTGAGAACAGAACGGTGGTGTGTTTAAGAGTAAACATTGAGATACCATGTGATCTGGTAGGCCCACTGTTGGCCTATCACCTGAGTAGACCAGAATCAAAAAGACACAGGCTGAAATCCCTGCACTGTAGCAACATGGACCATGGCCAAGACCTGGAAGAAACAAAAATGTCCATCAACAGAAAAATGCACCAAGAAGATGTCATCCAAGTACAAAATGGAATATTAGCCATGGAAAAGCATGGTGCAGTGCTGTTGGCACCACCATAGAAAGATCTAGAGATAATCACCCAACTTGAAGTAAGAAGGAAACCAAAAGACAGACATCCTATGGCATCACTTATAGGTGTTACCTAAAAATTGATAGCCATGAAATAATTTCCAAGAGAAGGACACGCATAGATTCAGAAAACCAATTTATGTTTAACCAAATGGAAAGGTGTAAGGAATATATGAATTAGGATATGGGAGTTAACAGACATGTACTAATACGTATGAAATATATAATCACAAAACACCTATGGAATACGAAGAGAGGTCTACTCAACACTCTATAATACCATACACGGGAGAGGCTCCAAAGAGGAATAGACAGATACATTGATAGCATGAACCAGAAACTGTACACATAGGAGACTCTACATTTTTATCAAATTTGCTCTGATAATTAAAAAAAATTACATTTACAAACAAAAATATCTAGGAGATATAATCTCTTGGGGGTTTGTGCTGGCACATTCTACTCGAATTTGCAGCTTATTAACACGATTTCCAGGAAAGCTCTGTTGCCCCAAATCCCACAGCTGGAAATGGAGAAATGCTGCCGCCTTGTGGCCGTTTCCCACAAGAGCGGCTTTAAACCCACAGCTAATGGTCACTTAACTTTCTCAAGGACTCAGGGCTGTAAAGGTCACCTGCCGTCAAAAAATGTCCTGAGGTAGGGAACGGCCAAAGTATTCAAAACTGGCAAAGTTTTCAAGGAGATAGTATGGAGGGGTAAGTTTTACTCACTCATTTTCAAAAAAGAAGAAAATGGATAAAAGCTCAACATCAGGAATTATTTGACTCATGCAAATCTAACCTCCAAAAAGGTTTCAAATCACACATGTCTACTATCATCAGACAAAGTCTACAAACGATAAATGCTGAAGGGGTTATAGAGAACTGTGTACCCTTATCTGCTGGTGGGATGTAAAGTGGTAAGAGCTAATAATGGGAACAGAAAGGAGCTGCGTTTACAAGTAAAAATTGAGCCCCCATTCCATTCAGCAGACCCACCGCTGAGCCTCTCACCTGAGAAGTCCAGAGTCGAGAAGGCACAGGCTTCAACAGCTGCACTGCAGGAATTTTCACAGTAGCCAAGACACGGAAGCATCCAAAATGTCCATCACCACATGAATGGATAAAGAAGTGGTCCGTGTACACAATGGAATATGACCCATGGAAAACGATGAAACACTGCTCTCTGAGGCACCATAGATGAGCCTAGAGATAATCACAGAACATGAGGTAAGTAGGAAAGCAAAAGACATATCCTATGATATCACTTATAGGCGTTATCTAACAACTGACGCAAATGAACATATTTCCACAGTGAAAGACACTCACAGACTTAGAAAACAAACTATGCTTATCTAAAAGGAAAGGTGGTGGGAATAAAAAATTAAGATTAGGGTTACCATACGTGTACAAATACCTATTAAATACATATATCAAAAAGACCGACCATAGAGCAAGGGTGGTCTATGGAAAACTCTGCTATAATTTACATGGGAATTGGGTCTGTACATGAATATATATATATATATATATATATATATATATATATATGTATGTATGAATATATTGTACAAATGAACCAGATTGTGTACACATAGGACAAACAATATCCTATTCATTACACCTATTTAAAAAATTGAAACAACGAAGAAAAGTAATGTGACATAAACTTATAGGGGTTTTTCCTGGCACATTCCATTGTAATTTACAACCTAGGAACAGGACTTCCAGAAAGGCTCTGCTGCCCTAGTAACCAGATTTGGCAATGGAGAAATGATGCCGCCTTGTGGCCGTTTCCCACAACAGCAGCTTTAATCCCAGTTCTACTGGTCACTAAATATTCACACTCATTGCATGCCTGTAAATGACACCTGCCCTCAAAAAAAATCCTGGGTTCGAATATCGACCAAAAAATCCAAAATCGGGCCTCCTTCCAAGAAGACAATTTCAATAGGATTATTGTACTCACCGTTTTTTTCTGTTTTTGTTTAACAGAAATTTAAAATGTTGTGTGGAAAGCTGAACATTAGGAATAACTAAAGACATGCAAATCCAAATTACAAAAACCTATCAGCTCACACCAGTCAGAATGGCCATCAGCAAAAATTCTGCAAAAAATAAATGCTGAAGCTTTTGTGGAGAAGTGCCTACCCTTGGTTCAACGTGGGACATGGTAAGAGCCAGTAATGAAAACACAAAGGAGGTGCCTTGAAAAGATAAGTATGGAGCTACCATTCAATCAAGCATACCCACAGCTTGGCCTATCGCCTGAGAGTATAAGAATCAAAAAGTCACAGGCTGGGCTTCACTGGTGGCGCAGTGGTTGAGAATCTGCCTGCCGATGCAGGGGACACGGCTTCATGTGCCCAGCCAATAAGATCCAACATGGCGCAAAGCGGCTGGTCCCGTGTGCTATGGCTGCTGGGCCTGCACGTCCGGAGCCTTTGCTCCGCAAAGCGAGAGGCCACGGCCGTGAGAGGCCCACATACCGCAAACAAACAAACAAACAAACAGAAAGACACAGCCTGGCAATCCTTCACTACAGCAATATGTACCATAGCCAACACTTGGAAGCAACGAAAATGTCCATCCACAGAGGAATGCACAAAGAAGAAGTGTTCCATGTACACAATGGAATATGTCTCCAAAAAAATATAAATTCCTTTAGAAATCAAACATATGTAAGGGGACATCAGCATTTGTGGGTTTATCCGGGCACATTGCACACTAATTTATAAGCGAGGAACACCACTGCTAGGAAGGTCTGTTTCCCTAGTTACCAGATTGGCAAAGCAGAAATGGTGCCGCCCTCTCGCCATTACCTGCAACAGCAGGTATAAAACCTGTGCTAAGGGTCACTTCATATGCACCAGTACTGGAGGGCTGTAAATGAAACTTGCCCTCAAAATGGCTTGAGGGAGGTAAAGGACAAAATATTTCAAAATGTCATACATACTTCAAGAAAACAATTTGAAGAGGTAAGCTGTACTCTCAGTTGGAAGAAAAAAAGGACATGCCAGAAAGTTCAATTTCAAGGGATTATGAGACACATGCAAATCCAAGCACAAAGAAGTATCAGCTCACACTAGTCAGAGTAAACATCAGCAAAAAATCTACAAAGAATAAATGCTGAAGGTGTTGTGGAGAAGTGCATACCCTCACATTTAAGTGGGACATAACCTGGTAAGTGCCACTAATGAGAACAGAGTGGAGGTGCCTTTACAAGGAAAACATTTTGCTACCATGTGATCCAGGAGGCCCACTCCTGGGCCTATAACCTAAGAAGACAGAATTGGAAAGACACAGGCAGGCAAATGCGCATTGCCGCAGTTATTACAATAGCCAAGACATGGAAGCAACCAAAATGTCCATCAACAGATGAGTGGACAAAGATGAACTGGTGCATGTATAGATGGAAAATTAGCCAAGTAGAAAAAGAACACAATGCCATGGGCAGCACCGTAGATGAGTCTAGAGGTAATCACGCAACTTGTAGTAAGTCCGAAAGAGTAAGACACATATCGTATGATATCACTTATAGGTGTTACCTAAAAGTTGATACCAGTGAAGATATTTCCACAGAGAAGGGCAATCACAGATTCATTAAACAAACTTATGGCTCACCAATGGAAAGGTGTGAGGATTGGATACATTAGGATATTGGTGTAAAGAGACACATACCAACACAAGTGAAATATATAATCACCAAAGACCTACGGGATACCAAGAGAAGACTACTCAACATTCTGCCATAACGTACATGGGAAAAGGATCCCAGGAAGAACAGACATATGTATTTGTGTAAAAGAACCACATCTTGCACACCTAGAAGAAGCCAAACATTGTAATCAAACATGCTGTGATAAAATATAAAAATTAAATTACAAAAATGAACAAGAAGTAGTGAGACATAAACTTAAGGGGCTTTTTCCTGGCACATTCCATTCTAAATTACAACCTAGAACACAACTTCCATTGAGGCTTTGTTACCCTAGTAACCAGATTTGGTAAAGGAGAACTGCTGCCACCTTGTGGCCGTTTCACACAACAGCAGATTTAATCCAAGGGCTAATGGTCAGCTGATATTCAAAATAATTGCAGGCCTGTAAATGACACCTGCCCTGAAAACAAATCCTGGGGTCGTATATCAACAAAAAATTCAAAAGACATCCACTTTTCAAAACGACAGTTTCAAAAGGCATATTTTATGCACATTTGTCTTCTCTTTCCTTTTCTTTCTTTCTTTTGTTAAGAAAACAGGAATGGAAAAAGGCTGAACATCAGGAATTAATAAAGACATGCAAATCCATTGTACAAAAACGTTCACCTGACAGCCGACAGAATGATCATCAGCAAAAAAAGTCTACAAAGAATAAATGCTGCATGGGTTTTAGAGAACAGCCTACACTTTAGCGGCTGGTGGGATGTAATCTGGTAACAGCGAGTAGTGAGAACAGAATGGTGGTGTGTTTAAGAGTAAACATTGAGATACCATGTGATCTGGTAGGCCCACTGTTGGCCTATCACCTGAGTAGACCAGAATCAGAAAGACACAGGCTGAAATCCCTGCACTGTAGCAACATGTACCATGGCCAAGACCTGGAAGAAACAAAAATGTCCATCAACAGAAAAATGCACCAAGAAGATGTCATCCATGTACAAAATGGAATATTAGCCATGGAAAAGCATGGTGCAGTGCCGTTGGCACCACCATAGAAAGATCTAGAGATAATCACCCAACTTGAAGTAAGAAGGAAACCAAAAGACAGACATCCTATGGCATCACTTATAGGTGTTACCTAAAAATTGATAGCCATGAAATAATTTCCAAGAGAAGGACACGCATAGATTCAGAAAACCAATTTATGTTTAACCAAATGGAAAGGTGTAAGGAATATATGAATTAGGATATGGGAGTTAACAGACATGTACTAATACGTATGAAATATATAATCACAAAACACCTATGGAATACGAAGAGAGGTCTACTCAACACTCTATAATACCATACACGGGAGAGGCTCCAAAGAGGAATAGACAGATACATTGATAGCATGAACCAGAAACTGTACACATAGGAGACTCTACATTTTTATCAAATTTGCTCTGATAATTAAAAAAAATTAAATTTACAAACAAAAATATCTAGGAGATATAATCTCTTGGGGGTTTGTGCTGGCACATTCTACTCGAATTTGCAGCTTATTAACACGATTTCCAGGAAAGCTCTGTTGCCCCAAATCCCACAGCTGGAAATGGAGAAATGCTGCCGCCTTGTGGCCGTTTCCCACAAGAGCGGCTTTAAACCCACAGCTAATGGTCACTTAACTTTCTCAAGGACTCAGGGCTGTAAAGGTCACCTGCCGTCAAAAAATGTCCTGAGGTAGGGAACGGCCAAAGTATTCAAAACTGGCAAAGTTTTCAAGGAGATAGTATGGAGGGGTAAGTTTTACTCACTCATTTTCAAAAAAGAAGAAAATGGATAAAAGCTCAACATCAGGAATTATTTGACTCATGCAAATCTAACCTCCAAAAAGGTTTCAAATCACACATGTCTACTATCATCAGACAAAGTCTACAAACGATAAATGCTGAAGAGGTTATAGAGAACCGTGTACCCTTATCTGCTGGTGGGATGTAAAGTGGTAAGAGCTAATAATGGGAACAGAAAGGAGCTGCGTTTACAAGTAAAAATTGTGCCCCCATTCCATTCAGCAGACCCACCGCTGAGCCTCTCACCTGAGAAGTCCAGAGTCGAGAAGGCACAGGCTTCAACAGCTGCACTGCAGGAATTTTCACAGTAGCCAAGACACGGAAGCATCCAAAATGTCCATCACCACATGAATGGATAAAGAAGTGGTCCGTGTACACAATGGAATATGACCCATGGAAAACGATGAAACACTGCTCTCTGAGGCACCATAGATGAGCCTAGAGATAATCACAGAACATGAGGTAAGTAGGAAAGCAAAAGACAAATCCTATGATATCACTTATAGGCGTTATCTAACAACTGACGCAAATGAACATATTTCCACAGTGAAAGACACTCACAGACTTAGAAAACAAACTATGCTTATCTAAAAGGAAAGGTGGTGGGAATAAAAAATTAAGATTAGGGTTACCATACGTGTACAAATACCTATTAAATACATATATCAAAAAGACCGACCATAGAGCAAGGGTGGTCTATGGAAAACTCTGCTATAATTTACATGGGAATTGGGTCTGTACATGAATATATATATATATATATATATATATATATATATATATATATATATATATATATATATGTATGTATGAATATATTGTACAAATGAACCAGATTGTGTACACATAGGACCAACAATATCCTATTCATTACACCTATTTAAAAAATTGAAACAACGAAGAAAAGTAATGTGACATAAACTTATAGGGGTTTTTCCTGGCACATTCCATTGTAATTTACAACCTAGGAACAGGACTTCCAGAAAGGCTCTGCTGCCCTAGTAACCAGATTTGGCAATGGAGAAATGATGCCGCCTTGTGGCCATTTCCCACAACAGCAGCTTTAATCCCAGTTCTACTGGTCTCTAAATATTCACACTCATTGCATGCCTGTAAATGACAGCTGCCCCCCAAAAAAATCCTGGGTTCGAATATCGACCAAAAAATTCAAAAGCGGGCCTCCTTCCAAGAAGACAATTTCAATAGGATTATTGTACTCACCGTTTTTTTCTGTTTTTGTTTAACAGAAATTTAAAATGTTGTGGGAAAAGCTGGACATTAGGAATAACTAAAGACATGCAAATCCAAATTACAAAAACCTATCAGCTCACACCAGTCAGAATGGCCATCAGCAAAAATTCTGCAAAAAATAAATGCTGAAGCTTTTGTGGAGAAGTGCCTACCCTTGGTTCAACGTGGGACATGGTAAGAGCCAGTAATGAAAACACAAAGGAGGTGCCTTGAAAAGATAAGTATGGAGCTACCATTCAATCAAGCATACCCACAGCTTGGCCTATTGCCTGAGAGTATAAGAATCAAAAAGTCACAGGCTGGGCTTCACTGGTGGCGCAGTGGTTGAGAATCTGCCTGCCGATGCAGGGGACACGGGTTCATGTGCCCAGCCAAGAAGATCCAACATGGCGCAAAGCGGCTGGTCCCGTGTGCTATGGCTGCTGGGCCTGCACGTCCGGAGCCTTTGCTCCGCAAAGGGAGAGGCCACGGCCGTGAGAGGCCCACATACCGCAAACAAACAAACAAACAAACAGAAAGACACAGCCTGGCAATCCTTCACTACAGCAATATGTACCATAGCCAACACTTGGAAGCAACGAAAATGTCCATCCACAGAGGAATGCACAAAGAAGAAGTGTTCCATGTACACAATGGAATATGTCTCCAAAAAAATATAAATTCCTTTAGAAATCAAACATATGTAAGGGGACATCAGCATTTGTGGGTTTATCCGGGCACATTGCACACTAATTTATAAGCGAGGAACACCACTGCTAGGAAGGTCTGTTTCCCTAGTTACCAGATTGGCAAAGCAGAAATGGTGCCGCCCTCTCGCCATTACCTGCAACAGCAGGTATAAAACCTGTGCTAAGGGTCACTTCATATGCACCAGTACTGGAGGGCTGTAAATGAAACTTGCCCTCAAAATGGCTTGAGGGAGGTAAAGGACAAAATATTTCAAAATGTCATACATACTTCAAGAAAACAATTTGAAGAGGTAAGCTGTACTCTCAGTTGGAAGAAAAATAGGACATGCCAGAAAGTTCAATTTCAAGGGATTATGAGACACATGCAAATCCAAGCACAAAGAAGTATCAGCTCACACTAGTCAGAGTAAACATCAGCAAAAAATCTACAAAGAATAAATGCTGAAGGTGTTGTGGAGAAGTGCATACCCTCACATTTAAGTGGGACATAACCTGGTAAGTGCCACTAATGAGAACAGAGTGGAGGTGCCTTTACAAGGAAAACATTTTGCTACCATGTGATCCAGGAGGCCCACTCCTGGGCCTATAACCTAAGAAGACAGAATTGGAAAGACACAGGCAGGCAAATGCGCATTGCCGCAGTTATTACAATAGCCAAGACATGGAAGCAACCAAAATGTCCATCAACAGATGAGTGGACAAAGATGAACTGGTGCATGTATAGATGGAAAATTAGCCAAGTAGAAAAAGAACACAATGCCATGGGCAGCACCGTAGATGAGTCTAGAGGTAATCACGCAACTTGTAGTAAGTCCGAAAGAGTAAGACACATATCGTATGATATCACTTATAGGTGTTACCTAAAAGTTGATACCAGTGAAGATATTTCCACAGAGAAGGGCAATCACAGATTCATTAAACAAACTTATGGCTCACCAATGGAAAGGTGTGAGGATTGGATACATTAGGATATTGGTGTAAAGAGACACATACCAACACAAGTGAAATATATAATCACCAAAGACCTACGGGATACCAAGAGAAGACTACTCAACATTCTGCCATAACGTACATGGGAAAAGGATCCCAGGAAGAACAGACATATGTATTTGTGTAAAAGAACCACATCTTGCACACCTAGAAGAAGCCAAACATTGTAATCAAACATGCTGTGATAAAATATAAAAATTAAATTACAAAAATGAACAAGAAGTAGTGAGACATAAACTTAAGGGGCTTTTTCCTGGCACATTCCATTCTAAATTACAACCTAGAACACAACTTCCATTGAGGCTTTGTTACCCTAGTAACCAGATTTGGTAAAGGAGAACTGCTGCCACCTTGTGGCCGTTTCACACAACAGCAGATTTAATCCAAGGGCTAATGGTCAGCTGATATTCAAAATAATTGCAGGCCTGTAAATGACACCTGCCCTGAAAACAAATCCTGGGGTCGTATATCAACAAAAAATTCAAAAGACATCCACTTTTCAAAACGACAGTTTCAAAAGGCATATTTTATGCACATTTGTCTTCTCTTTCCTTTTCTTTCTTTCTTTTGTTAAGAAAACAGGAATGGAAAAAGGCTGAACATCAGGAATTAATAAAGACATGCAAATCCATTGTACAAAAACGTTCACCTGACAGCCGACAGAATGATCATCAGCAAAAAAAAGTCTACAAAGAATAAATGCTGCATGGGTTTTAGAGAAGAGCCTACACTTTAGCGGCTGGTGGGATGTAACCTGGTAACAGCGAGTAGTGAGAACAGAACGGTGGTGTGTTTAAGAGTAAACATTGAGATACCATGTGATCTGGTAGGCCCACTGTTGGCCTATCACCTGAGTAGACCAGAATCAAAAAGACACAGGCTGAAATCCCTGCACTGTAGCAACATGGACCATGGCCAAGACCTGGAAGAAACAAAAATGTCCATCAACAGAAAAATGCACCAAGAAGATGTCATCCAAGTACAAAATGGAATATTAGCCATGGAAAAGCATGGTGCAGTGCTGTTGGCACCACCATAGAAAGATCTAGAGATAATCACCCAACTTGAAGTAAGAAGGAAACCAAAAGACAGACATCCTATGGCATCACTTATAGGTGTTACCTAAAAATTGATAGCCATGAAATAATTTCCAAGAGAAGGACACGCATAGATTCAGAAAACCAATTTATGTTTAACCAAATGGAAAGGTGTAAGGAATATATGAATTAGGATATGGGAGTTAACAGACATGTACTAATACGTATGAAATATATAATCACAAAACACCTATGGAATACGAAGAGAGGTCTACTCAACACTCTATAATACCATACACGGGAGAGGCTCCAAAGAGGAATAGACAGATACATTGATAGCATGAACCAGAAACTGTACACATAGGAGACTCTACATTTTTATCAAATTTGCTCTGATAATTAAAAAAAATTACATTTACAAACAAAAATATCTAGGAGATATAATCTCTTGGGGGTTTGTGCTGGCACATTCTACTCGAATTTGCAGCTTATTAACACGATTTCCAGGAAAGCTCTGTTGCCCCAAATCCCACAGCTGGAAATGGAGAAATGCTGCCGCCTTGTGGCCGTTTCCCACAAGAGCGGCTTTAAACCCACAGCTAATGGTCACTTAACTTTCTCAAGGACTCAGGGCTGTAAAGGTCACCTGCCGTCAAAAAATGTCCTGAGGTAGGGAACGGCCAAAGTATTCAAAACTGGCAAAGTTTTCAAGGAGATAGTATGGAGGGGTAAGTTTTACTCACTCATTTTCAAAAAAGAAGAAAATGGATAAAAGCTCAACATCAGGAATTATTTGACTCATGCAAATCTAACCTCCAAAAAGGTTTCAAATCACACATGTCTACTATCATCAGACAAAGTCTACAAACGATAAATGCTGAAGGGGTTATAGAGAACTGTGTACCCTTATCTGCTGGTGGGATGTAAAGTGGTAAGAGCTAATAATGGGAACAGAAAGGAGCTGCGTTTACAAGTAAAAATTGAGCCCCCATTCCATTCAGCAGACCCACCGCTGAGCCTCTCACCTGAGAAGTCCAGAGTCGAGAAGGCACAGGCTTCAACAGCTGCACTGCAGGAATTTTCACAGTAGCCAAGACACGGAAGCATCCAAAATGTCCATCACCACATGAATGGATAAAGAAGTGGTCCGTGTACACAATGGAATATGACCCATGGAAAACGATGAAACACTGCTCTCTGAGGCACCATAGATGAGCCTAGAGATAATCACAGAACATGAGGTAAGTAGGAAAGCAAAAGACATATCCTATGATATCACTTATAGGCGTTATCTAACAACTGACGCAAATGAACATATTTCCACAGTGAAAGACACTCACAGACTTAGAAAACAAACTATGCTTATCTAAAAGGAAAGGTGGTGGGAATAAAAAATTAAGATTAGGGTTACCATACGTGTACAAATACCTATTAAATACATATATCAAAAAGACCGACCATAGAGCAAGGGTGGTCTATGGAAAACTCTGCTATAATTTACATGGGAATTGGGTCTGTACATGAATATATATATATATATATATATATATATATATATATATATATATATATATATATATATATATATATATATATATATATGTATGTATGAATATATTGTACAAATGAACCAGATTGTGTACACATAGGACAAACAATATCCTATTCATTACACCTATTTAAAAAATTGAAACAACGAAGAAAAGTAATGTGACATAAACTTATAGGGGTTTTTCCTGGCACATTCCATTGTAATTTACAACCTAGGAACAGGACTTCCAGAAAGGCTCTGCTGCCCTAGTAACCAGATTTGGCAATGGAGAAATGATGCCGCCTTGTGGCCGTTTCCCACAACAGCAGCTTTAATCCCAGTTCTACTGGTCACTAAATATTCACACTCATTGCATGCCTGTAAATGACACCTGCCCTCAAAAAAAATCCTGGGTTCGAATATCGACCAAAAAATCCAAAATCGGGCCTCCTTCCAAGAAGACAATTTCAATAGGATTATTGTACTCACCGTTTTTTTCTGTTTTTGTTTAACAGAAATTTAAAATGTTGTGTGGAAAGCTGAACATTAGGAATAACTAAAGACATGCAAATCCAAATTACAAAAACCTATCAGCTCACACCAGTCAGAATGGCCATCAGCAAAAATTCTGCAAAAAATAAATGCTGAAGCTTTTGTGGAGAAGTGCCTACCCTTGGTTCAACGTGGGACATGGTAAGAGCCAGTAATGAAAACACAAAGGAGGTGCCTTGAAAAGATAAGTATGGAGCTACCATTCAATCAAGCATACCCACAGCTTGGCCTATCGCCTGAGAGTATAAGAATCAAAAAGTCACAGGCTGGGCTTCACTGGTGGCGCAGTGGTTGAGAATCTGCCTGCCGATGCAGGGGACACGGGTTCATGTGCCCAGCCAAGAAGATCCAACATGGCGCAAAGCGGCTGGTCCCGTGTGCTATGGCTGCTGGGCCTGCACGTCCGGAGCCTTTGCTCCGCAAAGCGAGAGGCCACGGCCGTGAGAGGCCCACATACCGCAAACAAACAAACAAACAAACAGAAAGACACAGCCTGGCAATCCTTCACTACAGCAATATGTACCATAGCCAACACTTGGAAGCAACGAAAATGTCCATCCACAGAGGAATGCACAAAGAAGAAGTGTTCCATGTACACAATGGAATATGTCTCCAAAAAAATATAAATTCCTTTAGAAATCAAACATATGTAAGGGGACATCAGCATTTGTGGGTTTATCCGGGCACATTGCACACTAATTTATAAGCGAGGAACACCACTGCTAGGAAGGTCTGTTTCCCTAGTTACCAGATTGGCAAAGCAGAAATGGTGCCGCCCTCTCGCCATTACCTGCAACAGCAGGTATAAAACCTGTGCTAAGGGTCACTTCATATGCACCAGTACTGGAGGGCTGTAAATGAAACTTGCCCTCAAAATGGCTTGAGGGAGGTAAAGGACAAAATATTTCAAAATGTCATACATACTTCAAGAAAACAATTTGAAGAGGTAAGCTGTACTCTCAGTTGGAAGAAAAAAAGGACATGCCAGAAAGTTCAATTTCAAGGGATTATGAGACACATGCAAATCCAAGCACAAAGAAGTATCAGCTCACACTAGTCAGAGTAAACATCAGCAAAAAATCTACAAAGAATAAATGCTGAAGGTGTTGTGGAGAAGTGCATACCCTCACATTTAAGTGGGACATAACCTGGTAAGTGCCACTAATGAGAACAGAGTGGAGGTGCCTTTACAAGGAAAACATTTTGCTACCATGTGATCCAGGAGGCCCACTCCTGGGCCTATAACCTAAGAAGACAGAATTGGAAAGACACAGGCAGGCAAATGCGCATTGCCGCAGTTATTACAATAGCCAAGACATGGAAGCAACCAAAATGTCCATCAACAGATGAGTGGACAAAGATGAACTGGTGCATGTATAGATGGAAAATTAGCCAAGTAGAAAAAGAACACAATGCCATGGGCAGCACCGTAGATGAGTCTAGAGGTAATCACGCAACTTGTAGTAAGTCCGAAAGAGTAAGACACATATCGTATGATATCACTTATAGGTGTTACCTAAAAGTTGATACCAGTGAAGATATTTCCACAGAGAAGGGCAATCACAGATTCATTAAACAAACTTATGGCTCACCAATGGAAAGGTGTGAGGATTGGATACATTAGGATATTGGTGTAAAGAGACACATACCAACACAAGTGAAATATATAATCACCAAAGACCTACGGGATACCAAGAGAAGACTACTCAACATTCTGCCATAACGTACATGGGAAAAGGATCCCAGGAAGAACAGACATATGTATTTGTGTAAAAGAACCACATCTTGCACACCTAGAAGAAGCCAAACATTGTAATCAAACATGCTGTGATAAAATATAAAAATTAAATTACAAAAATGAACAAGAAGTAGTGAGACATAAACTTAAGGGGCTTTTTCCTGGCACATTCCATTCTAAATTACAACCTAGAACACAACTTCCATTGAGGCTTTGTTACCCTAGTAACCAGATTTGGTAAAGGAGAACTGCTGCCACCTTGTGGCCGTTTCACACAACAGCAGATTTAATCCAAGGGCTAATGGTCAGTTGATATTCAAAATAATTGCAGGCCTGTAAATGACACCTGCCCTGAAAACAAATCCTGGGGTCGTATATCAACAAAAAATTCAAAAGACATCCACTTTTCAAAACGACAGTTTCAAAAGGCATATTTTATGCACATTTGTCTTCTCTTTCCTTTTCTTTCTTTCTTTTGTTAAGAAAACAGGAAAGGAAAAAGGCTGAACATCAGGAATTAATAAAGACATGCAAATCCATTGTACAAAAACGTTCACCTGACAGCCGACAGAATGATCATCAGCAAAAAAAAGTCTACAAAGAATAAATGCTGCATGGGTTTTAGAGAAGAGCCTACACTTTAGCGGCTGGTGGGATGTAACCTGGTAACAGCGAGTAGTGAGAACAGAACGGTGGTGTGTTTAAGAGTAAACATTGAGATACCATGTGATCTGGTAGGCCCACTGTTGGCCTATCACCTGAGTAGACCAGAATCAAAAAGACACAGGCTGAAATCCCTGCACTGTAGCAACATGGACCATGGCCAAGACCTGGAAGAAACAAAAATGTCCATCAACAGAAAAATGCACCAAGAAGATGTCATCCAAGTACAAAATGGAATATTAGCCATGGAAAAGCATGGTGCAGTGCTGTTGGCACCACCATAGAAAGATCTAGAGATAATCACCCAACTTGAAGTAAGAAGGAAACCAAAAGACAGACATCCTATGGCATCACTTATAGGTGTTACCTAAAAATTGATAGCCATGAAATAATTTCCAAGAGAAGGACACGTATAGATTCAGAAAACCAATTTATGTTTAACCAAATGGAAAGGTGTAAGGAATATATGAATTAGGATATGGGAGTTAACAGACATGTACTAATACGTATGAAATATATAATCACAAAACACCTATGGAATATGAAGAGAGGTCTACTCAACACTCTATAATACCATACACGGGAGAGGCTCCAAAGAGGAATAGACAGATACATTGATAGCATGAACCAGAAACTGTACACATAGGAGACTCTACATTTTTATCAAATTTGCTCTGATAATTAAAAAAAATTACATTTACAAACAAAAATATCTAGGAGATATAATCTCTTGGGGGTTTGTGCTGGCACATTCTACTCGAATTTGCAGCTTATTAACACGATTTCCAGGAAAGCTCTGTTGCCCCAAATCCCACAGCTGGAAATGGAGAAATGCTGCCGCCTTGTGGCCGTTTCCCACAAGAGCGGCTTTAAACCCACAGCTAATGGTCACTTAACTTTCTCAAGGACTCAGGGCTGTAAAGGTCACCTACCGTCAAAAAATGTCCTGAGGTAGGGAACGGCCAAAGTATTCAAAACTGGCAAAGTTTTCAAGGAGATAGTATGGAGGGGTAAGTTTTACTCACTCATTTTCAAAAAAGAAGAAAATGGATAAAAGCTCAACATCAGGAATTATTTGACTCATGCAAATCTAACCTCCAAAAAGGTTTCAAATCACACATGTCTACTATCATCAGACAAAGTCTACAAACGATAAATGCTGAAGGGGTTATAGAGAACTGTGTACCCTTATCTGCTGGTGGGATGTAAAGTGGTAAGAGCTAATAATGGGAACAGAAAGGAGCTGCGTTTACAAGTAAAAATTGAGCCCCCATTCCATTCAGCAGACCCACCGCTGAGCCTCTCACCTGAGAAGTCCAGAGTCGAGAAGGCACAGGCTTCAACAGCTGCACTGCAGGAATTTTCACAGTAGCCAAGACACGGAAGCATCCAAAATGTCCATCACCACATGAATGGATAAAGAAGTGGTCCGTGTACACAATGGAATATGACCCATGGAAAACGATGAAACACTGCTCTCTGAGGCACCATAGATGAGCCTAGAGATAATCACAGAACATGAGGTAAGTAGGAAAGCAAAAGACATATCCTATGATATCACTTATAGGCGTTATCTAACAACTGACGCAAATGAACATATTTCCACAGTGAAAGACACTCACAGACTTAGAAAACAAACTATGCTTATCTAAAAGGAAAGGTGGTGGGAATAAAAAATTAAGATTAGGGTTACCATACGTGTACAAATACCTATTAAATACATATATCAAAAAGACCGACCATAGAGCAAGGGTGGTCTATGGAAAACTCTGCTATAATTTACATGGGAATTGGGTCTGTACATGAATATATATATATATATATATATATATATATATATATGTATGTATGTATGAATATATTGTACAAATGAACCAGATTGTGTACACATAGGACAAACAATATCCTATTCATTACACCTATTTAAAAAATTGAAACAACGAAGAAAAGTAATGTGACATAAACTTATAGGGGTTTTTCCTGGCACATTCCATTGTAATTTACAACCTAGGAACAGGACTTCCAGAAAGGCTCTGCTGCCCTAGTAACCAGATTTGGCAATGGAGAAATGATGCCGCCTTGTGGCCGTTTCCCACAACAGCAGCTTTAATCCCAGTTCTACTGGTCACTAAATATTCACACTCATTGCATGCCTGTAAATGACACCTGCCCTCAAAAAAAATCCTGGGTTCGAATATCGACCAAAAAATCCAAAATCGGGCCTCCTTCCAAGAAGACAATTTCAATAGGATTATTGTACTCACCGTTTTTTTCTGTTTTTGTTTAACAGAAATTTAAAATGTTGTGTGGAAAGCTGAACATTAGGAATAACTAAAGACATGCAAATCCAAATTACAAAAACCTATCAGCTCACACCAGTCAGAATGGCCATCAGCAAAAATTCTGCAAAAAATAAATGCTGAAGCTTTTGTGGAGAAGTGCCTACCCTTGGTTCAACGTGGGACATGGTAAGAGCCAGTAATGAAAACACAAAGGAGGTGCCTTGAAAAGATAAGTATGGAGCTACCATTCAATCAAGCATACCCACAGCTTGGCCTATCGCCTGAGAGTATAAGAATCAAAAAGTCACAGGCTGGGCTTCACTGGTGGTGCAGTGGTTGAGAATCTGCCTGCCGATGCAGGGGACACGGGTTCATGTGCCCATCCAAGAAGATCCAACATGGCGCAAAGCGGCTGGTCCCGTGTGCTATGGCTGCTGGGCCTGCACGTCCGGAGCCTTTGCTCCGCAAAGGGAGAGGCCACGGCCGTGATAGGCCCACATACCGCAAACAAACAAACAAACAAACAAAAAGACACAGCCTGGCAATCCTTCACTACAGCAATATGTACCATAGCCAACACTTGGAAGCAACGAAAATGTCCATCAACAGAGGAATGCACAAAGAAGAAGTGTTCCATGTACACAATGGAATATGTCTCCAAAAAAATATAAATTCCTTTAGAAATCAAACATATGTAAGGGGACATCAGCATTTGTGGGTTTATCCGGGCACATTGCACACTAATTTATAAGCGAGGAACACCACTGCTAGGAAGGTCTGTTTCCCTAGTTACCAGATTGGCAAAGCAGAAATGGTGCCGCCCTCTCGCCATTACCTGCAACAGCAGGTATAAAACCTGTGCTAAGGGTCACTTCATATGCACCAGTACTGGAGGGCTGTAAATGAAACTTGCCCTCAAAATGGCTTGAGGGAGGTAAAGGACAAAATATTTCAAAATGTCATACATACTTCAAGAAAACAATTTGAAGAGGTAAGCTGTACTCTCAATTGGAAGAAAAAAAGGACATGCCAGAAAGTTCAATTTCAAGGGATTATGAGACACATGCAAATCCAAGCACAAAGAAGTATCAGCTCACACTAGTCAGAGTAAACATCAGCAAAAAATCTACAAAGAATAAATGCTGAAGGTGTTGTGGAGAAGTGCATACCCTCACATTTAAGTGGGACATAACCTGGTAAGTGCCACTAATGAGAACAGAGTGGAGGTGCCTTTACAAGGAAAACATTTTGCTACCATGTGATCCAGGAGGCCCACTCCTGGGCCTATAACCTAAGAAGACAGAATTGGAAAGACACAGGCAGGCAAATGCGCATTGCCGCAGTTATTACAATAGCCAAGACATGGAAGCAACCAAAATGTCCATCAACAGATGAGTGGACAAAGATGAACTGGTGCATGTATAGATGGAAAATTAGCCAAGTAGAAAAAGAACACAATGCCATGGGCAGCACCGTAGATGAGTCTAGAGGTAATCACGCAACTTGTAGTAAGTCCGAAAGAGTAAGACACATATCGTATGATATCACTTATAGGTGTTACCTAAAAGTTGATACCAGTGAAGATATTTCCACAGAGAAGGGCAATCACAGATTCATTAAACAAACTTATGGCTCACCAATGGAAAGGTGTGAGGATTGGATACATTAGGATATTGGTGTAAAGAGACACATACCAACACAAGTGAAATATATAATCACCAAAGACCTACGGGATACCAAGAGAAGACTACTCAACATTCTGCCATAACGTACATGGGAAAAGGATCCCAGGAAGAACAGACATATGTATTTGTGTAAAAGAACCACATCTTGCACACCTAGAAGAAGCCAAACATTGTAATCAAACATGCTGTGATAAAATATAAAAATTAAATTACAAAAATGAACAAGAAGTAGTGAGACATAAACTTAAGGGGCTTTTTCCTGGCACATTCCATTCTAAATTACAACCTAGAACACAACTTCCATTGAGGCTTTGTTACCCTAGTAACCAGATTTGGTAAAGGAGAACTGCTGCCACCTTGTGGCCGTTTCACACAACAGCAGATTTAATCCAAGGGCTAATGGTCAGCTGATATTCAAAATAATTGCAGGCCTGTAAATGACACCTGCCCTGAAAACAAATCCTGGGGTCGTATATCAACAAAAAATTCAAAAGACATCCACTTTTCAAAACGACAGTTTCAAAAGGCATATTTTATGCACATTTGTCTTCTCTTTCCTTTTCTTTCTTTCTTTTGTTAAGAAAACAGGAATGGAAAAAGGCTGAACATCAGGAATTAATAAAGACATGCAAATCCATTGTACAAAAACGTTCACCTGACAGCCGACAGAATGATCATCAGCAAAAAAAAGTCTACAAAGAATAAATGCTGCATGGGTTTTAGAGAAGAGCCTACACTTTAGCGGCTGGTGGGATGTAACCTGGTAACAGCGAGTAGTGAGAACAGAACGGTGGTGTGTTTAAGAGTAAACATTGAGATACCATGTGATCTGGTAGGTCCACTGTTGGCCTATCACCTGAGTAGACCAGAATCAAAAAGACACAGGCTGAAATCCCTGCACTGTAGCAACATGGACCATGGCCAAGACCTGGAAGAAACAAAAATGTCCATCAACAGAAAAATGCACCAAGAAGATGTCATCCAAGTACAAAATGGAATATTAGCCATGGAAAAGCATGGTGCAGTGCCGTTGGCACCACCATAGAAAGATCTAGAGATAATCACCCAACTTGAAGTAAGAAGGAAACCAAAAGACAGACATCCTATGGCATCACTTATAGGTGTTACCTAAAAATTGATAGCCATGAAATAATTTCCAAGAGAAGGACACGCATAGATTCAGAAAACCAATTTATGTTTAACCAAATGGAAAGGTGTAAGGAATATATGAATTAGGATATGGGAGTTAACAGACATGTACTAATACGTATGAAATATATAATCACAAAACACCTATGGAATACGAAGAGAGGTCTACTCAACACTCTATAATACCATACACGGGAGAGGCTCCAAAGAGGAATAGACAGATACATTGATAGCATGAACCAGAAACTGTACACATAGGAGACTCTACATTTTTATCAAATTTGCTCTGATAATTAAAAAAAATTACATTTACAAACAAAAATATCTAGGAGATATAATCTCTTGGGGGTTTGTGCTGGCACATTCTACTCGAATTTGCAGCTTATTAACACGATTTCCAGGAAAGCTCTGTTGCCCCAAATCCCACAGCTGGAAATGGAGAAATGCTGCCGCCTTGTGGCCGTTTCCCACAAGAGCGGCTTTAAACCCACAGCTAATGGTCACTTAACTTTCTCAAGGACTCAGGGCTGTAAAGGTCACCTGCCGTCAAAAAATGTCCTGAGGTAGGGAACGGCCAAAGTATTCAAAACTGGCAAAGTTTTCAAGGAGATAGTATGGAGGGGTAAGTTTTACTCACTCATTTTCAAAAAAGAAGAAAATGGATAAAAGCTCAACATCAGGAATTATTTGACTCATGCAAATCTAACCTCCAAAAAGGTTTCAAATCACACATGTCTACTATCATCAGACAAAGTCTACAAACAATAAATGCTGAAGGGGTTATAGAGAACTGTGTACCCTTATCTGCTGGTGGGATGTAAAGTGGTAAGAGCTAATAATGGGAACAGAAAGGAGCTGCGTTTACAAGTAAAAATTGAGCCTCCATTCCATTCAGCAGACCCACCGCTGAGCCTCTCACCTGAGAAGTCCAGAGTCGAGAAGGCACAGGCTTCAACAGCTGCACTGCAGGAATTTTCACAGTAGCCAAGACACGGAAGCATCCAAAATGTCCATCACCACATGAATGGATAAAGAAGTGGTCCGTGTACACAATGGAATATGACCCATGGAAAACGATGAAACACTGCTCTCTGAGGCACCATAGATGAGCCTAGAGATAATCACAGAACATGAGGTAAGTAGGAAAGCAAAAGACATATCCTATGATATCACTTATAGGCGTTATCTAACAACTGACGCAAATGAACATATTTCCACAGTGAAAGACACTCACAGACTTAGAAAACAAACTATGCTTATCTAAAAGGAAAGGTGGTGGGAATAAAAAATTAAGATTAGGGTTACCATACGTGTACAAATACCTATTAAATACATATATCAAAAAGACCGACCATAGAGCAAGGGTGGTCTATGGAAAACTCTGCTATAATTTACATGGGAATTGGGTCTGTACATGAATATATATATATATATATATATATATATATATATATATATATATATATATATATATGTATGTATGTATGAATATATTGTACAAAAGAACCAGATTGTGTACACATAGGACAAACAATATCCTATTCATTACACCTATTTAAAAAATTGAAACAACGAAGAAAAGTAATGTGACATAAACTTATAGGGGTTTTTCCTGGCACATTCCATTGTAATTTACAACCTAGGAACAGGACTTCCAGAAAGGCTCTGCTGCCCTAGTAACCAGATTTGGCAATGGAGAAATGATGCCGCCTTGTGGCCGTTTCCCACAACAGCAGCTTTAATCCCAGTTCTACTGGTCACTAAATATTCACACTCATTGCATGCCTGTAAATGACACCTGCCCTCAAAAAAAATCCTGGGTTCGAATATCGACCAAAAAATCCAAAATCGGGCCTCCTTCCAAGAAGACAATTTCAATAGGATTATTGTACTCACCGTTTTTTTCTGTTTTTGTTTAACAGAAATTTAAAATGTTGTGTGGAAAGCTGAACATTAGGAATAACTAAAGACATGCAAATCCAAATTACAAAAACCTATCAGCTCACACCAGTCAGAATGGCCATCAGCAAAAATTCTGCAAAAAATAAATGCTGAAGGTTTTGTGGAGAAGTGCCTACCCTTGGTTCAACGTGGGACATGGTAAGAGCCAGTAATGAAAACACAAAGGAGGTGCCTTGAAAAGATAAGTATGGAGCTACCATTCAATCAAGCATACCCACAGCTTGGCCTATCGCCTGAGAGTATAAGAATCAAAAAGTCACAGGCTGGGCTTCACTGGTGGTGCAGTGGTTGAGAATCTGCCTGCCGATGCAGGGGACACGGGTTCATGTGCCCATCCAAGAAGATCCAACATGGCGCAAAGCGGCTGGTCCCGTGTGCTATGGCTGCTGGGCCTGCACGTCCGGAGCCTTTGCTCCGCAAAGGGAGAGGCCACGGCCGTGATAGGCCCACATACCGCAAACAAACAAACAAACAAACAAAAAGACACAGCCTGGCAATCCTTCACTACAGCAATATGTACCATAGCCAACACTTGGAAGCAACGAAAATGTCCATCAACAGAGGAATGCACAAAGAAGAAGTGTTCCATGTACACAATGGAATATGTCTCCAAAAAAATATAAATTCCTTTAGAAATCAAACATATGTAAGGGGACATCAGCATTTGTGGGTTTATCCGGGCACATTGCACACTAATTTATAAGCGAGGAACACCACTGCTAGGAAGGTCTGTTTCCCTAGTTACCAGATTGGCAAAGCAGAAATGGTGCCGCCCTCTCGCCATTACCTGCAACAGCAGGTATAAAACCTGTGCTAAGGGTCACTTCATATGCACCAGTACTGGAGGGCTGTAAATGAAACTTGCCCTCAAAATGGCTTGAGGGAGGTAAAGGACAAAATATTTCAAAATGTCATACATACTTCAAGAAAACAATTTGAAGAGGTAAGCTGTACTCTCAATTGGAAGAAAAAAAGGACATGCCAGAAAGTTCAATTTCAAGGGATTATGAGACACATGCAAATCCAAGCACAAAGAAGTATCAGCTCACACTAGTCAGAGTAAACATCAGCAAAAAATCTACAAAGAATAAATGCTGAAGGTGTTGTGGAGAAGTGCATACCCTCACATTTAAGTGGGACATAACCTGGTAAGTGCCACTAATGAGAACAGAGTGGAGGTGCCTTTACAAGGAAAACATTTTGCTACCATGTGATCCAGGAGGCCCACTCCTGGGCCTATAACCTAAGAAGACAGAATTGGAAAGACACAGGCAGGCAAATGCGCATTGCCGCAGTTATTACAATAGCCAAGACATGGAAGCAACCAAAATGTCCATCAACAGATGAGTGGACAAAGATGAACTGGTGCATGTATAGATGGAAAATTAGCCAAGTAGAAAAAGAACACAATGCCATGGGCAGCACCGTAGATGAGTCTAGAGGTAATCACGCAACTTGTAGTAAGTCCGAAAGAGTAAGACACATATCGTATGATATCACTTATAGGTGTTACCTAAAAGTTGATACCAGTGAAGATATTTCCACAGAGAAGGGCAATCACAGATTCATTAAACAAACTTATGGCTCACCAATGGAAAGGTGTGAGGATTGGATACATTAGGATATTGGTGTAAAGAGACACATACCAACACAAGTGAAATATATAATCACCAAAGACCTACGGGATACCAAGAGAAGACTACTCAACATTCTGCCATAACGTACATGGGAAAAGGATCCCAGGAAGAACAGACATATGTATTTGTGTAAAAGAACCACATCTTGCACACCTAGAAGAAGCCAAACATTGTAATCAAACATGCTGTGATAAAATATAAAAATTAAATTACAAAAATGAACAAGAAGTAGTGAGACATAAACTTAAGGGGCTTTTTCCTGGCACATTCCATTCTAAATTACAACCTAGAACACAACTTCCATTGAGGCTTTGTTACCCTAGTAACCAGATTTGGTAAAGGAGAACTGCTGCCACCTTGTGGCCGTTTCACACAACAGCAGATTTAATCCAAGGGCTAATGGTCAGTTGATATTCAAAATAATTGCAGGCCTGTAAATGACACCTGCCCTGAAAACAAATCCTGGGGTCGTATATCAACAAAAAATTCAAAAGACATCCACTTTTCAAAACGACAGTTTCAAAAGGCATATTTTATGCACATTTGTCTTCTCTTTCCTTTTCTTTCTTTCTTTTGTTAAGAAAACAGGAATGGAAAAAGGCTGAACATCAGGAATTAATAAAGACATGCAAATCCATTGTACAAAAACGTTCACCTGACAGCCGACAGAATGATCATCAGCAAAAAAAAGTCTACAAAGAATAAATGCTGCATGGGTTTTAGAGAAGAGCCTACACTTTAGCGGCTGGTGGGATGTAATCTGGTAACAGCGAGTAGTGAGAACAGAACGGTGGTGTGTTTAAGAGTAAACATTGAGATACCATGTGATCTGGTAGGCCCACTGTTGGCCTATCACCTGAGTAGACCAGAATCAAAAAGACACAGGCTGAAATCCCTGCACTGTAGCAACATGGACCATGGCCAAGACCTGGAAGAAACAAAAATGTCCATCAACAGAAAAATGCACCAAGAAGATGTCATCCATGTACAAAATGGAATATTAGCCATGGAAAAGCATGGTGCAGTGCCGTTGGCACCACCATAGAAAGATCTAGAGATAATCACCCAACTTGAAGTAAGAAGGAAACCAAAAGACAGACATCCTATGGCATCACTTATAGGTGTTACCTAAAAATTGATAGCCATGAAATAATTTCCAAGAGAAGGACACGCATAGATTCAGAAAACCAATTTATGTTTAACCAAATGGAAAGGTGTAAGGAATATATGAATTAGGATATGGGAGTTAACAGACATGTACTAATACGTATGAAATATATAATCACAAAACACCTATGGAATACGAAGAGAGGTCTACTCAACACTCTATAATACCATACACGGGAGAGGCTCCAAAGAGGAATAGACAGATACATTGATAGCATGAACCAGAAACTGTACACATAGGAGACTCTACATTTTTATCAAATTTGCTCTGATAATTAAAAAAAATTAAATTTACAAACAAAAATATCTAGGAGATATAATCTCTTGGGGGTTTGTGCTGGCACATTCTACTCGAATTTGCAGCTTATTAACACGATTTCCAGGAAAGCTCTGTTGCCCCAAATCCCACAGCTGGAAATGGAGAAATGCTGCCGCCTTGTGGCCGTTTCCCACAAGAGCGGCTTTAAACCCACAGCTAATGGTCACTTAACATTCTCAAGGACTCAGGGCTGTAAAGGTCACCTGCCGTCAAAAAATGTCCTGAGGTAGGGAACGGCCAAAGTATTCAAAACTGGCAAAGTTTTCAAGGAGATAGTATGGAGGGGTAAGTTTTACTCACTCATTTTCAAAAAAGAAGAAAATGGATAAAAGCTCAACATCAGGAATTATTTGACTCATGCAAATCTAACCTCCAAAAAGGTTTCAAATCACACATGTCTACTATCATCAGACAAAGTCTACAAACAATAAATGCTGAAGGGGTTATAGAGAACTGTGTACCCTTATCTGCTGGTGGGATGTAAAGTGGTAAGAGCTAATAATGGGAACAGAAAGGAGCTGCGTTTACAAGTAAAAATTGAGCCTCCATTCCATTCAGCAGACCCACCGCTGAGCCTCTCACCTGAGAAGTCCAGAGTCGAGAAGGCACAGGCTTCAACAGCTGCACTGCAGGAATTTTCACAGTAGCCAAGACACGGAAGCATCCAAAATGTCCATCACCACATGAATGGATAAAGAAGTGGTCCGTGTACACAATGGAATATGACCCATGGAAAACGATGAAACACTGCTCTCTGAGGCACCATAGATGAGCCTAGAGATAATCACAGAACATGAGGTAAGTAGGAAAGCAAAAGACATATCCTATGATATCACTTATAGGCGTTATCTAACAACTGACGCAAATGAACATATTTCCACAGTGAAAGACACTCACAGACTTAGAAAACAAACTATGCTTATCTAAAAGGAAAGGTGGTGGGAATAAAAAATTAAGATTAGGGTTACCATACGTGTACAAATACCTATTAAATACATATATCAAAAAGACCGACCATAGAGCAAGGGTGGTCTATGGAAAACTCTGCTATAATTTACATGGGAATTGGGTCTGTACATGAATATATATATATATATATATATATATATATATATATATATATATATATATATATATATATATGTATTGTACAAATGAACCAGATTGTGTACACATAGGACAAACAATATCCTATTCATTACACCTATTTAAAAAATTGAAACAACGAAGAAAAGTAATGTGACATAAACTTATAGGGGTTTTTCCTGGCACATTCCATTGTAATTTACAACCTAGGAACAGGACTTCCAGAAAGGCTCTGCTGCCCTAGTAACCAGATTTGGCAATGGAGAAATGATGCCGCCTTGTGGCCGTTTCCCACAACAGCAGCTTTAATCCCAGTTCTACTGGTCACTAAATATTCACACTCATTGCATGCCTGTAAATGACACCTGCCCTCAAAAAAAATCCTGGGTTCGAATATCGACCAAAAAATCCAAAATCGGGCCTCCTTCCAAGAAGACAATTTCAATAGGATTATTGTACTCACCGTTTTTTTCTGTTTTTGTTTAACAGAAATTTAAAATGTTGTGTGGAAAGCTGAACATTAGGAATAACTAAAGACATGCAAATCCAAATTACAAAAACCTATCAGCTCACACCAGTCAGAATGGCCATCAGCAAAAATTCTGCAAAAAATAAATGCTGAAGCTTTTGTGGAGAAGTGCCTACCCTTGGTTCAACGTGGGACATGGTAAGAGCCAGTAATGAAAACACAAAGGAGGTGCCTTGAAAAGATAAGTATGGAGCTACCATTCAATCAAGCATACCCACAGCTTGGCCTATCGCCTGAGAGTATAAGAATCAAAAAGTCACAGGCTGGGCTTCACTGGTGGTGCAGTGGTTGAGAATCTGCCTGCCGATGCAGGGGACACGGGTTCATGTGCCCAGCCAAGAAGATCCAACATGGCGCAAAGCGGCTGGTCCCGTGTGCTATGGCTGCTGGGCCTGCACGTCCGGAGCCTTTGCTCCGCAAAGGGAGAGGCCACGGCCGTGATAGGCCCACATACCGCAAACAAACAAACAAACAAACAAAAAGACACAGCCTGGCAATCCTTCACTACAGCAATATGTACCATAGCCAACACTTGGAAGCAACGAAAATGTCCATCAACAGAGGAATGCACAAAGAAGAAGTGTTCCATGTACACAATGGAATATGTCTCCAAAAAAATATAAATTCCTTTAGAAATCAAACATATGTAAGGGGACATCAGCATTTGTGGGTTTATCCGGGCACATTGCACACTAATTTATAAGCGAGGAACACCACTGCTAGGAAGGTCTGTTTCCCTAGTTACCAGATTGGCAAAGCAGAAATGGTGCCGCCCTCTCGCCATTACCTGCAACAGCAGGTATAAAACCTGTGCTAAGGGTCACTTCATATGCACCAGTACTGGAGGGCTGTAAATGAAACTTGCCCTCAAAATGGCTTGAGGGAGGTAAAGGACAAAATATTTCAAAATGTCATACATACTTCAAGAAAACAATTTGAAGAGGTAAGCTGTACTCTCAATTGGAAGAAAAAAAGGACATGCCAGAAAGTTCAATTTCAAGGGATTATGAGACACATGCAAATCCAAGCACAAAGAAGTATCAGCTCACACTAGTCAGAGTAAACATCAGCAAAAAATCTACAAAGAATAAATGCTGAAGGTGTTGTGGAGAAGTGCATACCCTCACATTTAAGTGGGACATAACCTGGTAAGTGCCACTAATGAGAACAGAGTGGAGGTGCCTTTACAAGGAAAACATTTTGCTACCATGTGATCCAGGAGGCCCACTCCTGGGCCTATAACCTAAGAAGACAGAATTGGAAAGACACAGGCAGGCAAATGCGCATTGCCGCAGTTATTACAATAGCCAAGACATGGAAGCAACCAAAATGTCCATCAACAGATGAGTGGACAAAGATGAACTGGTGCATGTATAGATGGAAAATTAGCCAAGTAGAAAAAGAACACAATGCCATGGGCAGCACCGTAGATGAGTCTAGAGGTAATCACGCAACTTGTAGTAAGTCCGAAAGAGTAAGACACATATCGTATGATATCACTTATAGGTGTTACCTAAAAGTTGATACCAGTGAAGATATTTCCACAGAGAAGGGCAATCACAGATTCATTAAACAAACTTATGGCTCACCAATGGAAAGGTGTGAGGATTGGATACATTAGGATATTGGTGTAAAGAGACACATACCAACACAAGTGAAATATATAATCACCAAAGACCTACGGGATACCAAGAGAAGACTACTCAACATTCTGCCATAACGTACATGGGAAAAGGATCCCAGGAAGAACAGACATATGTATTTGTGTAAAAGAACCACATCTTGCACACCTAGAAGAAGCCAAACATTGTAATCAAACATGCTGTGATAAAATATAAAAATTAAATTACAAAAATGAACAAGAAGTAGTGAGACATAAACTTAAGGGGCTTTTTCCTGGCACATTCCATTCTAAATTACAACCTAGAACACAACTTCCATTGAGGCTTTGTTACCCTAGTAACCAGATTTGGTAAAGGAGAACTGCTGCCACCTTGTGGCCGTTTCACACAACAGCAGATTTAATCCAAGGGCTAATGGTCAGTTGATATTCAAAATAATTGCAGGCCTGTAAATGACACCTGCCCTGAAAACAAATCCTGGGGTCGTATATCAACAAAAAATTCAAAAGACATCCACTTTTCAAAACGACAGTTTCAAAAGGCATATTTTATGCACATTTGTCTTCTCTTTCCTTTTCTTTCTTTCTTTTGTTAAGAAAACAGGAATGGAAAAAGGCTGAACATCAGGAATTAATAAAGACATGCAAATCCATTGTACAAAAACGTTCACCTGACAGCCGACAGAATGATCATCAGCAAAAAAAAGTCTACAAAGAATAAATGCTGCATGGGTTTTAGAGAAGAGCCTACACTTTAGCGGCTGGTGGGATGTAATCTGGTAACAGCGAGTAGTGAGAACAGAACGGTGGTGTGTTTAAGAGTAAACATTGAGATACCATGTGATCTGGTAGGCCCACTGTTGGCCTATCACCTGAGTAGACCAGAATCAAAAAGACACAGGCTGAAATCCCTGCACTGTAGCAACATGGACCATGGCCAAGACCTGGAAGAAACAAAAATGTCCATCAACAGAAAAATGCACCAAGAAGATGTCATCCATGTACAAAATGGAATATTAGCCATGGAAAAGCATGGTGCAGTGCCGTTGGCACCACCATAGAAAGATCTAGAGATAATCACCCAACTTGAAGTAAGAAGGAAACCAAAAGACAGACATCCTATGGCATCACTTATAGGTGTTACCTAAAAATTGATAGCCATGAAATAATTTCCAAGAGAAGGACACGCATAGATTCAGAAAACCAATTTATGTTTAACCAAATGGAAAGGTGTAAGGAATATATGAATTAGGATATGGGAGTTAACAGACATGTACTAATACGTATGAAATATATAATCACAAAACACCTATGGAATACGAAGAGAGGTCTACTCAACACTCTATAATACCATACACGGGAGAGGCTCCAAAGAGGAATAGACAGATACATTGATAGCATGAACCAGAAACTGTACACATAGGAGACTCTACATTTTTATCAAATTTGCTCTGATAATTAAAAAAAATTAAATTTACAAACAAAAATATCTAGGAGATATAATCTCTTGGGGGTTTGTGCTGGCACATTCTACTCGAATTTGCAGCTTATTAACACGATTTCCAGGAAAGCTCTGTTGCCCCAAATCCCACAGCTGGAAATGGAGAAATGCTGCCGCCTTGTGGCCGTTTCCCACAAGAGCGGCTTTAAACCCACAGCTAATGGTCACTTAACTTTCTCAAGGACTCAGGGCTGTAAAGGTCACCTGCCGTCAAAAAATGTCCTGAGGTAGGGAACGGCCAAAGTATTCAAAACTGGCAAAGTTTTCAAGGAGATAGTATGGAGGGGTAAGTTTTACTCACTCATTTTCAAAAAAGAAGAAAATGGATAAAAGCTCAACATCAGGAATTATTTGACTCATGCAAATCTAACCTCCAAAAAGGTTTCAAATCACACATGTCTACTATCATCAGACAAAGTCTACAAACAATAAATGTTGAAGGGGTTATAGAGAACTGTGTACCCTTATCTGCTGGTGGGATGTAAAGTGGTAAGAGCTAATAATGGGAACAGAAAGGAGCTGCGTTTACAAGTAAAAATTGAGCCTCCATTCCATTCAGCAGACCCACCGCTGAGCCTCTCACCTGAGAAGTCCAGAGTCGAGAAGGCACAGGCTTCAACAGCTGCACTGCAGGAATTTTCACAGTAGCCAAGACACGGAAGCATCCAAAATGTCCATCACCACATGAATGGATAAAGAAGTGGTCCGTGTACACAATGGAATATGACCCATGGAAAACGATGAAACACTGCTCTCTGAGGCACCATAGATGAGCCTAGAGATAATCACAGAACATGAGGTAAGTAGGAAAGCAAAAGACATATCCTATGATATCACTTATAGGCGTTATCTAACAACTGACGCAAATGAACATATTTCCACAGTGAAAGACACTCACAGACTTAGAAAACAAACTATGCTTATCTAAAAGGAAAGGTGGTGGGAATAAAAAATTAAGATTAGGGTTACCATACGTGTACAAATACCTATTAAATACATATATCAAAAAGACCGACCATAGAGCAAGGGTGGTCTATGGAAAACTCTGCTATAATTTACATGGGAATTGGGTCTGTACATGAATATATATATATATATATATATATATATATATATATATATATATATATATATGTATGTATGTATGTATGAATATATTGTACAAAAGAACCAGATTGTGTACACATAGGACAAACAATATCCTATTCATTACACCTATTTAAAAAATTGAAACAACGAAGAAAAGTAATGTGACATAAACTTATAGGGGTTTTTCCTGGCACATTCCATTGTAATTTACAACCTAGGAACAGGACTTCCAGAAAGGCTCTGCTGCCCTAGTAACCAGATTTGGCAATGGAGAAATGATGCCGCCTTGTGGCCGTTTCCCACAACAGCAGCTTTAATCCCAGTTCTACTGGTCACTAAATATTCACACTCATTGCATGCCTGTAAATGACACCTGCCCTCAAAAAAAATCCTGGGTTCGAATATCGACCAAAAAATCCAAAATCGGGCCTCCTTCCAAGAAGACAATTTCAATAGGATTATTGTACTCACCGTTTTTTTCTGTTTTTGTTTAACAGAAATTTAAAATGTTGTGTGGAAAGCTGAACATTAGGAATAACTAAAGACATGCAAATCCAAATTACAAAAACCTATCAGCTCACACCAGTCAGAATGGCCATCAGCAAAAATTCTGCAAAAAATAAATGCTGAAGGTTTTGTGGAGAAGTGCCTACCCTTGGTTCAACGTGGGACATGGTAAGAGCCAGTAATGAAAACACAAAGGAGGTGCCTTGAAAAGATAAGTATGGAGCTACCATTCAATCAAGCATACCCACAGCTTGGCCTATCGCCTGAGAGTATAAGAATCAAAAAGTCACAGGCTGGGCTTCACTGGTGGTGCAGTGGTTGAGAATCTGCCTGCCGATGCAGGGGACACGGGTTCATGTGCCCATCCAAGAAGATCCAACATGGCGCAAAGCGGCTGGTCCCGTGTGCTATGGCTGCTGGGCCTGCACGTCCGGAGCCTTTGCTCCACAAAGGGAGAGGCCACGGCCGTGATAGGCCCACATACCGCAAACAAACAAACAAACAAACAAAAAGACACAGCCTGGCAATCCTTCACTACAGCAATATGTACCATAGCCAACACTTGGAAGCAACGAAAATGTCCATCAACAGAGGAATGCACAAAGAAGAAGTGTTCCATGTACACAATGGAATATGTCTCCAAAAAAATATAAATTCCTTTAGAAATCAAACATATGTAAGGGGACATCAGCATTTGTGGGTTTATCCGGGCACATTGCACACTAATTTATAAGCGAGGAACACCACTGCTAGGAAGGTCTGTTTCCCTAGTTACCAGATTGGCAAAGCAGAAATGGTGCCGCCCTCTCGCCATTACCTGCAACAGCAGGTATAAAACCTGTGCTAAGGGTCACTTCATATGCACCAGTACTGGAGGGCTGTAAATGAAACTTGCCCTCAAAATGGCTTGAGGGAGGTAAAGGACAAAATATTTCAAAATGTCATACATACTTCAAGAAAACAATTTGAAGAGGTAAGCTGTACTCTCAATTGGAAGAAAAAAAGGACATGCCAGAAAGTTCAATTTCAAGGGATTATGAGACACATGCAAATCCAAGCACAAAGAAGTATCAGCTCACACTAGTCAGAGTAAACATCAGCAAAAAATCTACAAAGAATAAATGCTGAAGGTGTTGTGGAGAAGTGCATACCCTCACATTTAAGTGGGACATAACCTGGTAAGTGCCACTAATGAGAACAGAGTGGAGGTGCCTTTACAAGGAAAACATTTTGCTACCATGTGATCCAGGAGGCCCACTCCTGGGCCTATAACCTAAGAAGACAGAATTGGAAAGACACAGGCAGGCATATGCGCATTGCCGCAGTTATTACAATAGCCAAGACATGGAAGCAACCAAAATGTCCATCAACAGATGAGTGGACAAAGATGAACTGGTGCATGTATAGATGGAAAATTAGCCAAGTAGAAAAAGAACACAATGCCATGGGCAGCACCGTAGATGAGTCTAGAGGTAATCACGCAACTTGTAGTAAGTCCGAAAGAGTAAGACACATATCGTATGATATCACTTATAGGTGTTACCTAAAAGTTGATACCAGTGAAGATATTTCCACAGAGAAGGGCAATCACAGATTCATTAAACAAACTTATGGCTCACCAATGGAAAGGTGTGAGGATTGGATACATTAGGATATTGGTGTAAAGAGACACATACCAACACAAGTGAAATATATAATCACCAAAGA
Organism: Mesoplodon mirus; assembly: GCF_964341445.2. NCBI lineage: Eukaryota > Metazoa > Chordata > Mammalia > Artiodactyla > Ziphiidae > Mesoplodon > Mesoplodon mirus. Next base: position 397,679 of record NW_028295485.1, read on the forward strand.
CCTACGGGATACCAAGAGAAGACTACTCAACATTCTGCCATAACGTACATGGGAAAAGGATCCCAGGAAGAACAGACATATGTATTTGTGTAAAAGAACCACATCTTGCACACCTAGAAGAAGCCAAACATTGTAATCAAACATGCTGTGATAAAATATAAAAATTAAATTACAAAAATGAACAAGAAGTAGTGAGACATAAACTTAAGGGGCTTTTTCCTGGCACATTCCATTCTAAATTACAACCTAGAACACAACTTCCATTGAGGCTTTGTTACCCTAGTAACCAGATTTGGTAAAGGAGAACTGCTGCCACCTTGTGGCCGTTTCACACAACAGCAGATTTAATCCAAGGGCTAATGGTCAGTTGATATTCAAAATAATTGCAGGCCTGTAAATGACACCTGCCCTGAAAACAAATCCTGGGGTCGTATATCAACAAAAAATTCAAAAGACATCCACTTTTCAAAACGACAGTTTCAAAAGGCATATTTTATGCACATTTGTCTTCTCTTTCCTTTTCTTTCTTTCTTTTGTTAAGAAAACAGGAATGGAAAAAGGCTGAACATCAGGAATTAATAAAGACATGCAAATCCATTGTACAAAAACGTTCACCTGACAGCCGACAGAATGATCATCAGCAAAAAAAAGTCTACAAAGAATAAATGCTGCATGGGTTTTAGAGAAGAGCCTACACTTTAGCGGCTGGTGGGATGTAATCTGGTAACAGCGAGTAGTGAGAACAGAACGGTGGTGTGTTTAAGAGTAAACATTGAGATACCATGTGATCTGGTAGGCCCACTGTTGGCCTATCACCTGAGTAGACCAGAATCAAAAAGACACAGGCTGAAATCCCTGCACTGTAGCAACATGGACCATGGCCAAGACCTGGAAGAAACAAAAATGTCCATCAACAGAAAAATGCACCAAGAAGATGTCATCCATGTACAAAATGGAATATTAGCCATGGAAAAGCATGGTGCAGTGCCGTTGGCACCACCATAGAAAGATCTAGAGATAATCACCCAACTTGAAGTAAGAAGGAAACCAAAAGACAGACATCCTATGGCATCACTTATAGGTGTTACCTAAAAATTGATAGCCATGAAATAATTTCCAAGAGAAGGACACGCATAGATTCAGAAAACCAATTTATGTTTAACCAAATGGAAAGGTGTAAGGAATATATGAATTAGGATATGGGAGTTAACAGACATGTACTAATACGTATGAAATATATAATCACAAAACACCTATGGAATACGAAGAGAGGTCTACTCAACACTCTATAATACCATACACGGGAGAGGCTCCAAAGAGGAATAGACAGATACATTGATAGCATGAACCAGAAACTGTACACATAGGAGACTCTACATTTTTATCAAATTTGCTCTGATAATTAAAAAAAATTAAATTTACAAACAAAAATATCTAGGAGATATAATCTCTTGGGGGTTTGTGCTGGCACATTCTACTCGAATTTGCAGCTTATTAACACGATTTCCAGGAAAGCTCTGTTGCCCCAAATCCCACAGCTGGAAATGGAGAAATGCTGCCGCCTTGTGGCCGTTTCCCACAAGAGCGGCTTTAAACCCACAGCTAATGGTCACTTAACTTTCTCAAGGACTCAGGGCTGTAAAGGTCACCTGCCGTCAAAAAATGTCCTGAGGTAGGGAATGGTCAAAGTATTCAAAACTGGCAAAGTTTTCAAGGAGATAGTATGGAGGGGTAAGTTTTACTCACTCATTTTCAAAAAAGAAGAAAATGGATAAAAGCTCAACATCAGGAATTATTTGACTCATGCAAATCTAACCTCCAAAAAGGTTTCAAATCACACATGTCTACTATCATCAGACAAAGTCTACAAACAATAAATGCTGAAGGGGTTATAGAGAACTGTGTACCCTTATCTGCTGGTGGGATGTAAAGTGGTAAGAGCTAATAATGGGAACAGAAAGGAGCTGCGTTTACAAGTAAAAATTGAGCCCCCATTCCATTCAGCAGACCCACCGCTGAGCCTCTCACCTGAGAAGTCCAGAGTCGAGAAGGCACAGGCTTCAACAGCTGCACTGCAGGAATTTTCACAGTAGCCAAGACACGGAAGCATCCAAAATGTCCATCACCACATGAATGGATAAAGAAGTGGTCCGTGTACACAATGGAATATGACCCATGGAAAACGATGAAACACTGCTCTCTGAGGCACCATAGATGAGCCTAGAGATAATCACAGAACATGAGGTAAGTAGGAAAGCAAAAGACATATCCTATGATATCACTTATAGGCGTTATCTAACAACTGACGCAAATGAACATATTTCCACAGTGAAAGACACTCACAGACTTAGAAAACAAACTATGCTTATCTAAAAGGAAAGGTGGTGGGAATAAAAAATTAAGATTAGGGTTACCATACGTGTACAAATACCTATTAAATACATATATCAAAAAGACCGACCATAGAGCAAGGGTGGTCTATGGAAAACTCTGCTATAATTTACATGGGAATTGGGTCTGTACATGAATATATATATATATATATATATATATATATATATATATATATATATATATATATGTATTGTACAAATGAACCAGATTGTGTACACATAGGACAAACAATATCCTATTCATTACACCTAGTTAAAAAATTGAAACAACGAAGAAAAGTAATGTGACATAAACTTATAGGGGTTTTTCCTGGCACATTCCATTGTAATTTACAACCTAGGAACAGGACTTCCAGAAAGGCTCTGCTGCCCTAGTAACCAGATTTGGCAATGGAGAAATGATGCCGCCTTGTGGCCGTTTCCCACAACAGCAGCTTTAATCCCAGTTCTACTGGTCACTAAATATTCACACTCATTGCATGCCTGTAAATGACACCTGCCCTCAAAAAAAATCCTGGGTTCGAATATCGACCAAAAAATCCAAAATCGGGCCTCCTTCCAAGAAGACAATTTCAATAGGATTATTGTACTCACCGTTTTTTTCTGTTTTTGTTTAACAGAAATTTAAAATGTTGTGTGGAAAGCTGAACATTAGGAATAACTAAAGACATGCAAATCCAAATTACAAAAACCTATCAGCTCACACCAGTCAGAATGGCCATCAGCAAAAATTCTGCAAAAAATAAATGCTGAAGCTTTTGTGGAGAAGTGCCTACCCTTGGTTCAACGTGGGACATGGTAAGAGCCAGTAATGAAAACACAAAGGAGGTGCCTTGAAAAGATAAGTATGGAGCTACCATTCAATCAAGCATACCCACAGCTTGGCCTATCGCCTGAGAGTATAAGAATCAAAAAGTCACAGGCTGGGCTTCACTGGTGGCGCAGTGGTTGAGAATCTGCCTGCCGATGCAGGGGACACGGGTTCATGTGCCCAGCCAAGAAGATCCAACATGGCGCAAAGCGGCTGGTCCCGTGTGCTATGGCTGCTGGGCCTGCACGTCCGGAGCCTTTGCTCCGCAAAGGGAGAGGCCACGGCCGTGAGAGGCCCACATACCGCAAACAAACAAACAAACAAACAGAAAGACACAGCCTGGCAATCCTTCACTACAGCAATATGTACCATAGCCAACACTTGGAAGCAACGAAAATGTCCATCCACAGAGGAATGCACAAAGAAGAAGTGTTCCATGTACACAATGGAATATGTCTCCAAAAAAATATAAATTCCTTTAGAAATCAAACATATGTAAGGGGACATCAGCATTTGTGGGTTTATCCGGGCACATTGCACACTAATTTATAAGCGAGGAACACCACTGCTAGGAAGGTCTGTTTCCCTAGTTACCAGATTGGCAAAGCAGAAATGGTGCCGCCCTCTCGCCATTACCTGCAACAGCAGGTATAAAACCTGTGCTAAGGGTCACTTCATATGCACCAGTACTGGAGGGCTGTAAATGAAACTTGCCCTCAAAATGGCTTGAGGGAGGTAAAGGACAAAATATTTCAAAATGTCATACATACTTCAAGAAAACAATTTGAAGAGGTAAGCTGTACTCTCAGTTGGAAGAAAAAAAGGACATGCCAGAAAGTTCAATTTCAAGGGATTATGAGACACATGCAAATCCAAGCACAAAGAAGTATCAGCTCACACTAGTCAGAGTAAACATCAGCAAAAAATCTACAAAGAATAAATGCTGACGGTGTTGTGGAGAAGTGCATACCCTCACATTTAAGTGGGACATAACCTGGTAAGTGCCACTAATGAGAACAGAGTGGAGGTGCCTTTACAAGGAAAACATTTTGCTACCATGTGATCCAGGAGGCCCACTCCTGGGCCTATAACCTAAGAAGACAGAATTGGAAAGACACAGGCAGGCAAATGCGCATTGCCGCAGTTATTACAATAGCCAAGACATGGAAGCAACCAAAATGTCCATCAACAGATGAGTGGACAAAGATGAACTGGTGCATGTATAGATGGAAAATTAGCCAAGTAGAAAAAGAACACAATGCCATGGGCAGCACCGTAGATGAGTCTAGAGGTAATCACGCAACTTGTAGTAAGTCCGAAAGAGTAAGACACATATCGTATGATATCACTTATAGGTGTTACCTAAAAGTTGATACCAGTGAAGATATTTCCACAGAGAAGGGCAATCACAGATTCATTAAACAAACTTATGGCTCACCAATGGAAAGGTGTGAGGATTGGATACATTAGGATATTGGTGTAAAGAGACACATACCAACACAAGTGAAATATATAATCACCAAAGACCTACGGGATACCAAGAGAAGACTACTCAACATTCTGCCATAACGTACATGGGAAAAGGATCCCAGGAAGAACAGACATATGTATTTGTGTAAAAGAACCACATCTTGCACACCTAGAAGAAGCCAAACATTGTAATCAAACATGCTGTGATAAAATATAAAAATTAAATTACAAAAATGAACAAGAAGTAGTGAGACATAAACTTAAGGGGCTTTTTCCTGGCACATTCCATTCTAAATTACAACCTAGAACACAACTTCCATTGAGGCTTTGTTACCCTAGTAACCAGATTTGGTAAAGGAGAACTGCTGCCACCTTGTGGCCGTTTCACACAACAGCAGATTTAATCCAAGGGCTAATGGTCAGCTGATATTCAAAATAATTGCAGGCCTGTAAATGACACCTGCCCTGAAAACAAATCCTGGGGTCGTATATCAACAAAAAATTCAAAAGACATCCACTTTTCAAAACGACAGTTTCAAAAGGCATATTTTATGCACATTTGTCTTCTCTTTCCTTTTCTTTCTTTCTTTTGTTAAGAAAACAGGAATGGAAAAAGGCTGAACATCAGGAATTAATAAAGACATGCAAATCCATTGTACAAAAACGTTCACCTGACAGCCGACAGAATGATCATCAGCAAAAAAAAGTCTACAAAGAATAAATGCTGCATGGGTTTTAGAGAAGAGCCTACACTTTAGCGGCTGGTGGGATGTAACCTGGTAACAGCGAGTAGTGAGAACAGAACGGTGGTGTGTTTAAGAGTAAACATTGAGATACCATGTGATCTGGTAGGTCCACTGTTGGCCTATCACCTGAGTAGACCAGAATCAAAAAGACACAGGCTGAAATCCCTGCACTGTAGCAACATGGACCATGGCCAAGACCTGGAAGAAACAAAAATGTCCATCAACAGAAAAATGCACCAAGAAGATGTCATCCAAGTACAAAATGGAATATTAGCCATGGAAAAGCATGGTGCAGTGCTGTTGGCACCACCATAGAAAGATCTAGAGATAATCACCCAACTTGAAGTAAGAAGGAAACCAAAAGACAGACATCCTATGGCATCACTTATAGGTGTTACCTAAAAATTGATAGCCATGAAATAATTTCCAAGAGAAGGACACGCATAGATTCAGAAAACCAATTTATGTTTAACCAAATGGAAAGGTGTAAGGAATATATGAATTAGGATATGGGAGTTAACAGACATGTACTAATACGTATGAAATATATAATCACAAAACACCTATGGAATACGAAGAGAGGTCTACTCAACACTCTATAATACCATACACGGGAGAGGCTCCAAAGAGGAATAGACAGATACATTGATAGCATGAACCAGAAACTGTACACATAGGAGACTCTACATTTTTATCAAATTTGCTCTGATAATTAAAAAAAATTAAATTTACAAACAAAAATATCTAGGAGATATAATCTCTTGGGGGTTTGTGCTGGCACATTCTACTCGAATTTGCAGCTTATTAACACGATTTCCAGGAAAGCTCTGTTGCCCCAAATCCCACAGCTGGAAATGGAGAAATGCTGCCGCCTTGTGGCCGTTTCCCACAAGAGCGGCTTTAAACCCACAGCTAATGGTCACTTAACTTTCTCAAGGACTCAGGGCTGTAAAGGTCACCTGCCGTCAAAAAATGTCCTGAGGTAGGGAACGGCCAAAGTATTCAAAACTGGCAAAGTTTTCAAGGAGATAGTATGGAGGGGTAAGTTTTACTCACTCATTTTCAAAAAAGAAGAAAATGGATAAAAGCTCAACATCAGGAATTATTTGACTCATGCAAATCTAACCTCCAAAAAGGTTTCAAATCACACATGTCTACTATCATCAGACAAAGTCTACAAACAATAAATGCTGAAGGGGTTATAGAGAACTGTGTACCCTTATCTGCTGGTGGGATGTAAAGTGGTAAGAGCTAATAATGGGAACAGAAAGGAGCTGCGTTTACAAGTAAAAATTGAGCCTCCATTCCATTCAGCAGACCCACCGCTGAGCCTCTCACCTGAGAAGTCCAGAGTCGAGAAGGCACAGGCTTCAACAGCTGCACTGCAGGAATTTTCACAGTAGCCAAGACACGGAAGCATCCAAAATGTCCATCACCACATGAATGGATAAAGAAGTGGTCCGTGTACACAATGGAATATGACCCATGGAAAACGATGAAACACTGCTCTCTGAGGCACCATAGATGAGCCTAGAGATAATCACAGAACATGAGGTAAGTAGGAAAGCAAAAGACATATCCTATGATATCACTTATAGGCGTTATCTAACAACTGACGCAAATGAACATATTTCCACAGTGAAAGACACTCACAGACTTAGAAAACAAACTATGCTTATCTAAAAGGAAAGGTGGTGGGAATAAAAAATTAAGATTAGGGTTACCATACGTGTACAAATACCTATTAAATACATATATCAAAAAGACCGACCATAGAGCAAGGGTGGTCTATGGAAAACTCTGCTATAATTTACATGGGAATTGGGTCTGTACATGAATATATATATATATATATATATATATATATATATATATATATATATGTATGTATGTATGAATATATTGTACAAAAGAACCAGATTGTGTACACATAGGACAAACAATATCCTATTCATTACACCTATTTAAAAAATTGAAACAACGAAGAAAAGTAATGTGACATAAACTTATAGGGGTTTTTCCTGGCACATTCCATTGTAATTTACAACCTAGGAACAGGACTTCCAGAAAGGCTCTGCTGCCCTAGTAACCAGATTTGGCAATGGAGAAATGATGCCGCCTTGTGGCCGTTTCCCACAACAGCAGCTTTAATCCCAGTTCTACTGGTCACTAAATATTCACACTCATTGCATGCCTGTAAATGACACCTGCCCTCAAAAAAAATCCTGGGTTCGAATATCGACCAAAAAATCCAAAATCGGGCCTCCTTCCAAGAAGACAATTTCAATAGGATTATTGTACTCACCGTTTTTTTCTGTTTTTGTTTAACAGAAATTTAAAATGTTGTGTGGAAAGCTGAACATTAGGAATAACTAAAGACATGCAAATCCAAATTACAAAAACCTATCAGCTCACACCAGTCAGAATGGCCATCAGCAAAAATTCTGCAAAAAATAAATGCTGAAGCTTTTGTGGAGAAGTGCCTACCCTTGGTTCAACGTGGGACATGGTAAGAGCCAGTAATGAAAACACAAAGGAGGTGCCTTGAAAAGATAAGTATGGAGCTACCATTCAATCAAGCATACCCACAGCTTGGCCTATCGCCTGAGAGTATAAGAATCAAAAAGTCACAGGCTGGGCTTCACTGGTGGCGCAGTGGTTGAGAATCTGCCTGCCGATGCAGGGGACACGGCTTCATGTGCCCAGCCAATAAGATCCAACATGGCGCAAAGCGGCTGGTCCCGTGTGCTATGGCTGCTGGGCCTGCACGTCCGGAGCCTTTGCTCCGCAAAGCGAGAGGCCACGGCCGTGAGAGGCCCACATACCGCAAACAAACAAACAAACAAACAGAAAGACACAGCCTGGCAATCCTTCACTACAGCAATATGTACCATAGCCAACACTTGGAAGCAACGAAAATGTCCATCCACAGAGGAATGCACAAAGAAGAAGTGTTCCATGTACACAATGGAATATGTCTCCAAAAAAATATAAATTCCTTTAGAAATCAAACATATGTAAGGGGACATCAGCATTTGTGGGTTTATCCGGGCACATTGCACACTAATTTATAAGCGAGGAACACCACTGCTAGGAAGGTCTGTTTCCCTAGTTACCAGATTGGCAAAGCAGAAATGGTGCCGCCCTCTCGCCATTACCTGCAACAGCAGGTATAAAACCTGTGCTAAGGGTCACTTCATATGCACCAGTACTGGAGGGCTGTAAATGAAACTTGCCCTCAAAATGGCTTGAGGGAGGTAAAGGACAAAATATTTCAAAATGTCATACATACTTCAAGAAAACAATTTGAAGAGGTAAGCTGTACTCTCAGTTGGAAGAAAAAAAGGACATGCCAGAAAGTTCAATTTCAAGGGATTATGAGACACATGCAAATCCAAGCACAAAGAAGTATCAGCTCACACTAGTCAGAGTAAACATCAGCAAAAAATCTACAAAGAATAAATGCTGAAGGTGTTGTGGAGAAGTGCATACCCTCACATTTAAGTGGGACATAACCTGGTAAGTGCCACTAATGAGAACAGAGTGGAGGTGCCTTTACAAGGAAAACATTTTGCTACCATGTGATCCAGGAGGCCCACTCCTGGGCCTATAACCTAAGAAGACAGAATTGGAAAGACACAGGCAGGCAAATGCGCATTGCCGCAGTTATTACAATAGCCAAGACATGGAAGCAACCAAAATGTCCATCAACAGATGAGTGGACAAAGATGAACTGGTGCATGTATAGATGGAAAATTAGCCAAGTAGAAAAAGAACACAATGCCATGGGCAGCACCGTAGATGAGTCTAGAGGTAATCACGCAACTTGTAGTAAGTCCGAAAGAGTAAGACACATATCGTATGATATCACTTATAGGTGTTACCTAAAAGTTGATACCAGTGAAGATATTTCCACAGAGAAGGGCAATCACAGATTCATTAAACAAACTTATGGCTCACCAATGGAAAGGTGTGAGGATTGGATACATTAGGATATTGGTGTAAAGAGACACATACCAACACAAGTGAAATATATAATCACCAAAGACCTACGGGATACCAAGAGAAGACTACTCAACATTCTGCCATAACGTACATGGGAAAAGGATCCCAGGAAGAACAGACATATGTATTTGTGTAAAAGAACCACATCTTGCACACCTAGAAGAAGCCAAACATTGTAATCAAACATGCTGTGATAAAATATAAAAATTAAATTACAAAAATGAACAAGAAGTAGTGAGACATAAACTTAAGGGGCTTTTTCCTGGCACATTCCATTCTAAATTACAACCTAGAACACAACTTCCATTGAGGCTTTGTTACCCTAGTAACCAGATTTGGTAAAGGAGAACTGCTGCCACCTTGTGGCCGTTTCACACAACAGCAGATTTAATCCAAGGGCTAATGGTCAGCTGATATTCAAAATAATTGCAGGCCTGTAAATGACACCTGCCCTGAAAACAAATCCTGGGGTCGTATATCAACAAAAAATTCAAAAGACATCCACTTTTCAAAACGACAGTTTCAAAAGGCATATTTTATGCACATTTGTCTTCTCTTTCCTTTTCTTTCTTTCTTTTGTTAAGAAAACAGGAATGGAAAAAGGCTGAACATCAGGAATTAATAAAGACATGCAAATCCATTGTACAAAAACGTTCACCTGACAGCCGACAGAATGATCATCAGCAAAAAAAGTCTACAAAGAATAAATGCTGCATGGGTTTTAGAGAACAGCCTACACTTTAGCGGCTGGTGGGATGTAATCTGGTAACAGCGAGTAGTGAGAACAGAATGGTGGTGTGTTTAAGAGTAAACATTGAGATACCATGTGATCTGGTAGGCCCACTGTTGGCCTATCACCTGAGTAGACCAGAATCAAAAAGACACAGGCTGAAATCCCTGCACTGTAGCAACATGTACCATGGCCAAGACCTGGAAGAAACAAAAATGTCCATCAACAGAAAAATGCACCAAGAAGATGTCATCCATGTACAAAATGGAATATTAGCCATGGAAAAGCATGGTGCAGTGCCGTTGGCACCACCATAGAAAGATCTAGAGATAATCACCCAACTTGAAGTAAGAAGGAAACCAAAAGACAGACATCCTATGGCATCACTTATAGGTGTTACCTAAAAATTGATAGCCATGAAATAATTTCCAAGAGAAGGACACGCATAGATTCAGAAAACCAATTTATGTTTAACCAAATGGAAAGGTGTAAGGAATATATGAATTAGGATATGGGAGTTAACAGACATGTACTAATACGTATGAAATATATAATCACAAAACACCTATGGAATACGAAGAGAGGTCTACTCAACACTCTATAATACCATACACGGGAGAGGCTCCAAAGAGGAATAGACAGATACATTGATAGCATGAACCAGAAACTGTACACATAGGAGACTCTACATTTTTATCAAATTTGCTCTGATAATTAAAAAAAATTAAATTTACAAACAAAAATATCTAGGAGATATAATCTCTTGGGGGTTTGTGCTGGCACATTCTACTCGAATTTGCAGCTTATTAACACGATTTCCAGGAAAGCTCTGTTGCCCCAAATCCCACAGCTGGAAATGGAGAAATGCTGCCGCCTTGTGGCCGTTTCCCACAAGAGCGGCTTTAAACCCACAGCTAATGGTCACTTAACTTTCTCAAGGACTCAGGGCTGTAAAGGTCACCTGCCGTCAAAAAATGTCCTGAGGTAGGGAACGGCCAAAGTATTCAAAACTGGCAAAGTTTTCAAGGAGATAGTATGGAGGGGTAAGTTTTACTCACTCATTTTCAAAAAAGAAGAAAATGGATAAAAGCTCAACATCAGGAATTATTTGACTCATGCAAATCTAACCTCCAAAAAGGTTTCAAATCACACATGTCTACTATCATCAGACAAAGTCTACAAACGATAAATGCTGAAGAGGTTATAGAGAACCGTGTACCCTTATCTGCTGGTGGGATGTAAAGTGGTAAGAGCTAATAATGGGAACAGAAAGGAGCTGCGTTTACAAGTAAAAATTGTGCCCCCATTCCATTCAGCAGACCCACCGCTGAGCCTCTCACCTGAGAAGTCCAGAGTCGAGAAGGCACAGGCTTCAACAGCTGCACTGCAGGAATTTTCACAGTAGCCAAGACACGGAAGCATCCAAAATGTCCATCACCACATGAATGGATAAAGAAGTGGTCCGTGTACACAATGGAATATGACCCATGGAAAACGATGAAACACTGCTCTCTGAGGCACCATAGATGAGCCTAGAGATAATCACAGAACATGAGGTAAGTAGGAAAGCAAAAGACAAATCCTATGATATCACTTATAGGCGTTATCTAACAACTGACGCAAATGAACATATTTCCACAGTGAAAGACACTCACAGACTTAGAAAACAAACTATGCTTATCTAAAAGGAAAGGTGGTGGGAATAAAAAATTAAGATTAGGGTTACCATACGTGTACAAATACCTATTAAATACATATATCAAAAAGACCGACCATAGAGCAAGGGTGGTCTATGGAAAACTCTGCTATAATTTACATGGGAATTGGGTCTGTACATGAATATATATATATATATATATATATATATATATATATATATATATATATATGTATGTATGAATATATTGTACAAATGAACCAGATTGTGTACACATAGGACCAACAATATCCTATTCATTACACCTATTTAAAAAATTGAAACAACGAAGAAAAGTAATGTGACATAAACTTATAGGGGTTTTTCCTGGCACATTCCATTGTAATTTACAACCTAGGAACAGGACTTCCAGAAAGGCTCTGCTGCCCTAGTAACCAGATTTGGCAATGGAGAAATGATGCCGCCTTGTGGCCATTTCCCACAACAGCAGCTTTAATCCCAGTTCTACTGGTCTCTAAATATTCACACTCATTGCATGCCTGTAAATGACAGCTGCCCCCCAAAAAAATCCTGGGTTCGAATATCGACCAAAAAATTCAAAAGCGGGCCTCCTTCCAAGAAGACAATTTCAATAGGATTATTGTACTCACCGTTTTTTTCTGTTTTTGTTTAACAGAAATTTAAAATGTTGTGGGAAAAGCTGGACATTAGGAATAACTAAAGACATGCAAATCCAAATTACAAAAACCTATCAGCTCACACCAGTCAGAATGGCCATCAGCAAAAATTCTGCAAAAAATAAATGCTGAAGCTTTTGTGGAGAAGTGCCTACCCTTGGTTCAACGTGGGACATGGTAAGAGCCAGTAATGAAAACACAAAGGAGGTGCCTTGAAAAGATAAGTATGGAGCTACCATTCAATCAAGCATACCCACAGCTTGGCCTATCGCCTGAGAGTATAAGAATCAAAAAGTCACAGGCTGGGCTTCACTGGTGGCGCAGTGGTTGAGAATCTGCCTGCCGATGCAGGGGACACGGGTTCATGTGCCCAGCCAAGAAGATCCAACATGGCGCAAAGCGGCTGGTCCCGTGTGCTATGGCTGCTGGGCCTGCACGTCCGGAGCCTTTGCTCCGCAAAGGGAGAGGCCACGGCCGTGAGAGGCCCACATACCGCAAACAAACAAACAAACAAACAGAAAGACACAGCCTGGCAATCCTTCACTACAGCAATATGTACCATAGCCAACACTTGGAAGCAACGAAAATGTCCATCCACAGAGGAATGCACAAAGAAGAAGTGTTCCATGTACACAATGGAATATGTCTCCAAAAAAATATAAATTCCTTTAGAAATCAAACATATGTAAGGGGACATCAGCATTTGTGGGTTTATCCGGGCACATTGCACACTAATTTATAAGCGAGGAACACCACTGCTAGGAAGGTCTGTTTCCCTAGTTACCAGATTGGCAAAGCAGAAATGGTGCCGCCCTCTCGCCATTACCTGCAACAGCAGGTATAAAACCTGTGCTAAGGGTCACTTCATATGCACCAGTACTGGAGGGCTGTAAATGAAACTTGCCCTCAAAATGGCTTGAGGGAGGTAAAGGACAAAATATTTCAAAATGTCATACATACTTCAAGAAAACAATTTGAAGAGGTAAGCTGTACTCTCAGTTGGAAGAAAAATAGGACATGCCAGAAAGTTCAATTTCAAGGGATTATGAGACACATGCAAATCCAAGCACAAAGAAGTATCAGCTCACACTAGTCAGAGTAAACATCAGCAAAAAATCTACAAAGAATAAATGCTGAAGGTGTTGTGGAGAAGTGCATACCCTCACATTTAAGTGGGACATAACCTGGTAAGTGCCACTAATGAGAACAGAGTGGAGGTGCCTTTACAAGGAAAACATTTTGCTACCATGTGATCCAGGAGGCCCACTCCTGGGCCTATAACCTAAGAAGACAGAATTGGAAAGACACAGGCAGGCAAATGCGCATTGCCGCAGTTATTACAATAGCCAAGACATGGAAGCAACCAAAATGTCCATCAACAGATGAGTGGACAAAGATGAACTGGTGCATGTATAGATGGAAAATTAGCCAAGTAGAAAAAGAACACAATGCCATGGGCAGCACCGTAGATGAGTCTAGAGGTAATCACGCAACTTGTAGTAAGTCCGAAAGAGTAAGACACATATCGTATGATATCACTTATAGGTGTTACCTAAAAGTTGATACCAGTGAAGATATTTCCACAGAGAAGGGCAATCACAGATTCATTAAACAAACTTATGGCTCACCAATGGAAAGGTGTGAGGATTGGATACATTAGGATATTGGTGTAAAGAGACACATACCAACACAAGTGAAATATATAATCACCAAAGACCTACGGGATACCAAGAGAAGACTACTCAACATTCTGCCATAACGTACATGGGAAAAGGATCCCAGGAAGAACAGACATATGTATTTGTGTAAAAGAACCACATCTTGCACACCTAGAAGAAGCCAAACATTGTAATCAAACATGCTGTGATAAAATATAAAAATTAAATTACAAAAATGAACAAGAAGTAGTGAGACATAAACTTAAGGGGCTTTTTCCTGGCACATTCCATTCTAAATTACAACCTAGAACACAACTTCCATTGAGGCTTTGTTACCCTAGTAACCAGATTTGGTAAAGGAGAACTGCTGCCACCTTGTGGCCGTTTCACACAACAGCAGATTTAATCCAAGGGCTAATGGTCAGCTGATATTCAAAATAATTGCAGGCCTGTAAATGACACCTGCCCTGAAAACAAATCCTGGGGTCGTATATCAACAAAAAATTCAAAAGACATCCACTTTTCAAAACGACAGTTTCAAAAGGCATATTTTATGCACATTTGTCTTCTCTTTCCTTTTCTTTCTTTCTTTTGTTAAGAAAACAGGAATGGAAAAAGGCTGAACATCAGGAATTAATAAAGACATGCAAATCCATTGTACAAAAACGTTCACCTGACAGCCGACAGAATGATCATCAGCAAAAAAAAGTCTACAAAGAATAAATGCTGCATGGGTTTTAGAGAAGAGCCTACACTTTAGCGGCTGGTGGGATGTAACCTGGTAACAGCGAGTAGTGAGAACAGAACGGTGGTGTGTTTAAGAGTAAACATTGAGATACCATGTGATCTGGTAGGCCCACTGTTGGCCTATCACCTGAGTAGACCAGAATCAAAAAGACACAGGCTGAAATCCCTGCACTGTAGCAACATGGACCATGGCCAAGACCTGGAAGAAACAAAAATGTCCATCAACAGAAAAATGCACCAAGAAGATGTCATCCAAGTACAAAATGGAATATTAGCCATGGAAAAGCATGGTGCAGTGCTGTTGGCACCACCATAGAAAGATCTAGAGATAATCACCCAACTTGAAGTAAGAAGGAAACCAAAAGACAGACATCCTATGGCATCACTTATAGGTGTTACCTAAAAATTGATAGCCATGAAATAATTTCCAAGAGAAGGACACGCATAGATTCAGAAAACCAATTTATGTTTAACCAAATGGAAAGGTGTAAGGAATATATGAATTAGGATATGGGAGTTAACAGACATGTACTAATACGTATGAAATATATAATCACAAAACACCTATGGAATACGAAGAGAGGTCTACTCAACACTCTATAATACCATACACGGGAGAGGCTCCAAAGAGGAATAGACAGATACATTGATAGCATGAACCAGAAACTGTACACATAGGAGACTCTACATTTTTATCAAATTTGCTCTGATAATTAAAAAAAATTACATTTACAAACAAAAATATCTAGGAGATATAATCTCTTGGGGGTTTGTGCTGGCACATTCTACTCGAATTTGCAGCTTATTAACACGATTTCCAGGAAAGCTCTGTTGCCCCAAATCCCACAGCTGGAAATGGAGAAATGCTGCCGCCTTGTGGCCGTTTCCCACAAGAGCGGCTTTAAACCCACAGCTAATGGTCACTTAACTTTCTCAAGGACTCAGGGCTGTAAAGGTCACCTGCCGTCAAAAAATGTCCTGAGGTAGGGAACGGCCAAAGTATTCAAAACTGGCAAAGTTTTCAAGGAGATAGTATGGAGGGGTAAGTTTTACTCACTCATTTTCAAAAAAGAAGAAAATGGATAAAAGCTCAACATCAGGAATTATTTGACTCATGCAAATCTAACCTCCAAAAAGGTTTCAAATCACACATGTCTACTATCATCAGACAAAGTCTACAAACGATAAATGCTGAAGGGGTTATAGAGAACTGTGTACCCTTATCTGCTGGTGGGATGTAAAGTGGTAAGAGCTAATAATGGGAACAGAAAGGAGCTGCGTTTACAAGTAAAAATTGAGCCCCCATTCCATTCAGCAGACCCACCGCTGAGCCTCTCACCTGAGAAGTCCAGA
Organism: Mesoplodon mirus; assembly: GCF_964341445.2. Taxonomy (NCBI): domain Eukaryota; kingdom Metazoa; phylum Chordata; class Mammalia; order Artiodactyla; family Ziphiidae; genus Mesoplodon; species Mesoplodon mirus. Next base: position 413,926 of record NW_028295485.1, read on the forward strand.
GTCGAGAAGGCACAGGCTTCAACAGCTGCACTGCAGGAATTTTCACAGTAGCCAAGACACGGAAGCATCCAAAATGTCCATCACCACATGAATGGATAAAGAAGTGGTCCGTGTACACAATGGAATATGACCCATGGAAAACGATGAAACACTGCTCTCTGAGGCACCATAGATGAGCCTAGAGATAATCACAGAACATGAGGTAAGTAGGAAAGCAAAAGACATATCCTATGATATCACTTATAGGCGTTATCTAACAACTGACGCAAATGAACATATTTCCACAGTGAAAGACACTCACAGACTTAGAAAACAAACTATGCTTATCTAAAAGGAAAGGTGGTGGGAATAAAAAATTAAGATTAGGGTTACCATACGTGTACAAATACCTATTAAATACATATATCAAAAAGACCGACCATAGAGCAAGGGTGGTCTATGGAAAACTCTGCTATAATTTACATGGGAATTGGGTCTGTACATGATATATATATATATATATATATATATATATATATATATATATATATATATATATATATATGTATGTATGAATATATTGTACAAATGAACCAGATTGTGTACACATAGGACAAACAATATCCTATTCATTACACCTATTTAAAAAATTGAAACAACGAAGAAAAGTAATGTGACATAAACTTATAGGGGTTTTTCCTGGCACATTCCATTGTAATTTACAACCTAGGAACAGGACTTCCAGAAAGGCTCTGCTGCCCTAGTAACCAGATTTGGCAATGGAGAAATGATGCCGCCTTGTGGCCGTTTCCCACAACAGCAGCTTTAATCCCAGTTCTACTGGTCACTAAATATTCACACTCATTGCATGCCTGTAAATGACACCTGCCCTCAAAAAAAATCCTGGGTTCGAATATCGACCAAAAAATTCAAAAGCGGGCCTCCTTCCAAGAAGACAATTTCAATAGGATTATTGTACTCACCGTTTTTTTCTGTTTTTGTTTAACAGAAATTTAAAATGTTGTGGGAAAAGCTGGACATTAGGAATAACTAAAGACATGCAAATCCAAATTACAAAAACCTATCAGCTCACACCAGTCAGAATGGCCATCAGCAAAAATTCTGCAAAAAATAAATGCTGAAGCTTTTGTGGAGAAGTGCCTACCCTTGGTTCAACGTGGGACATGGTAAGAGCCAGTAATGAAAACACAAAGGAGGTGCCTTGAAAAGATAAGTATGGAGCTACCATTCAATCAAGCATACCCACAGCTTGGCCTATCGCCTGAGAGTATAAGAATCAAAAAGTCACAGGCTGGGCTTCACTGGTGGCGCAGTGGTTGAGAATCTGCCTGCCGATGCAGGGGACACGGGTTCATGTGCCCAGCCAAGAAGATCCAACATGGCGCAAAGCGGCTGGTCCCGTGTGCTATGGCTGCTGGGCCTGCACGTCCGGAGCCTTTGCTCCGCAAAGGGAGAGGCCACGGCCGTGAGAGGCCCACATACCGCAAACAAACAAACAAACAAACAGAAAGACACAGCCTGGCAATCCTTCACTACAGCAATATGTACCATAGCCAACACTTGGAAGCAACGAAAATGTCCATCCACAGAGGAATGCACAAAGAAGAAGTGTTCCATGTACACAATGGAATATGTCTCCAAAAAAATATAAATTCCTTTAGAAATCAAACATATGTAAGGGGACATCAGCATTTGTGGGTTTATCCGGGCACATTGCACACTAATTTATAAGCGAGGAACACCACTGCTAGGAAGGTCTGTTTCCCTAGTTACCAGATTGGCAAAGCAGAAATGGTGCCGCCCTCTCGCCATTACCTGCAACAGCAGGTATAAAACCTGTGCTAAGGGTCACTTCATATGCACCAGTACTGGAGGGCTGTAAATGAAACTTGCCCTCAAAATGGCTTGAGGGAGGTAAAGGACAAAATATTTCAAAATGTCATACATACTTCAAGAAAACAATTTGAAGAGGTAAGCTGTACTCTCAGTTGGAAGAAAAATAGGACATGCCAGAAAGTTCAATTTCAAGGGATTATGAGACACATGCAAATCCAAGCACAAAGAAGTATCAGCTCACACTAGTCAGAGTAAACATCAGCAAAAAATCTACAAAGAATAAATGCTGAAGGTGTTGTGGAGAAGTGCATACCCTCACATTTAAGTGGGACATAACCTGGTAAGTGCCACTAATGAGAACAGAGTGGAGGTGCCTTTACAAGGAAAACATTTTGCTACCATGTGATCCAGGAGGCCCACTCCTGGGCCTATAACCTAAGAAGACAGAATTGGAAAGACACAGGCAGGCAAATGCGCATTGCCGCAGTTATTACAATAGCCAAGACATGGAAGCAACCAAAATGTCCATCAACAGATGAGTGGACAAAGATGAACTGGTGCATGTATAGATGGAAAATTAGCCAAGTAGAAAAAGAACACAATGCCATGGGCAGCACCGTAGATGAGTCTAGAGGTAATCACGCAACTTGTAGTAAGTCCGAAAGAGTAAGACACATATCGTATGATATCACTTATAGGTGTTACCTAAAAGTTGATACCAGTGAAGATATTTCCACAGAGAAGGGCAATCACAGATTCATTAAACAAACTTATGGCTCACCAATGGAAAGGTGTGAGGATTGGATACATTAGGATATTGGTGTAAAGAGACACATACCAACACAAGTGAAATATATAATCACCAAAGACCTACGGGATACCAAGAGAAGACTACTCAACATTCTGCCATAACGTACATGGGAAAAGGATCCCAGGAAGAACAGACATATGTATTTGTGTAAAAGAACCACATCTTGCACACCTAGAAGAAGCCAAACATTGTAATCAAACATGCTGTGATAAAATATAAAAATTAAATTACAAAAATGAACAAGAAGTAGTGAGACATAAACTTAAGGGGCTTTTTCCTGGCACATTCCATTCTAAATTACAACCTAGAACACAACTTCCATTGAGGCTTTGTTACCCTAGTAACCAGATTTGGTAAAGGAGAACTGCTGCCACCTTGTGGCCGTTTCACACAACAGCAGATTTAATCCAAGGGCTAATGGTCAGCTGATATTCAAAATAATTGCAGGCCTGTAAATGACACCTGCCCTGAAAACAAATCCTGGGGTCGTATATCAACAAAAAATTCAAAAGACATCCACTTTTCAAAACGACAGTTTCAAAAGGCATATTTTATGCACATTTGTCTTCTCTTTCCTTTTCTTTCTTTCTTTTGTTAAGAAAACAGGAATGGAAAAAGGCTGAACATCAGGAATTAATAAAGACATGCAAATCCATTGTACAAAAACGTTCACCTGACAGCCGACAGAATGATCATCAGCAAAAAAAAGTCTACAAAGAATAAATGCTGCATGGGTTTTAGAGAAGAGCCTACACTTTAGCGGCTGGTGGGATGTAACCTGGTAACAGCGAGTAGTGAGAACAGAACGGTGGTGTGTTTAAGAGTAAACATTGAGATACCATGTGATCTGGTAGGCCCACTGTTGGCCTATCACCTGAGTAGACCAGAATCAAAAAGACACAGGCTGAAATCCCTGCACTGTAGCAACATGGACCATGGCCAAGACCTGGAAGAAACAAAAATGTCCATCAACAGAAAAATGCACCAAGAAGATGTCATCCAAGTACAAAATGGAATATTAGCCATGGAAAAGCATGGTGCAGTGCTGTTGGCACCACCATAGAAAGATCTAGAGATAATCACCCAACTTGAAGTAAGAAGGAAACCAAAAGACAGACATCCTATGGCATCACTTATAGGTGTTACCTAAAAATTGATAGCCATGAAATAATTTCCAAGAGAAGGACACGCATAGATTCAGAAAACCAATTTATGTTTAACCAAATGGAAAGGTGTAAGGAATATATGAATTAGGATATGGGAGTTAACAGACATGTACTAATACGTATGAAATATATAATCACAAAACACCTATGGAATACGAAGAGAGGTCTACTCAACACTCTATAATACCATACACGGGAGAGGCTCCAAAGAGGAATAGACAGATACATTGATAGCATGAACCAGAAACTGTACACATAGGAGACTCTACATTTTTATCAAATTTGCTCTGATAATTAAAAAAAATTACATTTACAAACAAAAATATCTAGGAGATATAATCTCTTGGGGGTTTGTGCTGGCACATTCTACTCGAATTTGCAGCTTATTAACACGATTTCCAGGAAAGCTCTGTTGCCCCAAATCCCACAGCTGGAAATGGAGAAATGCTGCCGCCTTGTGGCCGTTTCCCACAAGAGCGGCTTTAAACCCACAGCTAATGGTCACTTAACTTTCTCAAGGACTCAGGGCTGTAAAGGTCACCTGCCGTCAAAAAATGTCCTGAGGTAGGGAACGGCCAAAGTATTCAAAACTGGCAAAGTTTTCAAGGAGATAGTATGGAGGGGTAAGTTTTACTCACTCATTTTCAAAAAAGAAGAAAATGGATAAAAGCTCAACATCAGGAATTATTTGACTCATGCAAATCTAACCTCCAAAAAGGTTTCAAATCACACATGTCTACTATCATCAGACAAAGTCTACAAACGATAAATGCTGAAGGGGTTATAGAGAACTGTGTACCCTTATCTGCTGGTGGGATGTAAAGTGGTAAGAGCTAATAATGGGAACAGAAAGGAGCTGCGTTTACAAGTAAAAATTGAGCCCCCATTCCATTCAGCAGACCCACCGCTGAGCCTCTCACCTGAGAAGTCCAGAGTCGAGAAGGCACAGGCTTCAACAGCTGCACTGCAGGAATTTTCACAGTAGCCAAGACACGGAAGCATCCAAAATGTCCATCACCACATGAATGGATAAAGAAGTGGTCCGTGTACACAATGGAATATGACCCATGGAAAACGATGAAACACTGCTCTCTGAGGCACCATAGATGAGCCTAGAGATAATCACAGAACATGAGGTAAGTAGGAAAGCAAAAGACATATCCTATGATATCACTTATAGGCGTTATCTAACAACTGACGCAAATGAACATATTTCCACAGTGAAAGACACTCACAGACTTAGAAAACAAACTATGCTTATCTAAAAGGAAAGGTGGTGGGAATAAAAAATTAAGATTAGGGTTACCATACGTGTACAAATACCTATTAAATACATATATCAAAAAGACCGACCATAGAGCAAGGGTGGTCTATGGAAAACTCTGCTATAATTTACATGGGAATTGGGTCTGTACATGAATATATATATATATATATATATATATATATATATATATATATATATATATATATATATGTATGTATGAATATATTGTACAAATGAACCAGTTTGTGTACACATAGGACAAACAATATCCTATTCATTACACCTATTTAAAAAATTGAAACAACGAAGAAAAGTAATGTGACATAAACTTATAGGGGTTTTTCCTGGCACATTCCATTGTAATTTACAACCTAGGAACAGGACTTCCAGAAAGGCTCTGCTGCCCTAGTAACCAGATTTGGCAATGGAGAAATGATGCCGCCTTGTGGCCGTTTCCCACAACAGCAGCTTTAATCCCAGTTCTACTGGTCACTAAATATTCACACTCATTGCATGCCTGTAAATGACACCTGCCCTCAAAAAAAATCCTGGGTTCGAATATCGACCAAAAAATCCAAAATCGGGCCTCCTTCCAAGAAGACAATTTCAATAGGATTATTGTACTCACCGTTTTTTTCTGTTTTTGTTTAACAGAAATTTAAAATGTTGTGTGGAAAGCTGAACATTAGGAATAACTAAAGACATGCAAATCCAAATTACAAAAACCTATCAGCTCACACCAGTCAGAATGGCCATCAGCAAAAATTCTGCAAAAAATAAATGCTGAAGCTTTTGTGGAGAAGTGCCTACCCTTGGTTCAACGTGGGACATGGTAAGAGCCAGTAATGAAAACACAAAGGAGGTGCCTTGAAAAGATAAGTATGGAGCTACCATTCAATCAAGCATACCCACAGCTTGGCCTATCGCCTGAGAGTATAAGAATCAAAAAGTCACAGGCTGGGCTTCACTGGTGGCGCAGTGGTTGAGAATCTGCCTGCCGATGCAGGGGACACGGGTTCATGTGCCCAGCCAAGAAGATCCAACATGGCGCAAAGCGGCTGGTCCCGTGTGCTATGGCTGCTGGGCCTGCACGTCCGGAGCCTTTGCTCCGCAAAGCGAGAGGCCACGGCCGTGAGAGGCCCACATACCGCAAACAAACAAACAAACAAACAGAAAGACACAGCCTGGCAATCCTTCACTACAGCAATATGTACCATAGCCAACACTTGGAAGCAACGAAAATGTCCATCCACAGAGGAATGCACAAAGAAGAAGTGTTCCATGTACACAATGGAATATGTCTCCAAAAAAATATAAATTCCTTTAGAAATCAAACATATGTAAGGGGACATCAGCATTTGTGGGTTTATCCGGGCACATTGCACACTAATTTATAAGCGAGGAACACCACTGCTAGGAAGGTCTGTTTCCCTAGTTACCAGATTGGCAAAGCAGAAATGGTGCCGCCCTCTCGCCATTACCTGCAACAGCAGGTATAAAACCTGTGCTAAGGGTCACTTCATATGCACCAGTACTGGAGGGCTGTAAATGAAACTTGCCCTCAAAATGGCTTGAGGGAGGTAAAGGACAAAATATTTCAAAATGTCATACATACTTCAAGAAAACAATTTGAAGAGGTAAGCTGTACTCTCAGTTGGAAGAAAAATAGGACATGCCAGAAAGTTCAATTTCAAGGGATTATGAGACACATGCAAATCCAAGCACAAAGAAGTATCAGCTCACACTAGTCAGAGTAAACATCAGCAAAAAATCTACAAAGAATAAATGCTGAAGGTGTTGTGGAGAAGTGCATACCCTCACATTTAAGTGGGACATAACCTGGTAAGTGCCACTAATGAGAACAGAGTGGAGGTGCCTTTACAAGGAAAACATTTTGCTACCATGTGATCCAGGAGGCCCACTCCTGGGCCTATAACCTAAGAAGACAGAATTGGAAAGACACAGGCAGGCAAATGCGCATTGCCGCAGTTATTACAATAGCCAAGACATGGAAGCAACCAAAATGTCCATCAACAGATGAGTGGACAAAGATGAACTGGTGCATGTATAGATGGAAAATTAGCCAAGTAGAAAAAGAACACAATGCCATGGGCAGCACCGTAGATGAGTCTAGAGGTAATCACGCAACTTGTAGTAAGTCCGAAAGAGTAAGACACATATCGTATGATATCACTTATAGGTGTTACCTAAAAGTTGATACCAGTGAAGATATTTCCACAGAGAAGGGCAATCACAGATTCATTAAACAAACTTATGGCTCACCAATGGAAAGGTGTGAGGATTGGATACATTAGGATATTGGTGTAAAGAGACACATACCAACACAAGTGAAATATATAATCACCAAAGACCTACGGGATACCAAGAGAAGACTACTCAACATTCTGCCATAACGTACATGGGAAAAGGATCCCAGGAAGAACAGACATATGTATTTGTGTAAAAGAACCACATCTTGCACACCTAGAAGAAGCCAAACATTGTAATCAAACATGCTGTGATAAAATATAAAAATTAAATTACAAAAATGAACAAGAAGTAGTGAGACATAAACTTAAGGGGCTTTTTCCTGGCACATTCCATTCTAAATTACAACCTAGAACACAACTTCCATTGAGGCTTTGTTACCCTAGTAACCAGATTTGGTAAAGGAGAACTGCTGCCACCTTGTGGCCGTTTCACACAACAGCAGATTTAATCCAAGGGCTAATGGTCAGTTGATATTCAAAATAATTGCAGGCCTGTAAATGACACCTGCCCTGAAAACAAATCCTGGGGTCGTATATCAACAAAAAATTCAAAAGACATCCACTTTTCAAAACGACAGTTTCAAAAGGCATATTTTATGCACATTTGTCTTCTCTTTCCTTTTCTTTCTTTCTTTTGTTAAGAAAACAGGAAAGGAAAAAGGCTGAACATCAGGAATTAATAAAGACATGCAAATCCATTGTACAAAAACGTTCACCTGACAGCCGACAGAATGATCATCAGCAAAAAAAAGTCTACAAAGAATAAATGCTGCATGGGTTTTAGAGAAGAGCCTACACTTTAGCGGCTGGTGGGATGTAACCTGGTAACAGCGAGTAGTGAGAACAGAACGGTGGTGTGTTTAAGAGTAAACATTGAGATACCATGTGATCTGGTAGGCCCACTGTTGGCCTATCACCTGAGTAGACCAGAATCAAAAAGACACAGGCTGAAATCCCTGCACTGTAGCAACATGGACCATGGCCAAGACCTGGAAGAAACAAAAATGTCCATCAACAGAAAAATGCACCAAGAAGATGTCATCCAAGTACAAAATGGAATATTAGCCATGGAAAAGCATGGTGCAGTGCCGTTGGCACCACCATAGAAAGATCTAGAGATAATCACCCAACTTGAAGTAAGAAGGAAACCAAAAGACAGACATCCTATGGCATCACTTATAGGTGTTACCTAAAAATTGATAGCCATGAAATAATTTCCAAGAGAAGGACACGCATAGATTCAGAAAACCAATTTATGTTTAACCAAATGGAAAGGTGTAAGGAATATATGAATTAGGATATGGGAGTTAACAGACATGTACTAATACGTATGAAATATATAATCACAAAACACCTATGGAATATGAAGAGAGGTCTACTCAACACTCTATAATACCATACACGGGAGAGGCTCCAAAGAGGAATAGACAGATACATTGATAGCATGAACCAGAAACTGTACACATAGGAGACTCTACATTTTTATCAAATTTGCTCTGATAATTAAAAAAAATTACATTTACAAACAAAAATATCTAGGAGATATAATCTCTTGGGGGTTTGTGCTGGCACATTCTACTCGAATTTGCAGCTTATTAACACGATTTCCAGGAAAGCTCTGTTGCCCCAAATCCCACAGCTGGAAATGGAGAAATGCTGCCGCCTTGTGGCCGTTTCCCACAAGAGCGGCTTTAAACCCACAGCTAATGGTCACTTAACTTTCTCAAGGACTCAGGGCTGTAAAGGTCACCTACCGTCAAAAAATGTCCTGAGGTAGGGAACGGCCAAAGTATTCAAAACTGGCAAAGTTTTCAAGGAGATAGTATGGAGGGGTAAGTTTTACTCACTCATTTTCAAAAAAGAAGAAAATGGATAAAAGCTCAACATCAGGAATTATTTGACTCATGCAAATCTAACCTCCAAAAAGGTTTCAAATCACACATGTCTACTATCATCAGACAAAGTCTACAAACGATAAATGCTGAAGGGGTTATAGAGAACTGTGTACCCTTATCTGCTGGTGGGATGTAAAGTGGTAAGAGCTAATAATGGGAACAGAAAGGAGCTGCGTTTACAAGTAAAAATTGAGCCCCCATTCCATTCAGCAGACCCACCGCTGAGCCTCTCACCTGAGAAGTCCAGAGTCGAGAAGGCACAGGCTTCAACAGCTGCACTGCAGGAATTTTCACAGTAGCCAAGACACGGAAGCATCCAAAATGTCCATCACCACATGAATGGATAAAGAAGTGGTCCGTGTACACAATGGAATATGACCCATGGAAAACGATGAAACACTGCTCTCTGAGGCACCATAGATGAGCCTAGAGATAATCACAGAACATGAGGTAAGTAGGAAAGCAAAAGACATATCCTATGATATCACTTATAGGCGTTATCTAACAACTGACGCAAATGAACATATTTCCACAGTGAAAGACACTCACAGACTTAGAAAACAAACTATGCTTATCTAAAAGGAAAGGTGGTGGGAATAAAAAATTAAGATTAGGGTTACCATACGTGTACAAATACCTATTAAATACATATATCAAAAAGACCGACCATAGAGCAAGGGTGGTCTATGGAAAACTCTGCTATAATTTACATGGGAATTGGGTCTGTACATGAATATATATATATATATATATATATATATATATATATATATATATATATATATGTATGTATGAATATATTGTACAAATGAACCAGATTGTGTACACATAGGACAAACAATATCCTATTCATTACACCTATTTAAAAAATTGAAACAACGAAGAAAAGTAATGTGACATAAACTTATAGGGGTTTTTCCTGGCACATTCCATTGTAATTTACAACCTAGGAACAGGACTTCCAGAAAGGCTCTGCTGCCCTAGTAACCAGATTTGGCAATGGAGAAATGATGCCGCCTTGTGGCCGTTTCCCACAACAGCAGCTTTAATCCCAGTTCTACTGGTCACTAAATATTCACACTCATTGCATGCCTGTAAATGACACCTGCCCTCAAAAAAAATCCTGGGTTCGAATATCGACCAAAAAATCCAAAATCGGGCCTCCTTCCAAGAAGACAATTTCAATAGGATTATTGTACTCACCGTTTTTTTCTGTTTTTGTTTAACAGAAATTTAAAATGTTGTGTGGAAAGCTGAACATTAGGAATAACTAAAGACATGCAAATCCAAATTACAAAAACCTATCAGCTCACACCAGTCAGAATGGCCATCAGCAAAAATTCTGCAAAAAATAAATGCTGAAGCTTTTGTGGAGAAGTGCCTACACTTGGTTCAACGTGGGACATGGTAAGAGCCAGTAATGAAAACACAAAGGAGGTGCCTTGAAAAGATAAGTATGGAGCTACCATTCAATCAAGCATACCCACAGCTTGGCCTATCGCCTGAGAGTATAAGAATCAAAAAGTCACAGGCTGGGCTTCACTGGTGGTGCAGTGGTTGAGAATCTGCCTGCCGATGCAGGGGACACGGGTTCATGTGCCCATCCAAGAAGATCCAACATGGCGCAAAGCGGCTGGTCCCGTGTGCTATGGCTGCTGGGCCTGCACGTCCGGAGCCTTTGCTCCGCAAAGGGAGAGGCCACGGCCGTGATAGGCCCACATACCGCAAACAAACAAACAAACAAACAAAAAGACACAGCCTGGCAATCCTTCACTACAGCAATATGTACCATAGCCAACACTTGGAAGCAACGAAAATGTCCATCAACAGAGGAATGCACAAAGAAGAAGTGTTCCATGTACACAATGGAATATGTCTCCAAAAAAATATAAATTCCTTTAGAAATCAAACATATGTAAGGGGACATCAGCATTTGTGGGTTTATCCGGGCACATTGCACACTAATTTATAAGCGAGGAACACCACTGCTAGGAAGGTCTGTTTCCCTAGTTACCAGATTGGCAAAGCAGAAATGGTGCCGCCCTCTCGCCATTACCTGCAACAGCAGGTATAAAACCTGTGCTAAGGGTCACTTCATATGCACCAGTACTGGAGGGCTGTAAATGAAACTTGCCCTCAAAATGGCTTGAGGGAGGTAAAGGACAAAATATTTCAAAATGTCATACATACTTCAAGAAAACAATTTGAAGAGGTAAGCTGTACTCTCAATTGGAAGAAAAAAAGGACATGCCAGAAAGTTCAATTTCAAGGGATTATGAGACACATGCAAATCCAAGCACAAAGAAGTATCAGCTCACACTAGTCAGAGTAAACATCAGCAAAAAATCTACAAAGAATAAATGCTGAAGGTGTTGTGGAGAAGTGCATACCCTCACATTTAAGTGGGACATAACCTGGTAAGTGCCACTAATGAGAACAGAGTGGAGGTGCCTTTACAAGGAAAACATTTTGCTACCATGTGATCCAGGAGGCCCACTCCTGGGCCTATAACCTAAGAAGACAGAATTGGAAAGACACAGGCAGGCAAATGCGCATTGCCGCAGTTATTACAATAGCCAAGACATGGAAGCAACCAAAATGTCCATCAACAGATGAGTGGACAAAGATGAACTGGTGCATGTATAGATGGAAAATTAGCCAAGTAGAAAAAGAACACAATGCCATGGGCAGCACCGTAGATGAGTCTAGAGGTAATCACGCAACTTGTAGTAAGTCCGAAAGAGTAAGACACATATCGTATGATATCACTTATAGGTGTTACCTAAAAGTTGATACCAGTGAAGATATTTCCACAGAGAAGGGCAATCACAGATTCATTAAACAAACTTATGGCTCACCAATGGAAAGGTGTGAGGATTGGATACATTAGGATATTGGTGTAAAGAGACACATACCAACACAAGTGAAATATATAATCACCAAAGACCTACGGGATACCAAGAGAAGACTACTCAACATTCTGCCATAACGTACATGGGAAAAGGATCCCAGGAAGAACAGACATATGTATTTGTGTAAAAGAACCACATCTTGCACACCTAGAAGAAGCCAAACATTGTAATCAAACATGCTGTGATAAAATATAAAAATTAAATTACAAAAATGAACAAGAAGTAGTGAGACATAAACTTAAGGGGCTTTTTCCTGGCACATTCCATTCTAAATTACAACCTAGAACACAACTTCCATTGAGGCTTTGTTACCCTAGTAACCAGATTTGGTAAAGGAGAACTGCTGCCACCTTGTGGCCGTTTCACACAACAGCAGATTTAATCCAAGGGCTAATGGTCAGCTGATATTCAAAATAATTGCAGGCCTGTAAATGACACCTGCCCTGAAAACAAATCCTGGGGTCGTATATCAACAAAAAATTCAAAAGACATCCACTTTTCAAAACGACAGTTTCAAAAGGCATATTTTATGCACATTTGTCTTCTCTTTCCTTTTCTTTCTTTCTTTTGTTAAGAAAACAGGAATGGAAAAAGGCTGAACATCAGGAATTAATAAAGACATGCAAATCCATTGTACAAAAACGTTCACCTGACAGCCGACAGAATGATCATCAGCAAAAAAAAGTCTACAAAGAATAAATGCTGCATGGGTTTTAGAGAAGAGCCTACACTTTAGCGGCTGGTGGGATGTAACCTGGTAACAGCGAGTAGTGAGAACAGAACGGTGGTGTGTTTAAGAGTAAACATTGAGATACCATGTGATCTGGTAGGTCCACTGTTGGCCTATCACCTGAGTAGACCAGAATCAAAAAGACACAGGCTGAAATCCCTGCACTGTAGCAACATGGACCATGGCCAAGACCTGGAAGAAACAAAAATGTCCATCAACAGAAAAATGCACCAAGAAGATGTCATCCAAGTACAAAATGGAATATTAGCCATGGAAAAGCATGGTGCAGTGCCGTTGGCACCACCATAGAAAGATCTAGAGATAATCACCCAACTTGAAGTAAGAAGGAAACCAAAAGACAGACATCCTATGGCATCACTTATAGGTGTTACCTAAAAATTGATAGCCATGAAATAATTTCCAAGAGAAGGACACGCATAGATTCAGAAAACCAATTTATGTTTAACCAAATGGAAAGGTGTAAGGAATATATGAATTAGGATATGGGAGTTAACAGACATGTACTAATACGTATGAAATATATAATCACAAAACACCTATGGAATACGAAGAGAGGTCTACTCAACACTCTATAATACCATACACGGGAGAGGCTCCAAAGAGGAATAGACAGATACATTGATAGCATGAACCAGAAACTGTACACATAGGAGACTCTACATTTTTATCAAATTTGCTCTGATAATTAAAAAAAATTACATTTACAAACAAAAATATCTAGGAGATATAATCTCTTGGGGGTTTGTGCTGGCACATTCTACTCGAATTTGCAGCTTATTAACACGATTTCCAGGAAAGCTCTGTTGCCCCAAATCCCACAGCTGGAAATGGAGAAATGCTGCCGCCTTGTGGCCGTTTCCCACAAGAGCGGCTTTAAACCCACAGCTAATGGTCACTTAACATTCTCAAGGACTCAGGGCTGTAAAGGTCACCTGCCGTCAAAAAATGTCCTGAGGTAGGGAACGGCCAAAGTATTCAAAACTGGCAAAGTTTTCAAGGAGATAGTATGGAGGGGTAAGTTTTACTCACTCATTTTCAAAAAAGAAGAAAATGGATAAAAGCTCAACATCAGGAATTATTTGACTCATGCAAATCTAACCTCCAAAAAGGTTTCAAATCACACATGTCTACTATCATCAGACAAAGTCTACAAACAATAAATGCTGAAGGGGTTATAGAGAACTGTGTACCCTTATCTGCTGGTGGGATGTAAAGTGGTAAGAGCTAATAATGGGAACAGAAAGGAGCTGCGTTTACAAGTAAAAATTGAGCCTCCATTCCATTCAGCAGACCCACCGCTGAGCCTCTCACCTGAGAAGTCCAGAGTCGAGAAGGCACAGGCTTCAACAGCTGCACTGCAGGAATTTTCACAGTAGCCAAGACACGGAAGCATCCAAAATGTCCATCACCACATGAATGGATAAAGAAGTGGTCCGTGTACACAATGGAATATGACCCATGGAAAACGATGAAACACTGCTCTCTGAGGCACCATAGATGAGCCTAGAGATAATCACAGAACATGAGGTAAGTAGGAAAGCAAAAGACATATCCTATGATATCACTTATAGGCGTTATCTAACAACTGACGCAAATGAACATATTTCCACAGTGAAAGACACTCACAGACTTAGAAAACAAACTATGCTTATCTAAAAGGAAAGGTGGTGGGAATAAAAAATTAAGATTAGGGTTACCATACGTGTACAAATACCTATTAAATACATATATCAAAAAGACCGACCATAGAGCAAGGGTGGTCTATGGAAAACTCTGCTATAATTTACATGGGAATTGGGTCTGTACATGAATATATATATATATATATATATATATATATATATATATATATATATATATATATATATATATGTATGTATGTATGAATATATTGTACAAAAGAACCAGATTGTGTACACATAGGACAAACAATATCCTATTCATTACACCTATTTAAAAAATTGAAACAACGAAGAAAAGTAATGTGACATAAACTTATAGGGGTTTTTCCTGGCACATTCCATTGTAATTTACAACCTAGGAACAGGACTTCCAGAAAGGCTCTGCTGCCCTAGTAACCAGATTTGGCAATGGAGAAATGATGCCGCCTTGTGGCCGTTTCCCACAACAGCAGCTTTAATCCCAGTTCTACTGGTCACTAAATATTCACACTCATTGCATGCCTGTAAATGACACCTGCCCTCAAAAAAAATCCTGGGTTCGAATATCGACCAAAAAATCCAAAATCGGGCCTCCTTCCAAGAAGACAATTTCAATAGGATTATTGTACTCACCGTTTTTTTCTGTTTTTGTTTAACAGAAATTTAAAATGTTGTGTGGAAAGCTGAACATTAGGAATAACTAAAGACATGCAAATCCAAATTACAAAAACCTATCAGCTCACACCAGTCAGAATGGCCATCAGCAAAAATTCTGCAAAAAATAAATGCTGAAGGTTTTGTGGAGAAGTGCCTACCCTTGGTTCAACGTGGGACATGGTAAGAGCCAGTAATGAAAACACAAAGGAGGTGCCTTGAAAAGATAAGTATGGAGCTACCATTCAATCAAGCATACCCACAGCTTGGCCTATCGCCTGAGAGTATAAGAATCAAAAAGTCACAGGCTGGGCTTCACTGGTGGTGCAGTGGTTGAGAATCTGCCTGCCGATGCAGGGGACACGGGTTCATGTGCCCATCCAAGAAGATCCAACATGGCGCAAAGCGGCTGGTCCCGTGTGCTATGGCTGCTGGGCCTGCACGTCCGGAGCCTTTGCTCCGCAAAGGGAGAGGCCACGGCCGTGATAGGCCCACATACCGCAAACAAACAAACAAACAAACAAAAAGACACAGCCTGGCAATCCTTCACTACAGCAATATGTACCATAGCCAACACTTGGAAGCAACGAAAATGTCCATCAACAGAGGAATGCACAAAGAAGAAGTGTTCCATGTACACAATGGAATATGTCTCCAAAAAAATATAAATTCCTTTAGAAATCAAACATATGTAAGGGGACATCAGCATTTGTGGGTTTATCCGGGCACATTGCACACTAATTTATAAGCGAGGAACACCACTGCTAGGAAGGTCTGTTTCCCTAGTTACCAGATTGGCAAAGCAGAAATGGTGCCGCCCTCTCGCCATTACCTGCAACAGCAGGTATAAAACCTGTGCTAAGGGTCACTTCATATGCACCAGTACTGGAGGGCTGTAAATGAAACTTGCCCTCAAAATGGCTTGAGGGAGGTAAAGGACAAAATATTTCAAAATGTCATACATACTTCAAGAAAACAATTTGAAGAGGTAAGCTGTACTCTCAATTGGAAGAAAAAAAGGACATGCCAGAAAGTTCAATTTCAAGGGATTATGAGACACATGCAAATCCAAGCACAAAGAAGTATCAGCTCACACTAGTCAGAGTAAACATCAGCAAAAAATCTACAAAGAATAAATGCTGAAGGTGTTGTGGAGAAGTGCATACCCTCACATTTAAGTGGGACATAACCTGGTAAGTGCCACTAATGAGAACAGAGTGGAGGTGCCTTTACAAGGAAAACATTTTGCTACCATGTGATCCAGGAGGCCCACTCCTGGGCCTATAACCTAAGAAGACAGAATTGGAAAGACACAGGCAGGCAAATGCGCATTGCCGCAGTTATTACAATAGCCAAGACATGGAAGCAACCAAAATGTCCATCAACAGATGAGTGGACAAAGATGAACTGGTGCATGTATAGATGGAAAATTAGCCAAGTAGAAAAAGAACACAATGCCATGGGCAGCACCGTAGATGAGTCTAGAGGTAATCACGCAACTTGTAGTAAGTCCGAAAGAGTAAGACACATATCGTATGATATCACTTATAGGTGTTACCTAAAAGTTGATACCAGTGAAGATATTTCCACAGAGAAGGGCAATCACAGATTCATTAAACAAACTTATGGCTCACCAATGGAAAGGTGTGAGGATTGGATACATTAGGATATTGGTGTAAAGAGACACATACCAACACAAGTGAAATATATAATCACCAAAGACCTACGGGATACCAAGAGAAGACTACTCAACATTCTGCCATAACGTACATGGGAAAAGGATCCCAGGAAGAACAGACATATGTATTTGTGTAAAAGAACCACATCTTGCACACCTAGAAGAAGCCAAACATTGTAATCAAACATGCTGTGATAAAATATAAAAATTAAATTACAAAAATGAACAAGAAGTAGTGAGACATAAACTTAAGGGGCTTTTTCCTGGCACATTCCATTCTAAATTACAACCTAGAACACAACTTCCATTGAGGCTTTGTTACCCTAGTAACCAGATTTGGTAAAGGAGAACTGCTGCCACCTTGTGGCCGTTTCACACAACAGCAGATTTAATCCAAGGGCTAATGGTCAGTTGATATTCAAAATAATTGCAGGCCTGTAAATGACACCTGCCCTGAAAACAAATCCTGGGGTCGTATATCAACAAAAAATTCAAAAGACATCCACTTTTCAAAACGACAGTTTCAAAAGGCATATTTTATGCACATTTGTCTTCTCTTTCCTTTTCTTTCTTTCTTTTGTTAAGAAAACAGGAATGGAAAAAGGCTGAACATCAGGAATTAATAAAGACATGCAAATCCATTGTACAAAAACGTTCACCTGACAGCCGACAGAATGATCATCAGCAAAAAAAAGTCTACAAAGAATAAATGCTGCATGGGTTTTAGAGAAGAGCCTACACTTTAGCGGCTGGTGGGATGTAATCTGGTAACAGCGAGTAGTGAGAACAGAACGGTGGTGTGTTTAAGAGTAAACATTGAGATACCATGTGATCTGGTAGGCCCACTGTTGGCCTATCACCTGAGTAGACCAGAATCAAAAAGACACAGGCTGAAATCCCTGCACTGTAGCAACATGGACCATGGCCAAGACCTGGAAGAAACAAAAATGTCCATCAACAGAAAAATGCACCAAGAAGATGTCATCCATGTACAAAATGGAATATTAGCCATGGAAAAGCATGGTGCAGTGCCGTTGGCACCACCATAGAAAGATCTAGAGATAATCACCCAACTTGAAGTAAGAAGGAAACCAAAAGACAGACATCCTATGGCATCACTTATAGGTGTTACCTAAAAATTGATAGCCATGAAATAATTTCCAAGAGAAGGACACGCATAGATTCAGAAAACCAATTTATGTTTAACCAAATGGAAAGGTGTAAGGAATATATGAATTAGGATATGGGAGTTAACAGACATGTACTAATACGTATGAAATATATAATCACAAAACACCTATGGAATACGAAGAGAGGTCTACTCAACACTCTATAATACCATACACGGGAGAGGCTCCAAAGAGGAATAGACAGATACATTGATAGCATGAACCAGAAACTGTACACATAGGAGACTCTACATTTTTATCAAATTTGCTCTGATAATTAAAAAAAATTAAATTTACAAACAAAAATATCTAGGAGATATAATCTCTTGGGGGTTTGTGCTGGCACATTCTACTCGAATTTGCAGCTTATTAACACGATTTCCAGGAAAGCTCTGTTGCCCCAAATCCCACAGCTGGAAATGGAGAAATGCTGCCGCCTTGTGGCCGTTTCCCACAAGAGCGGCTTTAAACCCACAGCTAATGGTCACTTAACATTCTCAAGGACTCAGGGCTGTAAAGGTCACCTGCCGTCAAAAAATGTCCTGAGGTAGGGAACGGCCAAAGTATTCAAAACTGGCAAAGTTTTCAAGGAGATAGTATGGAGGGGTAAGTTTTACTCACTCATTTTCAAAAAAGAAGAAAATGGATAAAAGCTCAACATCAGGAATTATTTGACTCATGCAAATCTAACCTCCAAAAAGGTTTCAAATCACACATGTCTACTATCATCAGACAAAGTCTACAAACAATAAATGCTGAAGGGGTTATAGAGAACTGTGTACCCTTATCTGCTGGTGGGATGTAAAGTGGTAAGAGCTAATAATGGGAACAGAAAGGAGCTGCGTTTACAAGTAAAAATTGAGCCTCCATTCCATTCAGCAGACCCACCGCTGAGCCTCTCACCTGAGAAGTCCAGAGTCGAGAAGGCACAGGCTTCAACAGCTGCACTGCAGGAATTTTCACAGTAGCCAAGACACGGAAGCATCCAAAATGTCCATCACCACATGAATGGATAAAGAAGTGGTCCGTGTACACAATGGAATATGACCCATGGAAAACGATGAAACACTGCTCTCTGAGGCACCATAGATGAGCCTAGAGATAATCACAGAACATGAGGTAAGTAGGAAAGCAAAAGACATATCCTATGATATCACTTATAGGCGTTATCTAACAACTGACGCAAATGAACATATTTCCACAGTGAAAGACACTCACAGACTTAGAAAACAAACTATGCTTATCTAAAAGGA
Source organism: Mesoplodon mirus (assembly GCF_964341445.2). Lineage (NCBI taxonomy): Eukaryota > Metazoa > Chordata > Mammalia > Artiodactyla > Ziphiidae > Mesoplodon > Mesoplodon mirus. The sequence continues at coordinate 433,249 of NW_028295485.1, forward strand.
AAGGTGGTGGGAATAAAAAATTAAGATTAGGGTTACCATACGTGTACAAATACCTATTAAATACATATATCAAAAAGACCGACCATAGAGCAAGGGTGGTCTATGGAAAACTCTGCTATAATTTACATGGGAATTGGGTCTGTACATGAATATATATATATATATATATATATATATATATATATATATATATATATATATATATGTATGTATGTATGAATATATTGTACAAATGAACCAGATTGTGTACACATAGGACAAACAATATCCTATTCATTACACCTATTTAAAAAATTGAAACAACGAAGAAAAGTAATGTGACATAAACTTATAGGGGTTTTTCCTGGCACATTCCATTGTAATTTACAACCTAGGAACAGGACTTCCAGAAAGGCTCTGCTGCCCTAGTAACCAGATTTGGCAATGGAGAAATGATGCCGCCTTGTGGCCGTTTCCCACAACAGCAGCTTTAATCCCAGTTCTACTGGTCACTAAATATTCACACTCATTGCATGCCTGTAAATGACACCTGCCCTCAAAAAAAATCCTGGGTTCGAATATCGACCAAAAAATCCAAAATCGGGCCTCCTTCCAAGAAGACAATTTCAATAGGATTATTGTACTCACCGTTTTTTTCTGTTTTTGTTTAACAGAAATTTAAAATGTTGTGTGGAAAGCTGAACATTAGGAATAACTAAAGACATGCAAATCCAAATTACAAAAACCTATCAGCTCACACCAGTCAGAATGGCCATCAGCAAAAATTCTGCAAAAAATAAATGCTGAAGCTTTTGTGGAGAAGTGCCTACCCTTGGTTCAACGTGGGACATGGTAAGAGCCAGTAATGAAAACACAAAGGAGGTGCCTTGAAAAGATAAGTATGGAGCTACCATTCAATCAAGCATACCCACAGCTTGGCCTATCGCCTGAGAGTATAAGAATCAAAAAGTCACAGGCTGGGCTTCACTGGTGGTGCAGTGGTTGAGAATCTGCCTGCCGATGCAGGGGACACGGGTTCATGTGCCCATCCAAGAAGATCCAACATGGCGCAAAGCGGCTGGTCCCGTGTGCTATGGCTGCTGGGCCTGCACGTCCGGAGCCTTTGCTCCGCAAAGGGAGAGGCCACGGCCGTGATAGGCCCACATACCGCAAACAAACAAACAAACAAACAAAAAGACACAGCCTGGCAATCCTTCACTACAGCAATATGTACCATAGCCAACACTTGGAAGCAACGAAAATGTCCATCAACAGAGGAATGCACAAAGAAGAAGTGTTCCATGTACACAATGGAATATGTCTCCAAAAAAATATAAATTCCTTTAGAAATCAAACATATGTAAGGGGACATCAGCATTTGTGGGTTTATCCGGGCACATTGCACACTAATTTATAAGCGAGGAACACCACTGCTAGGAAGGTCTGTTTCCCTAGTTACCAGATTGGCAAAGCAGAAATGGTGCCGCCCTCTCGCCATTACCTGCAACAGCAGGTATAAAACCTGTGCTAAGGGTCACTTCATATGCACCAGTACTGGAGGGCTGTAAATGAAACTTGCCCTCAAAATGGCTTGAGGGAGGTAAAGGACAAAATATTTCAAAATGTCATACATACTTCAAGAAAACAATTTGAAGAGGTAAGCTGTACTCTCAATTGGAAGAAAAAAAGGACATGCCAGAAAGTTCAATTTCAAGGGATTATGAGACACATGCAAATCCAAGCACAAAGAAGTATCAGCTCACACTAGTCAGAGTAAACATCAGCAAAAAATCTACAAAGAATAAATGCTGAAGGTGTTGTGGAGAAGTGCATACCCTCACATTTAAGTGGGACATAACCTGGTAAGTGCCACTAATGAGAACAGAGTGGAGGTGCCTTTACAAGGAAAACATTTTGCTACCATGTGATCCAGGAGGCCCACTCCTGGGCCTATAACCTAAGAAGACAGAATTGGAAAGACACAGGCAGGCAAATGCGCATTGCCGCAGTTATTACAATAGCCAAGACATGGAAGCAACCAAAATGTCCATCAACAGATGAGTGGACAAAGATGAACTGGTGCATGTATAGATGGAAAATTAGCCAAGTAGAAAAAGAACACAATGCCATGGGCAGCACCGTAGATGAGTCTAGAGGTAATCACGCAACTTGTAGTAAGTCCGAAAGAGTAAGACACATATCGTATGATATCACTTATAGGTGTTACCTAAAAGTTGATACCAGTGAAGATATTTCCACAGAGAAGGGCAATCACAGATTCATTAAACAAACTTATGGCTCACCAATGGAAAGGTGTGAGGATTGGATACATTAGGATATTGGTGTAAAGAGACACATACCAACACAAGTGAAATATATAATCACCAAAGACCTACGGGATACCAAGAGAAGACTACTCAACATTCTGCCATAACGTACATGGGAAAAGGATCCCAGGAAGAACAGACATATGTATTTGTGTAAAAGAACCACATCTTGCACACCTAGAAGAAGCCAAACATTGTAATCAAACATGCTGTGATAAAATATAAAAATTAAATTACAAAAATGAACAAGAAGTAGTGAGACATAAACTTAAGGGGCTTTTTCCTGGCACATTCCATTCTAAATTACAACCTAGAACACAACTTCCATTGAGGCTTTGTTACCCTAGTAACCAGATTTGGTAAAGGAGAACTGCTGCCACCTTGTGGCCGTTTCACACAACAGCAGATTTAATCCAAGGGCTAATGGTCAGTTGATATTCAAAATAATTGCAGGCCTGTAAATGACACCTGCCCTGAAAACAAATCCTGGGGTCGTATATCAACAAAAAATTCAAAAGACATCCACTTTTCAAAACGACAGTTTCAAAAGGCATATTTTATGCACATTTGTCTTCTCTTTCCTTTTCTTTCTTTCTTTTGTTAAGAAAACAGGAATGGAAAAAGGCTGAACATCAGGAATTAATAAAGACATGCAAATCCATTGTACAAAAACGTTCACCTGACAGCCGACAGAATGATCATCAGCAAAAAAAAGTCTACAAAGAATAAATGCTGCATGGGTTTTAGAGAAGAGCCTACACTTTAGCGGCTGGTGGGATGTAATCTGGTAACAGCGAGTAGTGAGAACAGAACGGTGGTGTGTTTAAGAGTAAACATTGAGATACCATGTGATCTGGTAGGCCCACTGTTGGCCTATCACCTGAGTAGACCAGAATCAAAAAGACACAGGCTGAAATCCCTGCACTGTAGCAACATGGACCATGGCCAAGACCTGGAAGAAACAAAAATGTCCATCAACAGAAAAATGCACCAAGAAGATGTCATCCATGTACAAAATGGAATATTAGCCATGGAAAAGCATGGTGCAGTGCCGTTGGCACCACCATAGAAAGATCTAGAGATAATCACCCAACTTGAAGTAAGAAGGAAACCAAAAGACAGACATCCTATGGCATCACTTATAGGTGTTACCTAAAAATTGATAGCCATGAAATAATTTCCAAGAGAAGGACACGCATAGATTCAGAAAACCAATTTATGTTTAACCAAATGGAAAGGTGTAAGGAATATATGAATTAGGATATGGGAGTTAACAGACATGTACTAATACGTATGAAATATATAATCACAAAACACCTATGGAATACGAAGAGAGGTCTACTCAACACTCTATAATACCATACACGGGAGAGGCTCCAAAGAGGAATAGACAGATACATTGATAGCATGAACCAGAAACTGTACACATAGGAGACTCTACATTTTTATCAAATTTGCTCTGATAATTAAAAAAAATTAAATTTACAAACAAAAATATCTAGGAGATATAATCTCTTGGGGGTTTGTGCTGGCACATTCTACTCGAATTTGCAGCTTATTAACACGATTTCCAGGAAAGCTCTGTTGCCCCAAATCCCACAGCTGGAAATGGAGAAATGCTGCCGCCTTGTGGCCGTTTCCCACAAGAGCGGCTTTAAACCCACAGCTAATGGTCACTTAACTTTCTCAAGGACTCAGGGCTGTAAAGGTCACCTGCCGTCAAAAAATGTCCTGAGGTAGGGAACGGCCAAAGTATTCAAAACTGGCAAAGTTTTCAAGGAGATAGTATGGAGGGGTAAGTTTTACTCACTCATTTTCAAAAAAGAAGAAAATGGATAAAAGCTCAACATCAGGAATTATTTGACTCATGCAAATCTAACCTCCAAAAAGGTTTCAAATCACACATGTCTACTATCATCAGACAAAGTCTACAAACAATAAATGTTGAAGGGGTTATAGAGAACTGTGTACCCTTATCTGCTGGTGGGATGTAAAGTGGTAAGAGCTAATAATGGGAACAGAAAGGAGCTGCGTTTACAAGTAAAAATTGAGCCTCCATTCCATTCAGCAGACCCACCGCTGAGCCTCTCACCTGAGAAGTCCAGAGTCGAGAAGGCACAGGCTTCAACAGCTGCACTGCAGGAATTTTCACAGTAGCCAAGACACGGAAGCATCCAAAATGTCCATCACCACATGAATGGATAAAGAAGTGGTCCGTGTACACAATGGAATATGACCCATGGAAAACGATGAAACACTGCTCTCTGAGGCACCATAGATGAGCCTAGAGATAATCACAGAACATGAGGTAAGTAGGAAAGCAAAAGACATATCCTATGATATCACTTATAGGCGTTATCTAACAACTGACGCAAATGAACATATTTCCACAGTGAAAGACACTCACAGACTTAGAAAACAAACTATGCTTATCTAAAAGGAAAGGTGGTGGGAATAAAAAATTAAGATTAGGGTTACCATACGTGTACAAATACCTATTAAATACATATATCAAAAAGACCGACCATAGAGCAAGGGTGGTCTATGGAAAACTCTGCTATAATTTACATGGGAATTGGGTCTGTACATGAATATATATATATATATATATATATATATATATATATATATATATATATATATATATATATGTATGTATGTATGTATGAATATATTGTACAAAAGAACCAGATTGTGTACACATAGGACAAACAATATCCTATTCATTACACCTATTTAAAAAATTGAAACAACGAAGAAAAGTAATGTGACATAAACTTATAGGGGTTTTTCCTGGCACATTCCATTGTAATTTACAACCTAGGAACAGGACTTCCAGAAAGGCTCTGCTGCCCTAGTAACCAGATTTGGCAATGGAGAAATGATGCCGCCTTGTGGCCGTTTCCCACAACAGCAGCTTTAATCCCAGTTCTACTGGTCACTAAATATTCACACTCATTGCATGCCTGTAAATGACACCTGCCCTCAAAAAAAATCCTGGGTTCGAATATCGACCAAAAAATCCAAAATCGGGCCTCCTTCCAAGAAGACAATTTCAATAGGATTATTGTACTCACCGTTTTTTTCTGTTTTTGTTTAACAGAAATTTAAAATGTTGTGTGGAAAGCTGAACATTAGGAATAACTAAAGACATGCAAATCCAAATTACAAAAACCTATCAGCTCACACCAGTCAGAATGGCCATCAGCAAAAATTCTGCAAAAAATAAATGCTGAAGCTTTTGTGGAGAAGTGCCTACCCTTGGTTCAACGTGGGACATGGTAAGAGCCAGTAATGAAAACACAAAGGAGGTGCCTTGAAAAGATAAGTATGGAGCTACCATTCAATCAAGCATACCCACAGCTTGGCCTATCGCCTGAGAGTATAAGAATCAAAAAGTCACAGGCTGGGCTTCACTGGTGGTGCAGTGGTTGAGAATCTGCCTGCCGATGCAGGGGACACGGGTTCATGTGCCCATCCAAGAAGATCCAACATGGCGCAAAGCGGCTGGTCCCGTGTGCTATGGCTGCTGGGCCTGCACGTCCGGAGCCTTTGCTCCGCAAAGGGAGAGGCCACGGCCGTGATAGGCCCACATACCGCAAACAAACAAACAAACAAACAAAAAGACACAGCCTGGCAATCCTTCACTACAGCAATATGTACCATAGCCAACACTTGGAAGCAACGAAAATGTCCATCAACAGAGGAATGCACAAAGAAGAAGTGTTCCATGTACACAATGGAATATGTCTCCAAAAAAATATAAATTCCTTTAGAAATCAAACATATGTAAGGGGACATCAGCATTTGTGGGTTTATCCGGGCACATTGCACACTAATTTATAAGCGAGGAACACCACTGCTAGGAAGGTCTGTTTCCCTAGTTACCAGATTGGCAAAGCAGAAATGGTGCCGCCCTCTCGCCATTACCTGCAACAGCAGGTATAAAACCTGTGCTAAGGGTCACTTCATATGCACCAGTACTGGAGGGCTGTAAATGAAACTTGCCCTCAAAATGGCTTGAGGGAGGTAAAGGACAAAATATTTCAAAATGTCATACATACTTCAAGAAAACAATTTGAAGAGGTAAGCTGTACTCTCAATTGGAAGAAAAAAAGGACATGCCAGAAAGTTCAATTTCAAGGGATTATGAGACACATGCAAATCCAAGCACAAAGAAGTATCAGCTCACACTAGTCAGAGTAAACATCAGCAAAAAATCTACAAAGAATAAATGCTGAAGGTGTTGTGGAGAAGTGCATACCCTCACATTTAAGTGGGACATAACCTGGTAAGTGCCACTAATGAGAACAGAGTGGAGGTGCCTTTACAAGGAAAACATTTTGCTACCATGTGATCCAGGAGGCCCACTCCTGGGCCTATAACCTAAGAAGACAGAATTGGAAAGACACAGGCAGGCATATGCGCATTGCCGCAGTTATTACAATAGCCAAGACATGGAAGCAACCAAAATGTCCATCAACAGATGAGTGGACAAAGATGAACTGGTGCATGTATAGATGGAAAATTAGCCAAGTAGAAAAAGAACACAATGCCATGGGCAGCACCGTAGATGAGTCTAGAGGTAATCACGCAACTTGTAGTAAGTCCGAAAGAGTAAGACACATATCGTATGATATCACTTATAGGTGTTACCTAAAAGTTGATACCAGTGAAGATATTTCCACAGAGAAGGGCAATCACAGATTCATTAAACAAACTTATGGCTCACCAATGGAAAGGTGTGAGGATTGGATACATTAGGATATTGGTGTAAAGAGACACATACCAACACAAGTGAAATATATAATCACCAAAGACCTACGGGATACCAAGAGAAGACTACTCAACATTCTGCCATAACGTACATGGGAAAAGGATCCCAGGAAGAACAGACATATGTATTTGTGTAAAAGAACCACATCTTGCACACCTAGAAGAAGCCAAACATTGTAATCAAACATGCTGTGATAAAATATAAAAATTAAATTACAAAAATGAACAAGAAGTAGTGAGACATAAACTTAAGGGGCTTTTTCCTGGCACATTCCATTCTAAATTACAACCTAGAACACAACTTCCATTGAGGCTTTGTTACCCTAGTAACCAGATTTGGTAAAGGAGAACTGCTGCCACCTTGTGGCCGTTTCACACAACAGCAGATTTAATCCAAGGGCTAATGGTCAGTTGATATTCAAAATAATTGCAGGCCTGTAAATGACACCTGCCCTGAAAACAAATCCTGGGGTCGTATATCAACAAAAAATTCAAAAGACATCCACTTTTCAAAACGACAGTTTCAAAAGGCATATTTTATGCACATTTGTCTTCTCTTTCCTTTTCTTTCTTTCTTTTGTTAAGAAAACAGGAATGGAAAAAGGCTGAACATCAGGAATTAATAAAGACATGCAAATCCATTGTACAAAAACGTTCACCTGACAGCCGACAGAATGATCATCAGCAAAAAAAAGTCTACAAAGAATAAATGCTGCATGGGTTTTAGAGAAGAGCCTACACTTTAGCGGCTGGTGGGATGTAATCTGGTAACAGCGAGTAGTGAGAACAGAACGGTGGTGTGTTTAAGAGTAAACATTGAGATACCATGTGATCTGGTAGGCCCACTGTTGGCCTATCACCTGAGTAGACCAGAATCAAAAAGACACAGGCTGAAATCCCTGCACTGTAGCAACATGGACCATGGCCAAGACCTGGAAGAAACAAAAATGTCCATCAACAGAAAAATGCACCAAGAAGATGTCATCCATGTACAAAATGGAATATTAGCCATGGAAAAGCATGGTGCAGTGCCGTTGGCACCACCATAGAAAGATCTAGAGATAATCACCCAACTTGAAGTAAGAAGGAAACCAAAAGACAGACATCCTATGGCATCACTTATAGGTGTTACCTAAAAATTGATAGCCATGAAATAATTTCCAAGAGAAGGACACGCATAGATTCAGAAAACCAATTTATGTTTAACCAAATGGAAAGGTGTAAGGAATATATGAATTAGGATATGGGAGTTAACAGACATGTACTAATACGTATGAAATATATAATCACAAAACACCTATGGAATACGAAGAGAGGTCTACTCAACACTCTATAATACCATACACGGGAGAGGCTCCAAAGAGGAATAGACAGATACATTGATAGCATGAACCAGAAACTGTACACATAGGAGACTCTACATTTTTATCAAATTTGCTCTGATAATTAAAAAAAATTAAATTTACAAACAAAAATATCTAGGAGATATAATCTCTTGGGGGTTTGTGCTGGCACATTCTACTCGAATTTGCAGCTTATTAACACGATTTCCAGGAAAGCTCTGTTGCCCCAAATCCCACAGCTGGAAATGGAGAAATGCTGCCGCCTTGTGGCCGTTTCCCACAAGAGCGGCTTTAAACCCACAGCTAATGGTCACTTAACTTTCTCAAGGACTCAGGGCTGTAAAGGTCACCTGCCGTCAAAAAATGTCCTGAGGTAGGGAATGGTCAAAGTATTCAAAACTGGCAAAGTTTTCAAGGAGATAGTATGGAGGGGTAAGTTTTACTCACTCATTTTCAAAAAAGAAGAAAATGGATAAAAGCTCAACATCAGGAATTATTTGACTCATGCAAATCTAACCTCCAAAAAGGTTTCAAATCACACATGTCTACTATCATCAGACAAAGTCTACAAACAATAAATGCTGAAGGGGTTATAGAGAACTGTGTACCCTTATCTGCTGGTGGGATGTAAAGTGGTAAGAGCTAATAATGGGAACAGAAAGGAGCTGCGTTTACAAGTAAAAATTGAGCCCCCATTCCATTCAGCAGACCCACCGCTGAGCCTCTCACCTGAGAAGTCCAGAGTCGAGAAGGCACAGGCTTCAACAGCTGCACTGCAGGAATTTTCACAGTAGCCAAGACACGGAAGCATCCAAAATGTCCATCACCACATGAATGGATAAAGAAGTGGTCCGTGTACACAATGGAATATGACCCATGGAAAACGATGAAACACTGCTCTCTGAGGCACCATAGATGAGCCTAGAGATAATCACAGAACATGAGGTAAGTAGGAAAGCAAAAGACATATCCTATGATATCACTTATAGGCGTTATCTAACAACTGACGCAAATGAACATATTTCCACAGTGAAAGACACTCACAGACTTAGAAAACAAACTATGCTTATCTAAAAGGAAAGGTGGTGGGAATAAAAAATTAAGATTAGGGTTACCATACGTGTACAAATACCTATTAAATACATATATCAAAAAGACCGACCATAGAGCAAGGGTGGTCTATGGAAAACTCTGCTATAATTTACATGGGAATTGGGTCTGTACATGAATATATATATATATATATATATATATATATATATATATATATATATATATATATGTATTGTACAAATGAACCAGATTGTGTACACATAGGACAAACAATATCCTATTCATTACACCTAGTTAAAAAATTGAAACAACGAAGAAAAGTAATGTGACATAAACTTATAGGGGTTTTTCCTGGCACATTCCATTGTAATTTACAACCTAGGAACAGGACTTCCAGAAAGGCTCTGCTGCCCTAGTAACCAGATTTGGCAATGGAGAAATGATGCCGCCTTGTGGCCGTTTCCCACAACAGCAGCTTTAATCCCAGTTCTACTGGTCACTAAATATTCACACTCATTGCATGCCTGTAAATGACACCTGCCCTCAAAAAAAATCCTGGGTTCGAATATCGACCAAAAAATCCAAAATCGGGCCTCCTTCCAAGAAGACAATTTCAATAGGATTATTGTACTCACCGTTTTTTTCTGTTTTTGTTTAACAGAAATTTAAAATGTTGTGTGGAAAGCTGAACATTAGGAATAACTAAAGACATGCAAATCCAAATTACAAAAACCTATCAGCTCACACCAGTCAGAATGGCCATCAGCAAAAATTCTGCAAAAAATAAATGCTGAAGCTTTTGTGGAGAAGTGCCTACCCTTGGTTCAACGTGGGACATGGTAAGAGCCAGTAATGAAAACACAAAGGAGGTGCCTTGAAAAGATAAGTATGGAGCTACCATTCAATCAAGCATACCCACAGCTTGGCCTATCGCCTGAGAGTATAAGAATCAAAAAGTCACAGGCTGGGCTTCACTGGTGGCGCAGTGGTTGAGAATCTGCCTGCCGATGCAGGGGACACGGGTTCATGTGCCCAGCCAAGAAGATCCAACATGGCGCAAAGCGGCTGGTCCCGTGTGCTATGGCTGCTGGGCCTGCACGTCCGGAGCCTTTGCTCCGCAAAGGGAGAGGCCACGGCCGTGAGAGGCCCACATACCGCAAACAAACAAACAAACAAACAGAAAGACACAGCCTGGCAATCCTTCACTACAGCAATATGTACCATAGCCAACACTTGGAAGCAACGAAAATGTCCATCCACAGAGGAATGCACAAAGAAGAAGTGTTCCATGTACACAATGGAATATGTCTCCAAAAAAATATAAATTCCTTTAGAAATCAAACATATGTAAGGGGACATCAGCATTTGTGGGTTTATCCGGGCACATTGCACACTAATTTATAAGCGAGGAACACCACTGCTAGGAAGGTCTGTTTCCCTAGTTACCAGATTGGCAAAGCAGAAATGGTGCCGCCCTCTCGCCATTACCTGCAACAGCAGGTATAAAACCTGTGCTAAGGGTCACTTCATATGCACCAGTACTGGAGGGCTGTAAATGAAACTTGCCCTCAAAATGGCTTGAGGGAGGTAAAGGACAAAATATTTCAAAATGTCATACATACTTCAAGAAAACAATTTGAAGAGGTAAGCTGTACTCTCAGTTGGAAGAAAAAAAGGACATGCCAGAAAGTTCAATTTCAAGGGATTATGAGACACATGCAAATCCAAGCACAAAGAAGTATCAGCTCACACTAGTCAGAGTAAACATCAGCAAAAAATCTACAAAGAATAAATGCTGACGGTGTTGTGGAGAAGTGCATACCCTCACATTTAAGTGGGACATAACCTGGTAAGTGCCACTAATGAGAACAGAGTGGAGGTGCCTTTACAAGGAAAACATTTTGCTACCATGTGATCCAGGAGGCCCACTCCTGGGCCTATAACCTAAGAAGACAGAATTGGAAAGACACAGGCAGGCAAATGCGCATTGCCGCAGTTATTACAATAGCCAAGACATGGAAGCAACCAAAATGTCCATCAACAGATGAGTGGACAAAGATGAACTGGTGCATGTATAGATGGAAAATTAGCCAAGTAGAAAAAGAACACAATGCCATGGGCAGCACCGTAGATGAGTCTAGAGGTAATCACGCAACTTGTAGTAAGTCCGAAAGAGTAAGACACATATCGTATGATATCACTTATAGGTGTTACCTAAAAGTTGATACCAGTGAAGATATTTCCACAGAGAAGGGCAATCACAGATTCATTAAACAAACTTATGGCTCACCAATGGAAAGGTGTGAGGATTGGATACATTAGGATATTGGTGTAAAGAGACACATACCAACACAAGTGAAATATATAATCACCAAAGACCTACGGGATACCAAGAGAAGACTACTCAACATTCTGCCATAACGTACATGGGAAAAGGATCCCAGGAAGAACAGACATATGTATTTGTGTAAAAGAACCACATCTTGCACACCTAGAAGAAGCCAAACATTGTAATCAAACATGCTGTGATAAAATATAAAAATTAAATTACAAAAATGAACAAGAAGTAGTGAGACATAAACTTAAGGGGCTTTTTCCTGGCACATTCCATTCTAAATTACAACCTAGAACACAACTTCCATTGAGGCTTTGTTACCCTAGTAACCAGATTTGGTAAAGGAGAACTGCTGCCACCTTGTGGCCGTTTCACACAACAGCAGATTTAATCCAAGGGCTAATGGTCAGCTGATATTCAAAATAATTGCAGGCCTGTAAATGACACCTGCCCTGAAAACAAATCCTGGGGTCGTATATCAACAAAAAATTCAAAAGACATCCACTTTTCAAAACGACAGTTTCAAAAGGCATATTTTATGCACATTTGTCTTCTCTTTCCTTTTCTTTCTTTCTTTTGTTAAGAAAACAGGAATGGAAAAAGGCTGAACATCAGGAATTAATAAAGACATGCAAATCCATTGTACAAAAACGTTCACCTGACAGCCGACAGAATGATCATCAGCAAAAAAAAGTCTACAAAGAATAAATGCTGCATGGGTTTTAGAGAAGAGCCTACACTTTAGCGGCTGGTGGGATGTAACCTGGTAACAGCGAGTAGTGAGAACAGAACGGTGGTGTGTTTAAGAGTAAACATTGAGATACCATGTGATCTGGTAGGTCCACTGTTGGCCTATCACCTGAGTAGACCAGAATCAAAAAGACACAGGCTGAAATCCCTGCACTGTAGCAACATGGACCATGGCCAAGACCTGGAAGAAACAAAAATGTCCATCAACAGAAAAATGCACCAAGAAGATGTCATCCAAGTACAAAATGGAATATTAGCCATGGAAAAGCATGGTGCAGTGCTGTTGGCACCACCATAGAAAGATCTAGAGATAATCACCCAACTTGAAGTAAGAAGGAAACCAAAAGACAGACATCCTATGGCATCACTTATAGGTGTTACCTAAAAATTGATAGCCATGAAATAATTTCCAAGAGAAGGACACGCATAGATTCAGAAAACCAATTTATGTTTAACCAAATGGAAAGGTGTAAGGAATATATGAATTAGGATATGGGAGTTAACAGACATGTACTAATACGTATGAAATATATAATCACAAAACACCTATGGAATACGAAGAGAGGTCTACTCAACACTCTATAATACCATACACGGGAGAGGCTCCAAAGAGGAATAGACAGATACATTGATAGCATGAACCAGAAACTGTACACATAGGAGACTCTACATTTTTATCAAATTTGCTCTGATAATTAAAAAAAATTAAATTTACAAACAAAAATATCTAGGAGATATAATCTCTTGGGGGTTTGTGCTGGCACATTCTACTCGAATTTGCAGCTTATTAACACGATTTCCAGGAAAGCTCTGTTGCCCCAAATCCCACAGCTGGAAATGGAGAAATGCTGCCGCCTTGTGGCCGTTTCCCACAAGAGCGGCTTTAAACCCACAGCTAATGGTCACTTAACTTTCTCAAGGACTCAGGGCTGTAAAGGTCACCTGCCGTCAAAAAATGTCCTGAGGTAGGGAACGGCCAAAGTATTCAAAACTGGCAAAGTTTTCAAGGAGATAGTATGGAGGGGTAAGTTTTACTCACTCATTTTCAAAAAAGAAGAAAATGGATAAAAGCTCAACATCAGGAATTATTTGACTCATGCAAATCTAACCTCCAAAAAGGTTTCAAATCACACATGTCTACTATCATCAGACAAAGTCTACAAACAATAAATGCTGAAGGGGTTATAGAGAACTGTGTACCCTTATCTGCTGGTGGGATGTAAAGTGGTAAGAGCTAATAATGGGAACAGAAAGGAGCTGCGTTTACAAGTAAAAATTGAGCCTCCATTCCATTCAGCAGACCCACCGCTGAGCCTCTCACCTGAGAAGTCCAGAGTCGAGAAGGCACAGGCTTCAACAGCTGCACTGCAGGAATTTTCACAGTAGCCAAGACACGGAAGCATCCAAAATGTCCATCACCACATGAATGGATAAAGAAGTGGTCCGTGTACACAATGGAATATGACCCATGGAAAACGATGAAACACTGCTCTCTGAGGCACCATAGATGAGCCTAGAGATAATCACAGAACATGAGGTAAGTAGGAAAGCAAAAGACATATCCTATGATATCACTTATAGGCGTTATCTAACAACTGACGCAAATGAACATATTTCCACAGTGAAAGACACTCACAGACTTAGAAAACAAACTATGCTTATCTAAAAGGAAAGGTGGTGGGAATAAAAAATTAAGATTAGGGTTACCATACGTGTACAAATACCTATTAAATACATATATCAAAAAGACCGACCATAGAGCAAGGGTGGTCTATGGAAAACTCTGCTATAATTTACATGGGAATTGGGTCTGTACATGAATATATATATATATATATATATATATATATATATATATATATATATATGTATGTATGTATGAATATATTGTACAAAAGAACCAGATTGTGTACACATAGGACAAACAATATCCTATTCATTACACCTATTTAAAAAATTGAAACAACGAAGAAAAGTAATGTGACATAAACTTATAGGGGTTTTTCCTGGCACATTCCATTGTAATTTACAACCTAGGAACAGGACTTCCAGAAAGGCTCTGCTGCCCTAGTAACCAGATTTGGCAATGGAGAAATGATGCCGCCTTGTGGCCGTTTCCCACAACAGCAGCTTTAATCCCAGTTCTACTGGTCACTAAATATTCACACTCATTGCATGCCTGTAAATGACACCTGCCCTCAAAAAAAATCCTGGGTTCGAATATCGACCAAAAAATCCAAAATCGGGCCTCCTTCCAAGAAGACAATTTCAATAGGATTATTGTACTCACCGTTTTTTTCTGTTTTTGTTTAACAGAAATTTAAAATGTTGTGTGGAAAGCTGAACATTAGGAATAACTAAAGACATGCAAATCCAAATTACAAAAACCTATCAGCTCACACCAGTCAGAATGGCCATCAGCAAAAATTCTGCAAAAAATAAATGCTGAAGCTTTTGTGGAGAAGTGCCTACACTTGGTTCAACGTGGGACATGGTAAGAGCCAGTAATGAAAACACAAAGGAGGTGCCTTGAAAAGATAAGTATGGAGCTACCATTCAATCAAGCATACCCACAGCTTGGCCTATCGCCTGAGAGTATAAGAATCAAAAAGTCACAGGCTGGGCTTCACTGGTGGTGCAGTGGTTGAGAATCTGCCTGCCGATGCAGGGGACACGGGTTCATGTGCCCATCCAAGAAGATCCAACATGGCGCAAAGCGGCTGGTCCCGTGTGCTATGGCTGCTGGGCCTGCACGTCCGGAGCCTTTGCTCCGCAAAGGGAGAGGCCACGGCCGTGAGAGGCCCACATACCGCAAACAAACAAACAAACAAACAAAAAGACACAGCCTGGCAATCCTTCACTACAGCAATATGTACCATAGCCAACACTTGGAAGCAACGAAAATGTCCATCAACAGAGGAATGCACAAAGAAGAAGTGTTCCATGTACACAATGGAATATGTCTCCAAAAAAATATAAATTCCTTTAGAAATCAAACATATGTAAGGGGACATCAGCATTTGTGGGTTTATCCGGGCACATTGCACACTAATTTATAAGCGAGGAACACCACTGCTAGGAAGGTCTGTTTCCCTAGTTACCAGATTGGCAAAGCAGAAATGGTGCCGCCCTCTCGCCATTACCTGCAACAGCAGGTATAAAACCTGTGCTAAGGGTCACTTCATATGCACCAGTACTGGAGGGCTGTAAATGAAACTTGCCCTCAAAATGGCTTGAGGGAGGTAAAGGACAAAATATTTCAAAATGTCATACATACTTCAAGAAAACAATTTGAAGAGGTAAGCTGTACTCTCAATTGGAAGAAAAAAAGGACATGCCAGAAAGTTCAATTTCAAGGGATTATGAGACACATGCAAATCCAAGCACAAAGAAGTATCAGCTCACACTAGTCAGAGTAAACATCAGCAAAAAATCTACAAAGAATAAATGCTGAAGGTGTTGTGGAGAAGTGCATACCCTCACATTTAAGTGGGACATAACCTGGTAAGTGCCACTAATGAGAACAGAGTGGAGGTGCCTTTACAAGGAAAACATTTTGCTACCATGTGATCCAGGAGGCCCACTCCTGGGCCTATAACCTAAGAAGACAGAATTGGAAAGACACAGGCAGGCATATGCGCATTGCCGCAGTTATTACAATAGCCAAGACATGGAAGCAACCAAAATGTCCATCAACAGATGAGTGGACAAAGATGAACTGGTGCATGTATAGATGGAAAATTAGCCAAGTAGAAAAAGAACACAATGCCATGGGCAGCACCGTAGATGAGTCTAGAGGTAATCACGCAACTTGTAGTAAGTCCGAAAGAGTAAGACACATATCGTATGATATCACTTATAGGTGTTACCTAAAAGTTGATACCAGTGAAGATATTTCCACAGAGAAGGGCAATCACAGATTCATTAAACAAACTTATGGCTCACCAATGGAAAGGTGTGAGGATTGGATACATTAGGATATTGGTGTAAAGAGACACATACCAACACAAGTGAAATATATAATCACCAAAGACCTACGGGATACCAAGAGAAGACTACTCAACATTCTGCCATAACGTACATGGGAAAAGGATCCCAGGAAGAACAGACATATGTATTTGTGTAAAAGAACCACATCTTGCACACCTAGAAGAAGCCAAACATTGTAATCAAACATGCTGTGATAAAATATAAAAATTAAATTACAAAAATGAACAAGAAGTAGTGAGACATAAACTTAAGGGGCTTTTTCCTGGCACATTCCATTCTAAATTACAACCTAGAACACAACTTCCATTGAGGCTTTGTTACCCTAGTAACCAGATTTGGTAAAGGAGAACTGCTGCCACCTTGTGGCCGTTTCACACAACAGCAGATTTAATCCAAGGGCTAATGGTCAGTTGATATTCAAAATAATTGCAGGCCTGTAAATGACACCTGCCCTGAAAACAAATCCTGGGGTCGTATATCAACAAAAAATTCAAAAGACATCCACTTTTCAAAACGACAGTTTCAAAAGGCATATTTTATGCACATTTGTCTTCTCTTTCCTTTTCTTTCTTTCTTTTGTTAAGAAAACAGGAATGGAAAAAGGCTGAACATCAGGAATTAATAAAGACATGCAAATCCATTGTACAAAAACGTTCACCTGACAGCCGACAGAATGATCATCAGCAAAAAAAAGTCTACAAAGAATAAATGCTGCATGGGTTTTAGAGAAGAGCCTACACTTTAGCGGCTGGTGGGATGTAATCTGGTAACAGCGAGTAGTGAGAACAGAACGGTGGTGTGTTTAAGAGTAAACATTGAGATACCATGTGATCTGGTAGGCCCACTGTTGGCCTATCACCTGAGTAGACCAGAATCAAAAAGACACAGGCTGAAATCCCTGCACTGTAGCAACATGGACCATGGCCAAGACCTGGAAGAAACAAAAATGTCCATCAACAGAAAAATGCACCAAGAAGATGTCATCCATGTACAAAATGGAATATTAGCCATGGAAAAGCATGGTGCAGTGCCGTTGGCACCACCATAGAAAGATCTAGAGATAATCACCCAACTTGAAGTAAGAAGGAAACCAAAAGACAGACATCCTATGGCATCACTTATAGGTGTTACCTAAAAATTGATAGCCATGAAATAATTTCCAAGAGAAGGACACGCATAGATTCAGAAAACCAATTTATGTTTAACCAAATGGAAAGGTGTAAGGAATATATGAATTAGGATATGGGAGTTAACAGACATGTACTAATACGTATGAAATATATAATCACAAAACACCTATGGAATACGAAGAGAGGTCTACTCAACACTCTATAATACCATACACGGGAGAGGCTCCAAAGAGGAATAGACAGATACATTGATAGCATGAACCAGAAACTGTACACATAGGAGACTCTACATTTTTATCAAATTTGCTCTGATAATTAAAAAAAATTACATTTACAAACAAAAATATCTAGGAGATATAATCTCTTGGGGGTTTGTGCTGGCACATTCTACTCGAATTTGCAGCTTATTAACACGATTTCCAGGAAAGCTCTGTTGCCCCAAATCCCACAGCTGGAAATGGAGAAATGCTGCCGCCTTGTGGCCGTTTCCCACAAGAGCGGCTTTAAACCCACAGCTAATGGTCACTTAACTTTCTCAAGGACTCAGGGCTGTAAAGGTCACCTGCCGTCAAAAAATGTCCTGAGGTAGGGAACGGTCAAAGTATTCAAAACTGGCAAAGTTTTCAAGGAGATAGTATGGAGGGGTAAGTTTTATTCACTCATTTTCAAAAAAGAAGAAAATGGATAAAAGCTCAACATCAGGAATTATTTGACTCATGCAAATCTAACCTCCAAAAAGGTTTCAAATCACACATGTCTACTATCATCAGACAAAGTCTACAAACAATAAATGCTGAAGGGGTTATAGAGAACTGTGTACCCTTATCTGCTGGTGGGATGTAAAGTGGTAAGAGCTAATAATGGGAACAGAAAGGAGCTGCGTTTACAAGTAAAAATTGAGCCCCCATTCCATTCAGCAGACCCACCGCTGAGCCTCTCACCTGAGAAGTCCAGAGTCGAGAAGGCACAGGCTTCAACAGCTGCACTGCAGGAATTTTCACAGTAGCCAAGACACGGAAGCATCCAAAATGTCCATCACCACATGAATGGATAAAGAAGTGGTCCGTGTACACAATGGAATATGACCCATGGAAAACGATGAAACACTGCTCTCTGAGGCACCATAGATGAGCCTAGA
This sequence comes from Mesoplodon mirus, assembly GCF_964341445.2. NCBI lineage: Eukaryota > Metazoa > Chordata > Mammalia > Artiodactyla > Ziphiidae > Mesoplodon > Mesoplodon mirus. The sequence goes on from NW_028295485.1 coordinate 452,070, forward strand.
GATAATCACAGAACATGAGGTAAGTAGGAAAGCAAAAGACATATCCTATGATATCACTTATAGGCGTTATCTAACAACTGACGCAAATGAACATATTTCCACAGTGAAAGACACTCACAGACTTAGAAAACAAACTATGCTTATCTAAAAGGAAAGGTGGTGGGAATAAAAAATTAAGATTAGGGTTACCATACGTGTACAAATACCTATTAAATACATATATCAAAAAGACCGACCATAGAGCAAGGGTGGTCTATGGAAAACTCTGCTATAATTTACATGGGAATTGGGTCTGTACATGAATATATATATATATATATATATATATATATATATATATATATATATATATATATATATGTATTGTACAAATGAACCAGATTGTGTACACATAGGACAAACAATATCCTATTCATTACACCTAGTTAAAAAATTGAAACAACGAAGAAAAGTAATGTGACATAAACTTATAGGGGTTTTTCCTGGCACATTCCATTGTAATTTACAACCTAGGAACAGGACTTCCAGAAAGGCTCTGCTGCCCTAGTAACCAGATTTGGCAATGGAGAAATGATGCCGCCTTGTGGCCGTTTCCCACAACAGCAGCTTTAATCCCAGTTCTACTGGTCACTAAATATTCACACTCATTGCATGCCTGTAAATGACACCTGCCCTCAAAAAAAATCCTGGGTTCGAATATCGACCAAAAAATCCAAAATCGGGCCTCCTTCCAAGAAGACAATTTCAATAGGATTATTGTACTCACCGTTTTTTTCTGTTTTTGTTTAACAGAAATTTAAAATGTTGTGTGGAAAGCTGAACATTAGGAATAACTAAAGACATGCAAATCCAAATTACAAAAACCTATCAGCTCACACCAGTCAGAATGGCCATCAGCAAAAATTCTGCAAAAAATAAATGCTGAAGCTTTTGTGGAGAAGTGCCTACCCTTGGTTCAACGTGGGACATGGTAAGAGCCAGTAATGAAAACACAAAGGAGGTGCCTTGAAAAGATAAGTATGGAGCTACCATTCAATCAAGCATACCCACAGCTTGGCCTATCGCCTGAGAGTATAAGAATCAAAAAGTCACAGGCTGGGCTTCACTGGTGGTGCAGTGGTTGAGAATCTGCCTGCCGATGCAGGGGACACGGGTTCATGTGCCCATCCAAGAAGATCCAACATGGCGCAAAGCGGCTGGTCCCGTGTGCTATGGCTGCTGGGCCTGCACGTCCGGAGCCTTTGCTCCGCAAAGGGAGAGGCCACGGCCGTGAGAGGCCCACATACCGCAAACAAACAAACAAACAAACAAAAAGACACAGCCTGGCAATCCTTCACTACAGCAATATGTACCATAGCCAACACTTGGAAGCAACGAAAATGTCCATCAACAGAGGAATGCACAAAGAAGAAGTGTTCCATGTACACAATGGAATATGTCTCCAAAAAAATATAAATTCCTTTAGAAATCAAACATATGTAAGGGGACATCAGCATTTGTGGGTTTATCCGGGCACATTGCACACTAATTTATAAGCGAGGAACACCACTGCTAGGAAGGTCTGTTTCCCTAGTTACCAGATTGGCAAAGCAGAAATGGTGCCGCCCTCTCGCCATTACCTGCAACAGCAGGTATAAAACCTGTGCTAAGGGTCACTTCATATGCACCAGTACTGGAGGGCTGTACATGAAACTTGCCCTCAAAATGTCTTGAGGGAGGTAAAGGACAAAATATTTCAAAATGTCATACATACTTCAAGAAAACAATTTGAAGAGGTAAGCTGTACTCTCAATTGGAAGAAAAAAAGGACATGCCAGAAAGTTCAATTTCAAGGGATTATGAGACACATGCAAATCCAAGCACAAAGAAGTATCAGCTCACACTAGTCAGAGTAAACATCAGCAAAAAATCTACAAAGAATAAATGCTGAAGGTGTTGTGGAGAAGTGCATACCCTCACATTTAAGTGGGACATAACCTAGTAAGTGCCACTAATGAGAACAGAGTGGAGGTGCCTTTACAAGGAAAACATTTTGCTACCATGTGATCCAGGAGGCCCACTCCTGGGCCTATAACCTAAGAAGACAGAATTGGAAAGACACAGGCAGGCAAATGCGCATTGCCGCAGTTATTACAATAGCCAAGACATGGAAGCAACCAAAATGTCCATCAACAGATGAGTGGACAAAGATGAACTGGTGCATGTATAGATGGAAAATTAGCCAAGTAGAAAAAGAACACAATGCCATGGGCAGCACCGTAGATGAGTCTAGAGGTAATCACGCAACTTGTAGTAAGTCCGAAAGAGTAAGACACATATCGTATGATATCACTTATAGGTGTTACCTAAAAGTTGATACCAGTGAAGATATTTCCACAGAGAAGGGCAATCACAGATTCATTAAACAAACTTATGGCTCACCAATGGAAAGGTGTGAGGATTGGATACATTAGGATATTGGTGTAAAGAGACACATACCAACACAAGTGAAATATATAATCACCAAAGACCTACGGGATACCAAGAGAAGACTACTCAACATTCTGCCATAACGTACATGGGAAAAGGATCCCAGGAAGAACAGACATATGTATTTGTGTAAAAGAACCACATCTTGCACACCTAGAAGAAGCCAAACATTGTAATCAAACATGCTGTGATAAAATATAAAAATTAAATTACAAAAATGAACAAGAAGTAGTGAGACATAAACTTAAGGGGCTTTTTCCTGGCACATTCCATTCTAAATTACAACCTAGAACACAACTTCCATTGAGGCTTTGTTACCCTAGTAACCAGATTTGGTAAAGGAGAACTGCTGCCACCTTGTGGCCGTTTCACACAACAGCAGATTTAATCCAAGGGCTAATGGTCAGTTGATATTCAAAATAATTGCAGGCCTGTAAATGACACCTGCCCTGAAAACAAATCCTGGGGTCGTATATCAACAAAAAATTCAAAAGACATCCACTTTTCAAAACGACAGTTTCAAAAGGCATATTTTATGCACATTTGTCTTCTCTTTCCTTTTCTTTCTTTCTTTTGTTAAGAAAACAGGAATGGAAAAAGGCTGAACATCAGGAATTAATAAAGACATGCAAATCCATTGTACAAAAACGTTCACCTGACAGCCGACAGAATGATCATCAGCAAAAAAAAGTCTACAAAGAATAAATGCTGCATGGGTTTTAGAGAAGAGCCTACACTTTAGCGGCTGGTGGGATGTAATCTGGTAACAGCGAGTAGTGAGAACAGAACGGTGGTGTGTTTAAGAGTAAACATTGAGATACCATGTGATCTGGTAGGCCCACTGTTGGCCTATCACCTGAGTAGACCAGAATCAAAAAGACACAGGCTGAAATCCCTGCACTGTAGCAACATGGACCATGGCCAAGACCTGGAAGAAACAAAAATGTCCATCAACAGAAAAATGCACCAAGAAGATGTCATCCATGTACAAAATGGAATATTAGCCATGGAAAAGCATGGTGCAGTGCCGTTGGCACCACCATAGAAAGATCTAGAGATAATCACCCAACTTGAAGTAAGAAGGAAACCAAAAGACAGACATCCTATGGCATCACTTATAGGTGTTACCTAAAAATTGATAGCCATGAAATAATTTCCAAGAGAAGGACATGCATAGATTCAGAAAACCAATTTATGTTTAACCAAATGGAAAGGTGTAAGGAATATATGAATTAGGATATGGGAGTTAACAGACATGTACTAATACGTATGAAATATATAATCACAAAACACCTATGGAATACGAAGAGAGGTCTACTCAACACTCTATAATACCATACACGGGAGAGGCTCCAAAGAGGAATAGACAGATACATTGATAGCATGAACCAGAAACTGTACACATAGGAGACTCTACATTTTTATCAAATTTGCTCTGATAATTAAAAAAAAATTAAATTTACAAACAAAAATATCTAGGAGATATAATCTCTTGGGGGTTTGTGCTGGCACATTCTACTCGAATTTGCAGCTTATTAACACGATTTCCAGGAAAGCTCTGTTGCCCCAAATCCCACAGCTGGAAATGGAGAAATGCTGCCGCCTTGTGGCCGTTTCCCACAAGAGCGGCTTTAAACCCACAGCTAATGGTCACTTAACTTTCTCAAGGACTCAGGGCTGTAAAGGTCACCTGCCGTCAAAAATGTCCTGAGGTAGGGAACGGTCAAAGTATTCAAAACTGGCAAAGTTTTCAAGGAGATAGTATGGAGGGGTAAGTTTTACTCACTCATTTTCAAAAAAGAAGAAAATGGATAAAAGCTCAACATCAGGAATTATTTGACTCATGCAAATCTAACCTCCAAAAAGGTTTCAAATCACACATGTCTACTATCATCAGACAAAGTCTACAAACAATAAATGCTGAAGGGGTTATAGAGAACTGTGTACCCTTATCTGCTGGTGGGATGTAAAGTGGTAAGAGCTAATAATGGGAACAGAAAGGAGCTGCGTTTACAAGTAAAAATTGAGCCCCCATTCCATTCAGCAGACCCACCGCTGAGCCTCTCACCTGAGAAGTCCAGAGTCGAGAAGGCACAGGCTTCAACAGCTGCACTGCAGGAATTTTCACAGTAGCCAAGACACGGAAGCATCCAAAATGTCCATCACCACATGAATGGATAAAGAAGTGGTCCGTGTACACAATGGAATATGACCCATGGAAAACGATGAAACACTGCTCTCTGAGGCACCATAGATGAGCCTAGAGATAATCACAGAACATGAGGTAAGTAGGAAAGCAAAAGACATATCCTATGATATCACTTATAGGCTTTATCTAACAACTGACGCAAATGAACATATTTCCACAGTGAAAGACACTCACAGACTTAGAAAACAAACTATGCTTATCTAAAAGGAAAGGTGGTGGGAATAAAAAATTAAGATTAGGGTTACCATACGTGTACAAATACCTATTAAATACATATATCAAAAAGACCGACCATAGAGCAAGGGTGGTCTATGGAAAACTCTGCTATAATTTACATGGGAATTGGGTCTGTACATGAATATATATATATATATATATATATATATATATATATATATATATGTATTGTACAAATGAACCAGATTGTGTACACATAGGACAAACAATATCCTATTCATTACACCTAGTTAAAAAATTGAAACAACGAAGAAAAGTAATGTGACATCAACTTATAGGGGTTTTTCCTGGCACATTCCATTGTAATTTACAACCTAGGAACAGGACTTCCAGAAAGGCTCTGCTGCCCTAGTAACCAGATTTGGCAATGGAGAAATGATGCCGCCTTGTGGCCGTTTCCCACAACAGCAGCTTTAATCCCAGTTCTACTGGTCACTAAATATTCACACTCATTGCATGCCTGTAAATGACACCTGCCCTCAAAAAAAATCCTGGGTTCGAATATCGACCAAAAAATCCAAAATCGGGCCTCCTTCCAAGAAGACAATTTCAATAGGATTATTGTACTCACCGTTTTTTTCTGTTTTTGTTTAACAGAAATTTAAAATGTTGTGTGGAAAGCTGAACATTAGGAATAACTAAAGACATGCAAATCCAAATTACAAAAACCTATCAGCTCACACCAGTCAGAATGGCCATCAGCAAAAATTCTGCAAAAAATAAATGCTGAAGGTTTTGTGGAGAAGTGCCTACCCTTGGTTCAACGTGGGACATGGTAAGAGCCAGTAATGAAAACACAAAGGAGGTGCCTTGAAAAGATAAGTATGGAGCTACCATTCAATCAAGCATACCCACAGCTTGGCCTATCGCCTGAGAGTATAAGAATCAAAAAGTCACAGGCTGGGCTTCACTGGTGGCGCAGTGGTTGAGAATCTGCCTGCCGATGCAGGGGACACGGGTTCATGTGCCCATCCAAGAAGATCCAACATGGCGCAAAGCGGCTGGTCCCGTGTGCTATGGCTGCTGGGCCTGCACGTCCGGAGCCTTTGCTCCGCAAAGGGAGAGGCCACGGCCGTGAGAGGCCCACATACCGCAAACAAACAAACAAACAAACAAAAAGACACAGCCTGGCAATCCTTCACTACAGCAATATGTACCATAGCCAACACTTGGAAGCAACGAAAATGTCCATCAACAGAGGAATGCACAAAGAAGGAGTGTTCCATGTACACAATGGAATATGTCTCCAAAAAAATATAAATTCCTTTAGAAATCAAACATATGTAAGGGGACATCAGCATTTGTGGGTTTATCCGGGCACATTGCACACTCATTTATAAGCGAGGAACACCACTGCTAGGAAGGTCTGTTTCCCTAGTTACCAGATTGGCAAAGCAGAAATGGTGCCGCCCTCTCGCCATTACCTGCAACAGCAGGTATAAAACCTGTGCTAAGGGTCACTTCATATGCACTAGTACTGGAGGGCTGTACATGAAACTTGCCCTCAAAATGGCTTGAGGGAGGTAAAGGACAAAATATTTCAAAATGTCATACATACTTCAAGAAAACAATTTGAAGAGGTAAGCTGTACTCTCAGTTGGAAGAAAAAAAGGACATGCCAGAAAGTTCAATTTCAAGGGATTATGAGACACATGCAAATCCAAGCACAAAGAAGTATCAGCTCACACTAGTCAGAGTAAACATCAGCAAAAAATCTACAAAGAATAAATGCTGAAGGTGTTGTGGAGAAGTGCATACCCTCACATTTAAGTGGGACATAACCTGGTAAGTGCCACTAATGAGAACAGAGTGGAGGTGCCTTTACAAGGAAAACATTTTGCTACCATGTGATCCAGGAGGCCCACTCCTGGGCCTATAACCTAAGAAGACAGAATTGGAAAGACACAGGCAGGCAAATGCGCATTGCCGCAGTTATTACAATAGCCAAGACATGGAAGCAACCAAAATGTCCATCAACAGATGAGTGGACAAAGATGAACTGGTGCATGTATAGATGGAAAATTAGCCAAGTAGAAAAAGAACACAATGCCATGGGCAGCACCGTAGATGAGTCTAGAGGTAATCACGCAACTTGTAGTAAGTCAGAAAGAGTAAGACACATATCGTATGATATCACTTATAGGTGTTACCTAAAAGTTGATACCAGTGAAGATATTTCCACAGAGAAGGGCAATCACAGATTCATTAAACAAACTTATGGCTCACCAATGGAAAGGTGTGAGGATTGGATACATTAGGATATTGGTGTAAAGAGACACATACCAACACAAGTGAAATATATAATCACCAAAGACCTACGGGATACCAAGAGAAGACTACTCAACATTCTGCCATAACGTACATGGGAAAAGGATCCCAGGAAGAACAGACATATGTATTTGTGTAAAAGAACCACATCTTGCACACCTAGAAGAAGCCAAACATTGTAATCAAACATGCTGTGATAAAATATAAAAATTAAATTACAAAAATGAACAAGAAGTAGTGAGACATAAACTTAAGGGGCTTTTTCCTGGCACATTCCATTCTAAATTACAACCTAGAACACAACTTCCATTGAGGCTTTGTTACCCTAGTAACCAGATTTGGTAAAGGAGAACTGCTGCCACCTTGTGGCCGTTTCACACAACAGCAGATTTAATCCAAGGGCTAATGGTCAGTTGATATTCAAAATAATTGCAGGCCTGTAAATGACACCTGCCCTGAAAACAAATCCTGGGGTCGTATATCAACAAAAAATTCAAAAGACATCCACTTTTCAAAACGACAGTTTCAAAAGGCATATTTTATGCACATTTGTCTTCTCTTTCCTTTTCTTTCTTTCTTTTGTTAAGAAAACAGGAATGGAAAAAGGCTGAACATCAGGAATTAATAAAGACATGCAAATCCATTGTACAAAAACGTTCACCTGACAGCCGACAGAATGATCATCAGCAAAAAAAGTCTACAAAGAATAAATGCTGCATGGGTTTTAGAGAAGAGCCTACACTTTAGTGGCTGGTGGGATGTAATCTGGTAACAGCGAGTAGTGAGAACAGAATGGTGGTGTGTTTAAGAGTAAACATTGAGATACCATGTGATCTGGTAGGCCCACTGTTGGCCTATCACCTGAGTAGACCAGAATCAAAAAGACACAGGCTGAAATCCCTGCACTGTAGCAACATGTACCATGGCCAAGACCTGGAAGAAACAAAAATGTCCATCAACAGAAAAATGCACCAAGAAGATGTCATCCATGTACAAAATGGAATATTAGCCATGGAAAAGCATGGTGCAGTGCCGTTGGCACCACCATAGAAAGATCTAGAGATAATCACCCAACTTGAAGTAAGAAGGAAACCAAAAGACAGACATCCTATGGCATCACTTATAGGTGTTACCTAAAAATTGATAGCCATGAAATAATTTCCAAGAGAAGGACACGCATAGATTCAGAAAACCAATTTATGTTTAACCAAATGGAAAGGTGTAAGGAATATATGAATTAGGATATGGGAGTTAACAGACATGTACTAATACGTATGAAATATATAATCACAAAACACCTATGGAATACGAAGAGAGGTCTACTCAACACTCTATAATACCATACACGGGAGAGGCTCCAAAGAGGAATAGACAGATACATTGATAGCATGAACCAGAAACTGTACACATAGGAGACTCTACATTTTTATCAAATTTGCTCTGATAATTAAAAAAAATTACATTTACAAACAAAAATATCTAGGAGATATAATCTCTTGGGGGTTTGTGCTGGCACATTCTACTCGAATTTGCAGCTTATTAACACGATTTCCAGGAAAGCTCTGTTGCCCCAAATCCCACAGCTGGAAATGGAGAAATGCTGCCGCCTTGTGGCCGTTTCCCACAAGAGCGGCTTTAAACCCACAGCTAATGGTCACTTAACTTTCTCAAGGACTCAGGGCTGTAAAGGTCACCTGCCGTCAAAAAATGTCCTGAGGTAGGGAACGGTCAAAGTATTCAAAACTGGCAAAGTTTTCAAGGAGATAGTATGGAGGGGTAAGTTTTACTCACTCATTTTCAAAAAAGAAGAAAATGGATAAAAGCTCAACATCAGGAATTATTTGACTCATGCAAATCTAACCTCCAAAAAGGTTTCAAATCACACATGTCTACTATCATCAGACAAAGTCTACAAACAATAAATGCTGAAGGGGTTATAGAGAACTGTGTACCCTTATCTGCTGGTGGGATGTAAAGTGGTAAGAGCTAATAATGGGAACAGAAAGGAGCTGCGTTTACAAGTAAAAATTGAGCCCCCATTCCATTCAGCAGACCCACCGCTGAGCCTCTCACCTGAGAAGTCCAGAGTCGAGAAGGCACAGGCTTCAACAGCTGCACTGCAGGAATTTTCACAGTAGCCAAGACACGGAAGCATCCAAAATGTCCATCACCACATGAATGGATAAAGAAGTGGTCCGTGTACACAATGGAATATGACCCATGGAAAACGATGAAACACTGCTCTCTGAGGCACCATAGATGAGCCTAGAGATAATCACAGAACATGAGGTAAGTAGGAAAGCAAAAGACATATCCTATGATATCACTTATAGGCTTTATCTAACAACTGACGCAAATGAACATATTTCCACAGTGAAAGACACTCACAGACTTAGAAAACAAACTATGCTTATCTAAAAGGAAAGGTGGTGGGAATAAAAAATTAAGATTAGGGTTACCATACGTGTACAAATACCTATTAAATACATATATCAAAAAGACCGACCATAGAGCAAGGGTGGTCTATGGAAAACTCTGTTATAATTTACATGGGAATTGGGTCTGTACATGAATATATATATATATATATATATATATATATATATATATATATATATATGTATTGTACAAATGAACCAGATTGTGTACACATAGGACAAACAATATCCTATTCATTACACCTAGTTAAAAAATTGAAACAACGAAGAAAAGTAATGTGACATAAACTTATAGGGGTTTTTCCTGGCACATTCCATTGTAATTTACAACCTAGGAACAGGACTTCCAGAAAGGCTCTGCTGCCCTAGTAACCAGATTTGGCAATGGAGAAATGATGCCGCCTTGTGGCCGTTTCCCACAACAGCAGCTTTAATCCCAGTTCTACTGGTCACTAAATATTCACACTCATTGCATGCCTGTAAATGACACCTGCCCTCAAAAAAAATCCTGGGTTCGAATATCGACCAAAAAATCCAAAATCGGGCCTCCTTCCAAGAAGACAATTTCAATAGGATTATTGTACTCACCGTTTTTTTCTGTTTTTGTTTAACAGAAATTTAAAATGTTGTGTGGAAAGCTGAACATTAGGAATAACTAAAGACATGCAAATCCAAATTACAAAAACCTATCAGCTCACACCAGTCAGAATGGCCATCAGCAAAAATTCTGCAAAAAATAAATGCTGAAGCTTTTGTGGAGAAGTGCCTACCCTTGGTTCAACGTGGGACATGGTAAGAGCCAGTAATGAAAACACAAAGGAGGTGCCTTGAAAAGATAAGTATGGAGCTACCATTCAATCAAGCATACCCACAGCTTGGCCTATCGCCTGAGAGTATAAGAATCAAAAAGTCACAGGCTGGGCTTCACTGGTGGCGCAGTGGTTGAGAATCTGCCTGCCGATGCAGGGGACACGGGTTCATGTGCCCATCCAAGAAGATCCAACATGGCGCAAAGCGGCTGGTCCCGTGTGCTATGGCTGCTGGGCCTGCACGTCCGGAGCCTTTGCTCCGCAAAGGGAGAGGCCACGGCCGTGAGAGGCCCACATACCGCAAACAAACAAACAAACAAACAAAAAGACACAGCCTGGCAATCCTTCACTACAGCAATATGTACCATAGCCAACACTTGGAAGCAACGAAAATGTCCATCAACAGAGGAATGCACAAAGAAGAAGTGTTCCATGTACACAATGGAATATGTCTCCAAAAAAATATAAATTCCTTTAGAAATCAAACATATGTAAGGGGACATCAGCAAGTGTGGGTTTATCTGGGCACATTGCACACTAATTTATAAGCGAGGAACACCACTGCTAGGAAGGTCTGTTTCCCTAGTTACCAGATTGGCAAAGCAGAAATGGTGCCGCCCTCTCGCCATTACCTGCAACAGCAGGTATAAAACCTGTGCTAAGGGTCACTTCATATGCACCAGTACTGGAGGGCTGTAAATGAAACTTGCCCTCAAAATGGCTTGAGGGAGGTAAAGGACAAAATATTTCAAAATGTCATACATACTTCAAGAAAACAATTTGAAGAGGTAAGCTGTACTCTCAATTGGAAGAAAAAAAGGACATGCCAGAAAGTTCAATTTCAAGGGATTATGAGACACATGCAAATCCAAGCACAAAGAAGTATCAGCTCACACTAGTCAGAGTAAACATCAGCAAAAAATCTACAAAGAATAAATGCTGAAGGTGTTGTGGAGAAGTGCATACCCTCACATTTAAGTGGGACATAACCTAGTAAGTGCCACTAATGAGAACAGAGTGGAGGTGCCTTTACAAGGAAAACATTTTGCTACCATGTGATCCAGGAGGCCCACTCCTGGGCCTATAACCTAAGAAGACAGAATTGGAAAGACACAGGCAGGCAAATGCGCATTGCCGCAGTTATTACAATAGCCAAGACATGGAAGCAACCAAAATGTCCATCAACAGATGAGTGGACAAAGATGAACTGGTGCATGTATAGATGGAAAATTAGCCAAGTAGAAAAAGAACACAATGCCATGGGCAGCACCGTAGATGAGTCTAGAGGTAATCACGCAACTTGTAGAAAGTCAGAAAGAGTAAGACACATATCGTATGATATCACTTATAGGTGTTACCTAAAAGTTGATACCAGTGAAGATATTTCCACAGAGAAGGGCAATCACAGATTCATTAAACAAACTTATGGCTCACCAATGGAAAGGTGTGAGGATTGGATACATTAGGATATTGGTGTAAAGAGACACATACCAACACAAGTGAAATATATAATCACCAAAGACCTACGGGATACCAAGAGAAGACTACTCAACATTCTGCCATAATGTACATGGGAAAAGGATCCCAGGAAGAACAGACATATGTATTTGTGTAAAAGAACCACATCTTGCACACCTAGAAGAAGCCAAACATTGTAATCAAACATGCTGTGATAAAATATAAAAATTAAATTACAAAAATGAACAAGAAGTAGTGAGACATAAACTTAAGAGGCTTTTTCCTGGCACATTCCATTCTAAATTACAACCTAGAACACAACTTCCATTGAGGCTTTGTTACCCTAGTAACCAGATTTGGTAAAGGAGAACTGCTGCCACCTTGTGGCCGTTTCACACAACAGCAGATTTAATCCAAGGGCTAATGGTCAGTTGATATTCAAAATAATTGCAGGCCTGTAAATGACACCTGCCCTGAAAACAAATCCTGGGGTCGTATATCAACAAAAAATTCAAAAGACATCCACTTTTCAAAACGACAGTTTCAAAAGGCATATTTTATGCACATTTGTCTTCTCTTTCCTTTTCTTTCTTTCTTTTGTTAAGAAAACAGGAATGGAAAAAGGCTGAACATCAGGAATTAATAAAGACATGCAAATCCATTGTATAAAAACGTTCACCTGACAGCCGACAGAATGATCATCAGCAAAAAAAAGTCCACAAAGAATAAATGCGGGCCTCCCTGGTGGCGCAGTGGTTGAGAGTCCGCCTGCCGATGCAGGGGATACGGGTTCGTGCCCCGGTCTGGGAGGATCCCATATGCCACGTAGCGGCTGGGCCCGTGAGCCACGGCTGCTGGGCCTGCGCATCCGGAGCCTGTGCTCGGCAACAGGGGAGGCCACAACAGTGAGAGGCCCGCATACCGCAAAAAAAAAAAAGAATAAATGCTGCATGGGTTTTAGAGAAGAGCCTACACTTTAGCGGCTGGTGGGATGTAACCTGGTAACAGCGAGTAGTGAGAACAGAACGGTGGTGTGTTTAAGAGTAAACATTGAGATACCATGTGATCTGGTAGGCCCACTGTTGGCCTATCACCTGAGTAGACCAGAATCAAAAAGACACAGGCTGAAATCCCTGCACTGTAGCAACATGGACCATGGCCAAGACCTGGAAGAAACAAAAATGTCCATCAACAGAAAAATGCACCAAGAAGATGTCATCCATGTACAAAATGGAATATTAGCCATGGAAAAGCATGGTGCAGTGCCGTTGGCACCACCATAGAAAGATCTAGAGATAATCACCCAACTTGAAGTAAGAAGGAAACCAAAAGACAGACATCCTATGGCATCACTTATAGGTGTTACCTAAAAATTGATAGCCATGAAATAATTTCCAAGAGAAGGACACGCATAGATTCAGAAAACCAATTTATGTTTAACCAAATGGAAAGGTGTAAGGAATATATGAATTAGGATATGGGAGTTAACAGACATGTACTAATACGTATGAAATATATAATCACAAAACACCTATGGAATACGAAGAGAGGTCTACTCAACACTCTATAATACCATACACGGGAGAGGCTCCAAAGAGGAATAGACAGATACATTGATAGCATGAACCAGAAACTGTACACATAGGAGACTCTACATTTTTATCAAATTTGCTCTGATAATTAAAAAAAATTAAATTTACAAACAAAAATATCTAGGAGATATAATCTCTTGGGGGTTTGTGCTGGCACATTCTACTCGAATTTGCAGCTTATTAACACGATTTCCAGGAAAGCTCTGTTGCCCCAAATCCCACAGCTGGAAATGGAGAAATGCTGCCGCCTTGTGGCCGTTTCCCACAAGAGCGGCTTTAAACCCACAGCTAATGGTCACTTAACTTTCTCAAGGACTCAGGGCTGTAAAGGTCACCTGCCGTCAAAAAATGTCCTGAGGTAGGGAACGGCCAAAGTATTCAAAACTGGCAAAGTTTTCAAGGAGATAGTATGGAGGGGTAAGTTTTACTCACTCATTTTCAAAAAAGAAGAAAATGGATAAAAGCTCAACATCAGGAATTATTTGACTCATGCAAATCTAACCTCCAAAAAGGTTTCAAATCACACATGTCTACTATCATCAGACAAAGTCTACAAACAATAAATGCTGAAGGGGTTATAGAGAACTGTGTACCCTTATCTGCTGGTGGGATGTAAAGTGGTAAGAGCTAATAATGGGAACAGAAAGGAGCTGCGTTTACAAGTAAAAATTGAGCCCCCATTCCATTCAGCAGACCCACCGCTGAGCCTCTCACCTGAGAAGTCCAGAGTCGAGAAGGCACAGGCTTCAACAGCTGCACTGCAGGAATTTTCACAGTAGCCAAGACACGGAAGCATCCAAAATGTCCATCACCACATGAATGGATAAAGAAGTGGTCCGTGTACACAATGGAATATGACCCATGGAAAACGATGAAACACTGCTCTCTGAGGCACCATAGATGAGCCTAGAGATAATCACAGAACATGAGGTAAGTAGGAAAGCAAAAGACATATCCTATGATATCACTTATAGGCTTTATCTAACAACTGACGCAAATGAACATATTTCCACAGTGAAAGACACTCACAGACTTAGAAAACAAACTATGCTTATCTAAAAGGAAAGGTGGTGGGAATAAAAAATTAAGATTAGGGTTACCATACGTGTACAAATACCTATTAAATACATATATCAAAAAGACCGACCATAGAGCAAGGGTGGTCTATGGAAAACTCTGTTATAATTTACATGGGAATTGGGTCTGTACATGAATATATATATATATATATATATATATATATATATATATATATATATATATATATATATATATATGTATTGTACAAATGAACCAGATTGTGTACACATAGGACAAACAATATCCTATTCATTACACCTAGTTAAAAAATTGAAACAACGAAGAAAAGTAATGTGACATCAACTTATAGGGGTTTTTCCTGGCACATTCCATTGTAATTTACAACCTAGGAACAGGACTTCCAGAAAGGCTCTGCTGCCCTAGTAACCAGATTTGGCAATGGAGAAATGATGCCGCCTTGTGGCCGTTTCCCACAACAGCAGCTTTAATCCCAGTTCTACTGGTCACTAAATATTCACACTCATTGCATGCCTGTAAATGACACCTGCCCTCAAAAAAAATCCTGGGTTCGAATATCGACCAAAAAATCCAAAATCGGGCCTCCTTCCAAGAAGACAATTTCAATAGGATTATTGTACTCACCGTTTTTTTCTGTTTTTGTTTAACAGAAATTTAAAATGTTGTGTGGAAAGCTGAACATTAGGAATAACTAAAGACATGCAAATCCAAATTACAAAAACCTATCAGCTCACACCAGTCAGAATGGCCATCAGCAAAAATTCTGCAAAAAATAAATGCTGAAGCTTTTGTGGAGAAGTGCCTACCCTTGGTTCAACGTGGGACATGGTAAGAGCCAGTAATGAAAACACAAAGGAGGTGCCTTGAAAAGATAAGTATGGAGCTACCATTCAATCAAGCATACCCACAGCTTGGCCTATCGCCTGAGAGTATAAGAATCAAAAAGTCACAGGCTGGGCTTCACTGGTGGCGCAGTGGTTGAGAATCTGCCTGCCGATGCAGGGGACACGGGTTCATGTGCCCATCCAAGAAGATCCAACATGGCGCAAAGCGGCTGGTCCCGTGTGCTATGGCTGCTGGGCCTGCACGTCCGGAGCCTTTGCTCCGCAAAGGGAGAGGCCACGGCCGTGAGAGGCCCACATACCGCAAACAAACAAACAAACAAACAAAAAGACACAGCCTGGCAATCCTTCACTACAGCAATATGTACCATAGCCAACACTTGGAAGCAACGAAAATGTCCATCAACAGAGGAATGCACAAAGAAGAAGTGTTCCATGTACACAATGGAATATGTCTCCAAAAAAATATAAATTCCTTTAGAAATCAAACATATGTAAGGGGACATCAGCAAGTGTGGGTTTATCTGGGCACATTGCACACTAATTTATAAGCGAGGAACACCACTGCTAGGAAGGTCTGTTTCCCTAGTTACCAGATTGGCAAAGCAGAAATGGTGCCGCCCTCTCGCCATTACCTGCAACAGCAGGTATAAAACCTGTGCTAAGGGTCACTTCATATGCACCAGTACTGGAGGGCTGTAAATGAAACTTGCCCTCAAAATGGCTTGAGGGAGGTAAAGGACAAAATATTTCAAAATGTCATACATACTTCAAGAAAACAATTTGAAGAGGTAAGCTGTACTCTCAATTGGAAGAAAAAAAGGACATGCCAGAAAGTTCAATTTCAAGGGATTATGAGACACATGCAAATCCAAGCACAAAGAAGTATCAGCTCACACTAGTCAGAGTAAACATCAGCAAAAAATCTACAAAGAATAAATGCTGAAGGTGTTGTGGAGAAGTGCATACCCTCACATTTAAGTGGGACATAACCTAGTAAGTGCCACTAATGAGAACAGAGTGGAGGTGCCTTTACAAGGAAAACATTTTGCTACCATGTGATCCAGGAGGCCCACTCCTGGGCCTATAACCTAAGAAGACAGAATTGGAAAGACACAGGCAGGCAAATGCGCATTGCCGCAGTTATTACAATAGCCAAGACATGGAAGCAACCAAAATGTCCATCAACAGATGAGTGGACAAAGATGAACTGGTGCATGTATAGATGGAAAATTAGCCAAGTAGAAAAAGAACACAATGCCATGGGCAGCACCGTAGATGAGTCTAGAGGTAATCACGCAACTTGTAGAAAGTCAGAAAGAGTAAGACACATATCGTATGATATCACTTATAGGTGTTACCTAAAAGTTGATACCAGTGAAGATATTTCCACAGAGAAGGGCAATCACAGATTCATTAAACAAACTTATGGCTCACCAATGGAAAGGTGTGAGGATTGGATACATTAGGATATTGGTGTAAAGAGACACATACCAACACAAGTGAAATATATAATCACCAAAGACCTACGGGATACCAAGAGAAGACTACTCAACATTCTGCCATAATGTACATGGGAAAAGGATCCCAGGAAGAACAGACATATGTATTTGTGTAAAAGAACCACATCTTGCACACCTAGAAGAAGCCAAACATTGTAATCAAACATGCTGTGATAAAATATAAAAATTAAATTACAAAAATGAACAAGAAGTAGTGAGACATAAACTTAAGAGGCTTTTTCCTGGCACATTCCATTCTAAATTACAACCTAGAACACAACTTCCATTGAGGCTTTGTTACCCTAGTAACCAGATTTGGTAAAGGAGAACTGCTGCCACCTTGTGGCCGTTTCACACAACAGCAGATTTAATCCAAGGGCTAATGGTCAGTTGATATTCAAAATAATTGCAGGTCTGTAAATGACACCTGCCCTGAAAACAAATCCTGGGGTCGTATATCAACAAAAAATTCAAAAGACATCCACTTTTCAAAACGACAGTTTCAAAAGGCATATTTTATGCACATTTGTCTTCTCTTTCCTTTTCTTTCTTTCTTTTGTTAAGAAAACAGGAATGGAAAAAGGCTGAACATCAGGAATTAATAAAGACATGCAAATCCATTGTATAAAAACGTTCACCTGACAGCCGTTAGAATGATCATCAGCAAAAAAAAGTCCACAAAGAATAAATGCGGGCCTCCCTGGTGGCGCAGTGGTTGAGAGTCCGCCTGCCGATGCAGGGGATACGGGTTCGTGCCCCGGTCTGGGAGGATCCCATATGCCACGTAGCGGCTGGGCCCGTGAGCCACGGCTGCTGGGCCTGCGCATCCGGAGCCTGTGCTCGGCAACAGGGGAGGCCACAACAGTGAGAGGCCCGCATACCGCAAAAAAAAAAAGAATAAATGCTGCATGGGTTTTAGAGAAGAGCCTACACTTTAGCGGCTGGTGGGATGTAACCTGGTAACAGCGAGTAGTGAGAACAGAACGGTGGTGTGTTTAAGAGTAAACATTGAGATACCATGTGATCTGGTAGGCCCACTGTTGGCCTATCACCTGAGTAGACCAGAATCAAAAAGACACAGGCTGAAATCCCTGCACTGTAGCAACATGTACCATGGTCAAGACCTGGAAGAAACAAAAATGTCCATCAACAGAAAAATGCACCAAGAAGATGTCATCCATGTACAAAATGGAATATTAGCCATGGAAAAGCATGGTGCAGTGCCGTTGGCACCACCATAGAAAGATCTAGAGATAATCACCCAACTTGAAGTAAGAAGGAAACCAAAAGACAGACATCCTATGGCATCACTTATAGGTGTTACCTAAAAATTGATAGCCATGAAATAATTTCCAAGAGAAGGACACGCATAGATTCAGAAAACCAATTTATGTTTAACCAAATGAAAAGGTGTAAGGAATATATGAATTAGGATATGGGAGTTAACAGACATGTACTAATACGTATGAAATATATAATCACAAAACACCTATGGAATACGAAGAGAGGTCTACTCAACACTCTATAATACCATACACGGGAGAGGCTCCAAAGAGGAATAGACAGATACATTGATAGCATGAACCAGAAACTGTACACATAGGAGACTCTACATTTTTATCAAATTTGCTCTGATAATTAAAAAAAATTAAATTTACAAACAAAAATATCTAGGAGATATAATCTCTTGGGGGTTTGTGCTGGCACATTCTACTCGAATTTGCAGCTTATTAACACGATTTCCAGGAAAGCTCTGTTGCCCCAAATCCCACAGCTGGAAATGGAGAAATGCTGCCGCCTTGTGGCCGTTTCCCACAAGAGCGGCTTTAAACCCACAGCTAATGGTCACTTAACTTTCTCAAGGACTCAGGGCTGTAAAGGTCACCTGCCGTCAAAAAATGTCCTGAGGTAGGGAACGGCCAAAGTATTCAAAACTGGCAAAGTTTTCAAGGAGATAGTATGGAGGGGTAAGTTTTACTCACTCATTTTCAAAAAAGAAGAAAATGGATAAAAGCTCAACATCAGGAATTATTTGACTCATGCAAATCTAACCTCCAAAAAGGTTTCAAATCACACATGTCTACTATCATCAGACAAAGTCTACAAACAATAAATGCTGAAGGGGTTATAGAGAACTGTGTACCCTTATCTGCTGGTGGGATGTAAAGTGGTAAGAGCTAATAATGGGAACAGAAAGGAGCTGCGTTTACAAGTAAAAATTGAGCCCCCATTCCATTCAGCAGACCCACCGCTGAGCCTCTCACCTGAGAAGTCCAGAGTCGAGAAGGCACAGGCTTCAACAGCTGCACTGCAGGAATTTTCACAGTAGCCAAGACACGGAAGCATCCAAAATGTCCATCACCACATGAATGGATAAAGAAGTGGTCCGTGTACACAATGGAATATGACCCATGGAAAACGATGAAACACTGCTCTCTGAGGCACCATAGATGAGCCTAGAGATAATCACAGAACATGAGGTAAGTAGGAAAGCAAAAGACATATCCTATGATATCACTTATAGGCTTTATCTAACAACTGACGCAAATGAACATATTTCCACAGTGAAAGACACTCACAGACTTAGAAAACAAACTATGCTTATCTAAAAGGAAAGGTGGTGGGAATAAAAAATTAAGATTAGGGTTACCATACGTGTACAAATACCTATTAAATACATATATCAAAAAGACCGACCATAGAGCAAGGGTGGTCTATGGAAAACTCTGTTATAATTTACATGGGAATTGGGTCTGTACATGAATATATATATATATATATATATATATATATATATATATATATATATATATTGTACAAATGAACCAGATTGTGTACACATAGGACAAACAATATCCTATTCATTACACCTAGTTAAAAAATTGAAACAACGAAGAAAAGTAATGTGACATAAACTTATAGGGGTTTTTCCTGGCACATTCCATTGTAATTTACAACCTAGGAACAGGACTTCCAGAAAGGCTCTGCTGCCCTAGTAACCAGATTTGGCAATGGAGAAATGATGCCGCCTTGTGGCCGTTTCCCACAACAGCAGCTTTAATCCCAGTTCTACTGGTCACTAAATATTCACACTCATTGCATGCCTGTAAATGACACCTGCCCTCAAAAAAAATCCTGGGTTCGAATATCGACCAAAAAATCCAAAATCGGGCCTCCTTCCAAGAAGACAATTTCAATAGGATTATTGTACTCACCGTTTTTTTCTGTTTTTGTTTAACAGAAATTTAAAATGTTGTGTGGAAAGCTGAACATTAGGAATAACTAAAGACATGCAAATCCAAATTACAAAAACCTATCAGCTCACACCAGTCAGAATGGCCATCAGCAAAAATTCTGCAAAAAATAAATGCTGAAGCTTTTGTGGAGAAGTGCCTACCCTTGGTTCAACGTGGGACATGGTAAGAGCCAGTAATGAAAACACAAAGGAGGTGCCTTGAAAAGATAAGTATGGAGCTACCATTCAATCAAGCATACCCACAGCTTGGCCTATCGCCTGAGAGTATAAGAATCAAAAAGTCACAGGCTGGGCTTCACTGGTGGCGCAGTGGTTGAGAATCTGCCTGCCGATGCATGGGACACGGGTTCATGTGCCCAGCCAAGAAGATCCAACATGGCGCAAAGCGGCTGGTCCCGTGTGCTATGGCTGCTGGGCCTGCACGTCTGGAGCCTTTGCTCCGCAAAGGGAGAGGCCACGGCCGTGAGAGGCCCACATACCGCAAACAAACAAACAAACAAACAAAAAGACACAGCCTGGCAATCCTTCACTACAGCAATATGTACCATAGCCAACACTTGGAAGCAACGAAAATGTCCATCAACAGAGGAATGCACAAAGAAGAAGTGTTCCATGTACACAATGGAATATGTCTCCAAAAAAATATAAATTCCTTTAGAAATCAAACATATGTAAGGGGACATCAGCAAGTGTGGGTTTATCTGGGCACATTGCACACTAATTTATAAGCGAGGAACACCACTGCTAGGAAGGTCTGTTTCCCTAGTTACCAGATTGGCAAAGCAGAAATGGTGCCGCCCTCTCGCCATTACCTGCAACAGCAGGTATAAAACCTGTGCTAAGGGTCACTTCATATGCACCAGTACTGGAGGGCTGTAAATGAAACTTGCCCTCAAAATGGCTTGAGGGAGGTAAAGGACAAAATATTTCAAAATGTCATACATACTTCAAGAAAACAATTTGAAGAGGTAAGCTGTACTCTCAATTGGAAGAAAAAAAGGACATGCCAGAAAGTTCAATTTCAAGGGATTATGAGACACATGCAAATCCAAGCACAAAGAAGTATCAGCTCACACTAGTCAGAGTAAACATCAGCAAAAAATCTACAAAGAATAAATGCTGAAGGTGTTGTGGAGAAGTGCATACCCTCACATTTAAGTGGGACATAACCTAGTAAGTGCCACTAATGAGAACAGAGTGGAGGTGCCTTTACAAGGAAAACATTTTGCTACCATGTGATCCAGGAGGCCCACTCCTGGGCCTATAACCTAAGAAGACAGAATTGGAAAGACACAGGCAGGCAAATGCGCATTGCCGCAGTTATTACAATAGCCAAGACATGGAAGCAACCAAAATGTCCATCAACAGATGAGTGGACAAAGATGAACTGGTGCATGTATAGATGGAAAATTAGCCAAGTAGAAAAAGAACACAATGCCATGGGCAGCACCGTAGATGAGTCTAGAGGTAATCACGCAACTTGTAGAAAGTCAGAAAGAGTAAGACACATATCGTATGATATCACTTATAGGTGTTACCTAAAAGTTGATACCAGTGAAGATATTTCCACAGAGAAGGGCAATCACAGATTCATTAAACAAACTTATGGCTCACCAATGGAAAGGTGTGAGGATTGGATACATTAGGATATTGGTGTAAAGAGACACATACCAACACAAGTGAAATATATAATCACCAAAGACCTACGGGATACCAAGAGAAGACTACTCAACATTCTGCCATAACGTACATGGGAAAAGGATCCCAGGAAGAACAGACATATGTATTTGTGTAAAAGAACCACATCTTGCACACCTAGAAGAAGCCAAACATTGTAATCAAACATGCTGTGATAAAATATAAAAATTAAATTACAAAAATGAACAAGAAGTAGTGAGACATAAACTTAAGGGGCTTTTTCCTGGCACATTCCATTCTAAATTACAACCTAGAACACAACTTCCATTGAGGCTTTGTTACCCTAGTAACCAGATTTGGTAAAGGAGAACTGCTGCCACCTTGTGGCCGTTTCACACAACAGCAGATTTAATCCAAGGGCTAATGGTCAGTTGATATTCAAAATAATTGCAGGCCTGTAAATGACACCTGCCCTGAAAACAAATCCTGGGGTCGTATATCAACAAAAAATTCAAAAGACATCCACTTTTCAAAACGACAGTTTCAAAAGGCATATTTTATGCACATTTGTCTTCTCTTTCCTTTTCTTTCTTTCTTTTGTTAAGAAAACAGGAATGGAAAAAGGCTGAACATCAGGAATTAATAAAGACATGCAAATCCATTGTATAAAAACGTTCACCTGACAGCCGACAGAATGATCATCAGCAAAAAAAAGTCCACAAAGAATAAATGCGGGCCTCCCTGGTGGCGCAGTGCTTGAGAGTCCGCCTGCCGATGCAGGGGATACGGGTTCGTGCCCCGGTCTGGGAGGATCCCATATGCCACGTAGCGGCTGGGCCCGTGAGCCACGGCTGCTGGGCCTGCGCATCCGGAGCCTGTGCTCGGCAACAGGGGAGGCCACAACAGTGAGAGGCCCGCATACCGCAAAAAAAAAAAAGAATAAATGCTGCATGGGTTTTAGAGAAGAGCCTACACTTTAGCGGCTGGTGGGATGTAACCTGGTAACAGCGAGTAGTGAGAACAGAACGGTGGTGTGTTTAAGAGTAAACATTGAGATACCATGTGATCTGGTAGGCCCACTGTTGGCCTATCACCTGAGTAGACCAGAATCAAAAAGACACAGGCTGAAATCCCTGCACTGTAGCAACATGTACCATGGTCAAGACCTGGAAGAAACAAAAATGTCCATCAACAGAAAAATGCACCAAGAAGATGTCATCCATGTACAAAATGGAATATTAGCCATGGAAAAGCATGGTGCAGTGCCGTTGGCACCACCATAGAAAGATCTAGAGATAATCACCCAACTTGAAGTAAGAAGGAAACCAAAAGACAGACATCCTATGGCATCACTTATAGGTGTTACCTAAAAATTGATAGCCATGAAATAATTTCCAAGAGAAGGACACGCATAGATTCAGAAAACCAATTTATGTTTAACCAAATGGAAAGGTGTAAGGAATATATGAATTAGGATATGGGAGTTAACAGACATGTACTAATACGTATGAAATATATAATCACAAAACACCTATGGAATACGAAGAGAGGTCTACTCAACACTCTATAATACCATACACGGGAGAGGCTCCAAAGAGGAATAGACAGATACATTGATAGCATGAACCAGAAACTGTACACATAGGAGACTCTACATTTTTATCAAATTTGCTCTGATAATTAAAAAAAATTACATTTACAAACAAAAATATCTAGGAGATATAATCTCTTGGGGGTTTGTGCTGGCACATTCTACTCGAATTTGCAGCTTATTAACACGATTTCCAGGAAAGCTCTGTTGCCCCAAATCCCACAGCTGGAAATGGAGAAATGCTGCCGCCTTGTGGCCGTTTCCCACAAGAGCGGCTTTAAACCCACAGCTAATGGTCACTTAACTTTCTCAAGGACTCAGGGCTGTAAAGGTCACCTGCCGTCAAAAAATGTCCTGAGGTAGGGAACGGCCAAAGTATTCAAAACTGGCAAAGTTTTCAAGGAGATAGTATGGAGGGGTAAGTTTTACTCACTCATTTTCAAAAAAGAAGAAAATGGATAAAAGCTCAACATCAGGAATTATTTGACTCATGCAAATCTAACCTCCAAAAAGGTTTCAAATCACACATGTCTACTATCATCAGACAAAGTCTACAAACAATAAATGCTGAAGGGGTTATAGAGAACTGTGTACCCTTATCTGCTGGTGGGATGTAAAGTGGTAAGAGCTAATAATGGGAACAGAAAGGAGCTGCGTTTACAAGTAAAAATTGAGCCCCCATTCCATTCAGCAGACCCACCGCTGAGCCTCTCACCTGAGAAGTCCAGAGTCGAGAAGGCACAGGCTTCAACAGCTGCACTGCAGGAATTTTCACAGTAGCCAAGACACGGAAGCATCCAAAATGTCCATCACCACATGAATGGATAAAGAAGTGGTCCGTGTACACAATGGAATATGACCCATGGAAAACGATGAAACACTGCTCTCTGAGGCACCATAGATGAGCCTAGAGATAATCACAGAACATGAGGTAAGTAGGAAAGCAAAAGACATATCCTATGATATCACTTATAGGCTTTATCTAACAACTGACGCAAATGAACATATTTCCACAGTGAAAGACACTCACAGACTTAGAAAACAAACTATGCTTATCTAAAAGGAAAGGTGGTGGGAATAAAAAATTAAGATTAGGGTTACCATACGTGTACAAATACCTATTAAATACATATATCAAAAAGACCGACCATAGAGCAAGGGTGGTCTATGGAAAACTCTGTTATAATTTACATGGGAATTGGGTCTGTACATGAATATATATATATATATATATATATATATATATATATATATATATATATATATATATGTATTGTACAAATGAACCAGATTGTGTACACATAGGACAAACAATATCCTATTCATTACACCTAGTTAAAAAATTGAAACAACGAAGAAAAGTAATGTGACATAAACTTATAGGGGTTTTTCCTGGCACATTCCATTGTAATTTACAACCTAGGAACAGGACTTCCAGAAAGGCTCTGCTGCCCTAGTAACCAGATTTGGCAATGGAGAAATGATGCCGCCTTGTGGCCGTTTCCCACAACAGCAGCTTTAATCCCAGTTCTACTGGTCACTAAATATTCACACTCATTGCATGCCTGTAAATGACACCTGCCCTCAAAAAAAATCCTGGGTTCGAATATCGACCAAAAAATCCAAAATCGGGCCTCCTTCCAAGAAGACAATTTCAATAGGATTATTGTACTCACCGTTTTTTTCTGTTTTTGTTTAACAGAAATTTAAAATGTTGTGTGGAAAGCTGAACATTAGGAATAACTAAAGACATGCAAATCCAAATTACAAAAACCTATCAGCTCACACCAGTCAGAATGGCCATCAGCAAAAATTCTGCAAAAAATAAATGCTGAAGCTTTTGTGGAGAAGTGCCTACCCTTGGTTCAACGTGGGACATGGTAAGAGCCAGTAATGAAAACACAAAGGAGGTGCCTTGAAAAGATAAGTATGGAGCTACCATTCAATCAAGCATACCCACAGCTTGGCCTATCGCCTGAGAGTATAAGAATCAAAAAGTCACAGGCTGGGCTTCACTGGTGGCGCAGTGGTTGAGAATCTGCCTGCCGATGCAGGGGACACGGGTTCATGTGCCCAGCCAAGAAGATCCAACATGGCGCAAAGCGGCTGGTCCCGTGTGCTATGGCTGCTGGGCCTGCACGTCCGGAGCCTTTGCTCCGCAAAGGGAGAGGCCACGGCCGTGAGAGGCCCACATACCGCAAACAAACAAACAAACAAACAGAAAGACACAGCCTGGCAATCCTTCACTACAGCAATATGTACCATAGCCAACACTTGGAAGCAACGAAAATGTCCATCCACAGAGGAATGCACAAAGAAGAAGTGTTCCATGTACACAATGGAATATGTCTCCAAAAAAATATAAATTCCTTTAGAAATCAAACATATGTAAGGGGACATCAGCATTTGTGGGTTTATCCGGGCACATTGCACACTAATTTATAAGCGAGGAACACCACTGCTAGGAAGGTCTGTTTCCCTAGTTACCAGATTGGCAAAGCAGAAATGGTGCCGCCCTCTCGCCATTACCTGCAACAGCAGGTATAAAACCTGTGCTAAGGGTCACTTCATATGCACCAGTACTGGAGGGCTGTAAATGAAACTTGCCCTCAAAATGGCTTGAGGGAGGTAAAGGACAAAATATTTCAAAATGTCATACATACTTCAAGAAAACAATTTGAAGAGGTAAGCTGTACTCTCAATTGGAAGAAAAAAAGGACATGCCAGAAAGTTCAATTTCAAGGGATTATGAGACACATGCAAATCCAAGCACAAAGAAGTATCAGCTCACACTAGTCAGAGTAAACATCAGCAAAAAATCTACAAAGAATAAATGCTGAAGGTGTTGTGGAGAAGTGCATACCCTCACATTTAAGTGGGACATAACCTAGTAAGTGCCACTAATGAGAACAGAGTGGAGGTGCCTTTACAAGGAAAACATTTTGCTACCATGTGATCCAGGAGGCCCACTCCTGGGCCTATAACCTAAGAAGACAGAATTGGAAAGACACAGGCAGGCAAATGCGCATTGCCGCAGTTATTACAATAGCCAAGACATGGAAGCAACCAAAATGTCCATCAACAGATGAGTGGACAAAGATGAACTGGTGCATGTATAGATGGAAAATTAGCCAAGTAGAAAAAGAACACAATGCCATGGGCAGCACCGTAGATGAGTCTAGAGGTAATCACGCAACTTGTAGAAAGTCAGAAAGAGTAAGACACATATCGTATGATATCACTTATAGGTGTTACCTAAAAGTTGATACCAGTGAAGATATTTCCACAGAGAAGGGCAATCACAGATTCATTAAACAAACTTATGGCTCACCAATGGAAAGGTGTGAGGATTGGATACATTAGGATATTGGTGTAAAGAGACACATACCAACACAAGTGAAATATATAATCACCAAAGACCTACGGGATACCAAGAGAAGACTACTCAACATTCTGCCATAACGTACATGGGAAAAGGATCCCAGGAAGAACAGACATATGTATTTGTGTAAAAGAACCACATCTTGCACACCTAGAAGAAGCCAAACATTGTAATCAAACATGCTGTGATAAAATATAAAAATTAAATTACAAAAATGAACAAGAAGTAGTGAGACATAAACTTAAGAGGCTTTTTCCTGGCACATTCCATTCTAAATTACAACCTAGAACACAACTTCCATTGAGGCTTTGTTACCCTAGTAACCAGATTTGGTAAAGGAGAACTGCTGCCACCTTGTGGCCGTTTCACACAACAGCAGATTTAATCCAAGGGCTAATGGTCAGTTGATATTCAAAATAATTGCAGGCCTGTAAATGACACCTGCCCTGAAAACAAATCCTGGGGTCGTATATCAACAAAAAATTCAAAAGACATCCACTTTTCAAAACGACAGTTTCAAAAGGCATATTTTATGCACATTTGTCTTCTCTTTCCTTTTCTTTCTTTCTTTTGTTAAGAAAACAGGAATGGAAAAAGGCTGAACATCAGGAATTAATAAAGACATGCAAATCCATTGTATAAAAACGTTCACCTGACAGCCGACAGAATGATCATCAGCAAAAAAAAGTCCACAAAGAATAAATGCGGGCCTCCCTGGTGGCGCAGTGGTTGAGAGTCCGCCTGCCGATGCAGGGGATACGGGTTCGTGCCCCGGTCTGGGAGGATCCCATATGCCACGTAGCGGCTGGGCCCGTGAGCCACGGCTGCTGGGCCTGCGCATCCGGAGCCTGTGCTCGGCAACAGGGGAGGCCACAACAGTGAGAGGCCCGCATACCGCAAAAAAAAAAAAGAATAAATGCTGCATGGGTTTTAGAGAAGAGCCTACACTTTAGCGGCTGGTGGGATGTAACCTGGTAACAGCGAGTAGTGAGAACAGAACGGTGGTGTGTTTAAGAGTAAACATTGAGATACCATGTGATCTGGTAGGCCCACTGTTGGCCTATCACCTGAGTAGACCAGAATCAAAAAGACACAGGCTGAAATCCCTGCACTGTAGCAACATGTACCATGGTCAAGACCTGGAAGAAACAAAAATGTCCATCAACAGAAAAATGCACCAAGAAGATGTCATCCATGTACAAAATGGAATATTAGCCATGGAAAAGCATGGTGCAGTGCCGTTGGCACCACCATAGAAAGATCTAGAGATAATCACCCAACTTGAAGTAAGAAGGAAACCAAAAGACAGACATCCTATGGCATCACTTATAGGTGTTACCTAAAAATTGATAGCCATGAAATAATTTCCAAGAGAAGGACACGCATAGATTCAGAAAACCAATTTATGTTTAACCAAATGGAAAGGTGTAAGGAATATATGAATTAGGATATGGGAGTTAACAGACATGTACTAATACGTATGAAATATATAATCACAAAACACCTATGGAATACGAAGAGAGGTCTACTCAACACTCTATAATACCATACACGGGAGAGGCTCCAAAGAGGAATAGACAGATACATTGATAGCATGAACCAGAAACTGTACACATAGGAGACTCTACATTTTTATCAAATTTGCTCTGATAATTAAAAAAAATTACATTTACAAACAAAAATATCTAGGAGATATAATCTCTTGGGGGTTTGTGCTGGCACATTCTACTCGAATTTGCAGCTTATTAACACGATTTCCAGGAAAGCTCTGTTGCCCCAAATCCCACAGCTGGAAATGGAGAAATGCTGCCGCCTTGTGGCCGTTTCCCACAAGAGCGGCTTTAAACCCACAGCTAATGGTCACTTAACTTTCTCAAGGACTCAGGGCTGTAAAGGTCACCTGCCGTCAAAAAATGTCCTGAGGTAGGGAACGGCCAAAGTATTCAAAACTGGCAAAGTTTTCAAGGAGATAGTATGGAGGGGTAAGTTTTACTCACTCATTTTCAAAAAAGAAGAAAATGGATAAAAGCTCAACATCAGGAATTATTTGACTCATGCAAATCTAACCTCCAAAAAGGTTTCAAATCACACATGTCTACTATCATCAGACAAAGTCTACAAACAATAAATGCTGAAGGGGTTATAGAGAACTGTGTACCCTTATCTGCTGGTGGGATGTAAAGTGGTAAGAGCTAATAATGGGAACAGAAAGGAGCTGCGTTTACAAGTAAAAATTGAGCCCCCATTCCATTCAGCAGACCCACCGCTGAGCCTCTCACCTGAGAAGTCCAGAGTCGAGAAGGCACAGGCTTCAACAGCTGCACTGCAGGAATTTTCACAGTAGCCAAGACACGGAAGCATCCAAAATGTCCATCACCACATGAATGGATAAAGAAGTGGTCCGTGTACACAATGGAATATGACCCATGGAAAACGATGAAACACTGCTCTCTGAGGCACCATAGATGAGCCTAGAGATAATCACAGAACATGAGGTAAGTAGGAAAGCAAAAGACATATCCTATGATATCACTTATAGGCTTTATCTAACAACTGACGCAAATGAACATATTTCCACAGTGAAAGACACTCACAGACTTAGAAAACAAACTATGCTTATCTAAAAGGAAAGGTGGTGGGAATAAAAAATTAAGATTAGGGTTACCATACGTGTACAAATACCTATTAAATACATATATCAAAAAGACCGACCATAGAGCAAGGGTGGTCTATGGAAAACTCTGTTATAATTTACATGGGAATTGGGTCTGTACATGAATATATATATATATATATATATATATATATATATATATGTATTGTACAAATGAACCAGATTGTGTACACATAGGACAAACAATATCCTATTCATTACACCTAGTTAAAAAATTGAAACAACGAAGAAAAGTAATGTGACATAAACTTATAGGGGTTTTTCCTGGCACATTCCATTGTAATTTACAACCTAGGAACAGGACTTCCAGAAAGGCTCTGCTGCCCTAGTAACCAGATTTGGCAATGGAGAAATGATGCCGCCTTGTGGCCGTTTCCCACAACAGCAGCTTTAATCCCAGTTCTACTGGTCACTAAATATTCACACTCATTGCATGCCTGTAAATGACACCTGCCCTCAAAAAAAATCCTGGGTTCGAATATCGACCAAAAAATCCAAAATCGGGCCTCCTTCCAAGAAGACAATTTCAATAGGATTATTGTACTCACCGTTTTTTTCTGTTTTTGTTTAACAGAAATTTAAAATGTTGTGTGGAAAGCTGAACATTAGGAATAACTAAAGACATGCAAATCCAAATTACAAAAACCTATCAGCTCACACCAGTCAGAATGGCCATCAGCAAAAATTCTGCAAAAAATAAATGCTGAAGCTTTTGTGGAGAAGTGCCTACCCTTGGTTCAACGTGGGACATGGTAAGAGCCAGTAATGAAAACACAAAGGAGGTGCCTTGAAAAGATAAGTATGGAGCTACCATTCAATCAAGCATACCCACAGCTTGGCCTATCGCCTGAGAGTATAAGAATCAAAAAGTCACAGGCTGGGCTTCACTGGTGGCGCAGTGGTTGAGAATCTGCCTGCCGATGCATGGGACACGGGTTCATGTGCCCAGCCAAGAAGATCCAACATGGCGCAAAGCGGCTGGTCCCGTGTGCTATGGCTGCTGGGCCTGCACGTCTGGAGCCTTTGCTCCGCAAAGGGAGAGGCCACGGCCGTGAGAGGCCCACATACCGCAAACAAACAAACAAACAAACAAAAAGACACAGCCTGGCAATCCTTCACTACAGCAATATGTACCATAGCCAACACTTGGAAGCAACGAAAATGTCCATCAACAGAGGAATGCACAAAGAAGAAGTGTTCCATGTACACAATGGAATATGTCTCCAAAAAAATATAAATTCCTTTAGAAATCAAACATATGTAAGGGGACATCAGCAAGTGTGGGTTTATCTGGGCACATTGCACACTAATTTATAAGCGAGGAACACCACTGCTAGGAAGGTCTGTTTCCCTAGTTACCAGATTGGCAAAGCAGAAATGGTGCCGCCCTCTCGCCATTACCTGCAACAGCAGGTATAAAACCTGTGCTAAGGGTCACTTCATATGCACCAGTACTGGAGGGCTGTAAATGAAACTTGCCCTCAAAATGGCTTGAGGGAGGTAAAGGACAAAATATTTCAAAATGTCATACATACTTCAAGAAAACAATTTGAAGAGGTAAGCTGTACTCTCAATTGGAAGAAAAAAAGGACATGCCAGAAAGTTCAATTTCAAGGGATTATGAGACACATGCAAATCCAAGCACAAAGAAGTATCAGCTCACACTAGTCAGAGTAAACATCAGCAAAAAATCTACAAAGAATAAATGCTGAAGGTGTTGTGGAGAAGTGCATACCCTCACATTTAAGTGGGACATAACCTAGTAAGTGCCACTAATGAGAACAGAGTGGAGGTGCCTTTACAAGGAAAACATTTTGCTACCATGTGATCCAGGAGGCCCACTCCTGGGCCTATAACCTAAGAAGACAGAATTGGAAAGACACAGGCAGGCAAATGCGCATTGCCGCAGTTATTACAATAGCCAAGACATGGAAGCAACCAAAATGTCCATCAACAGATGAGTGGACAAAGATGAACTGGTGCATGTATAGATGGAAAATTAGCCAAGTAGAAAAAGAACACAATGCCATGGGCAGCACCGTAGATGAGTCTAGAGGTAATCACGCAACTTGTAGAAAGTCAGAAAGAGTAAGACACATATCGTATGATATCACTTATAGGTGTTACCTAAAAGTTGATACCAGTGAAGATATTTCCACAGAGAAGGGCAATCACAGATTCATTAAACAAACTTATGGCTCACCAATGGAAAGGTGTGAGGATTGGATACATTAGGATATTGGTGTAAAGAGACACATACCAACACAAGTGAAATATATAATCACCAAAGACCTACGGGATACCAAGAGAAGACTACTCAACATTCTGCCATAACGTACATGGGAAAAGGATCCCAGGAAGAACAGACATATGTATTTGTGTAAAAGAACCACATCTTGCACACCTAGAAGAAGCCAAACATTGTAATCAAACATGCTGTGATAAAATATAAAAATTAAATTACAAAAATGAACAAGAAGTAGTGAGACATAAACTTAAGGGGCTTTTTCCTGGCACATTCCATTCTAAATTACAACCTAGAACACAACTTCCATTGAGGCTTTGTTACCCTAGTAACCAGATTTGGTAAAGGAGAACTGCTGCCACCTTGTGGCCGTTTCACACAACAGCAGATTTAATCCAAGGGCTAATGGTCAGTTGATATTCAAAATAATTGCAGGCCTGTAAATGACACCTGCCCTGAAAACAAATCCTGGGGTCGTATATCAACAAAAAATTCAAAAGACATCCACTTTTCAAAACGACAGTTTCAAAAGGCATATTTTATGCACATTTGTCTTCTCTTTCCTTTTCTTTCTTTCTTTTGTTAAGAAAACAGGAATGGAAAAAGGCTGAACATCAGGAATTAATAAAGACATGCAAATCCATTGTATAAAAACGTTCACCTGACAGCCGTTAGAATGATCATCAGCAAAAAAAAGTCCACAAAGAATAAATGCGGGCCTCCCTGGTGGCGCAGTGGTTGAGAGTCCGCCTGCCGATGCAGGGGATACGGGTTCGTGCCCCGGTCTGGGAGGATCCCATATGCCACGTAGCGGCTGGGCCCGTGAGCCACGGCTGCTGGGCCTGCGCATCCGGAGCCTGTGCTCGGCAACAGGGGAGGCCACAACAGTGAGAGGCCCGCATACCGCAAAAAAAAAAAGAATAAATGCTGCATGGGTTTTAGAGAAGAGCCTACACTTTAGCGGCTGGTGGGATGTAACCTGGTAACAGCGAGTAGTGAGAACAGAACGGTGGTGTGTTTAAGAGTAAACATTGAGATACCATGTGATCTGGTAGGCCCACTGTTGGCCTATCACCTGAGTAGACCAGAATCAAAAAGACACAGGCTGAAATCCCTGCACTGTAGCAACATGGACCATGGCCAAGACCTGGAAGAAACAAAAATGTCCATCAACAGAAAAATGCACCAAGAAGATGTCATCCATGTACAAAATGGAATATTAGCCATGGAAAAGCATGGTGCAGTGCCGTTGGCACCACCATAGAAAGATCTAGAGATAATCACCCAACTTGAAGTAAGAAGGAAACCAAAAGACAGACATCCTATGGCATCACTTATAGGTGTTACCTAAAAATTGATAGCCATGAAATAATTTCCAAGAGAAGGACACGCATAGATTCAGAAAACCAATTTATGTTTAACCAAATGGAAAGGTGTAAGGAATATATGAATTAGGATATGGGAGTTAACAGACATGTACTAATACGTATGAAATATATAATCACAAAACACCTATGGAATACGAAGAGAGGTCTACTCAACACTCTATAATACCATACACGGGAGAGGCTCCAAAGAGGAATAGACAGATACATTGATAGCATGAACCAGAAACTGTACACATAGGAGACTCTACATTTTTATCAAATTTGCTCTGATAATTAAAAAAAATTACATTTACAAACAAAAATATCTAGGAGATATAATCTCTTGGGGGTTTGTGCTGGCACATTCTACTCGAATTTGCAGCTTATTAACACGATTTCCAGGAAAGCTCTGTTGCCCCAAATCCCACAGCTGGAAATGGAGAAATGCTGCCGCCTTGTGGCCGTTTCCCACAAGAGCGGCTTTAAACCCACAGCTAATGGTCACTTAACTTTCTCAAGGACTCAGGGCTGTAAAGGTCACCTGCCGTCAAAAAATGTCCTGAGGTAGGGAACGGCCAAAGTATTCAAAACTGGCAAAGTTTTCAAGGAGATAGTATGGAGGGGTAAGTTTTACTCACTCATTTTCAAAAAAGAAGAAAATGGATAAAAGCTCAACATCAGGAATTATTTGACTCATGCAAATCTAACCTCCAAAAAGGTTTCAAATCACACATGTCTACTATCATCAGACAAAGTCTACAAACAATAAATGCTGAAGGGGTTATAGAGAACTGTGTACCCTTATCTGCTGGTGGGATGTAAAGTGGTAAGAGCTAATAATGGGAACAGAAAGGAGCTGCGTTTACAAGTAAAAATTGAGCCCCCATTCCATTCAGCAGACCCACCTCTGAGCCTCTCACCTGAGAAGTCCAGAGTCGAGAAGGCACAGGCTTCAACAGCTGCACTGCAGGAATTTTCACAGTAGCCAAGACACGGAAGCATCCAAAATGTCCATCACCACATGAATGGATAAAGAAGTGGTCCGTGTACACAATGGAATATGACCCATGGAAAACGATGAAACACTGCTCTCTGAGGCACCATAGATGAGCCTAGAGATAATCACAGAACATGAGGTAAGTAGGAAAGCAAAAGACATATCCTATGATATCACTTATAGGCGTTATCTAACAACTGACGCAAATGAACATATTTCCACAGTGAAAGACACTCACAGACTTAGAAAACAAACTATGCTTATCTAAAAGGAAAGGTGGTGGGAATAAAAAATTAAGATTAGGGTTACCATACGTGTACAAATACCTATTAAATACATATATCAAAAAGACCGACCATAGAGCAAGGGTGGTCTATGGAAAACTCTGCTATAATTTACATGGGAATTGGGTCTGTACATGAATATATATATATATATATATATATATATATATATATATATATATATATATATGTATGTATGAATATATTGTACAAATGAACCAGATTGTGTACACATAGGACAAACAATATCCTATTCATTACACCTATTTAAAAAATTGAAACAACGAAGAAAAGTAATGTGACATAAACTTATAGGGGTTTTTCCTGGCACATTCCATTGTAATTTACAACCTAGGAACAGGACTTCCAGAAAGGCTCTGCTGCCCTAGTAACCAGATTTGGCAATGGAGAGATGATGCCGCCTTGTGGCCGTTTCCCACAACAGCAGTTTTAATCCCAGTTCTACTGGTCACTAAATATTCACACTCATTGCATGCCTGTAAATGACACCTGCCCTCAAAAAAAATCCTGGGTTCGAATATCGACCAAAAAATCCAAAATCGGGCCTCCTTCCAAGAAGACAATTTCAATAGGATTATTGTACTCACCGTTTTTTTCTGTTTTTGTTTAACAGAAATTTAAAATGTTGTGTGGAAAGCTGAACATTAGGAATAACTAAAGACATGCAAATCCAAATTACAAAAACCTATCAGCTCACACCAGTCAGAATGGCCATCAGCAAAAATTCTGCAAAAAATAAATGCTGAAGGTTTTGTGGAGAAGTGCCTACCCTTGGTTCAACGTGGGACATGGTAAGAGCCAGTAATGAAAACACAAAGGAGGTGCCTTGAAAAGATAAGTATGGAGCTACCATTCAATCAAGCATACCCACAGCTTGGCCTATCGCCTGAGAGTATAAGAATCAAAAAGTCACAGGCTGGGCTTCACTGGTGGCGCAGTGGTTGAGAATCTGCCTGCCGATGCAGGGGACACGGGTTCATGTGCCCATCCAAGAAGATCCAACATGGCGCAAAGCGGCTGGTCCCGTGTGCTATGGCTGCTGGGCCTGCACGTCCGGAGCCTTTGCTCTGCAAAGGGAGAGGCCACGGCCGTGAGAGGCCCACATACCGCAAACAAACAAACAAACAAACAAAAAGACACAGCCTGGCAATCCTTCACTACAGCAATATGTACCATAGCCAACACTTGGAAGCAACGAAAATGTCCATCAACAGAGGAATGCACAAAGAAGAAGTGTTCCATGTACACAATGGAATATGTCTCCAAAAAAATATAAATTCCTTTAGAAATCAAACATATGTAAGGGGACATCAGCATTTGTGGGTTTATCCGGGCACATTGCACACTAATTTATAAGCGAGGAACACCACTGCTAGGAAGGTCTGTTTCCCTAGTTACCAGATTGGCAAAGCAGAAATGGTGCCGCCCTCTCGCCATTACCTGCAACAGCAGGTATAAAACCTGTGCTAAGGGTCACTTCATATGCACCAGTACTGGAGGGCTGTAAATGAAACTTGCCCTCAAAATGGCTTGAGGGAGGTAAAGGACAAAATATTTCAAAATGTCATACATACTTCAAGAAAACAATTTGAAGAGGTAAGCTGTACTCTCAGTTGGAAGAAAAAAAGGACATGCCAGAAAGTTCAATTTCAAGGGATTATGAGACACATGCAAATCCAAGCACAAAGAAGTATCAGCTCACACTAGTCAGAGTAAACATCAGCAAAAAATCTACAAAGAATAAATGCTGAAGGTGTTGTGGAGAAGTGCATACCCTCACATTTAAGTGGGACATAACCTGGTAAGTGCCACTAATGAGAACAGAGTGGAGGTGCCTTTACAAGGAAAACATTTTGCTACCATGTGATCCAGGAGGCCCACTCCTGGGCCTATAACCTAAGAAGACAGAATTGGAAAGACACAGGCAGGCAAATGCGCATTGCCGCAGTTATTACAATAGCCAAGACATGGAAGCAACCAAAATGTCCATCAACAGATGAGTGGACAAAGATGAACTGGTGCATGTATAGATGGAAAATTAGCCAAGTAGAAAAAGAACACAATGCCATGGGCAGCACCGTAGATGAGTCTAGAGGTAATCACGCAACTTGTAGTAAGTCCGAAAGAGTAAGACACATATCGTATGATATCACTTATAGGTGTTACCTAAAAGTTGATACCAGTGAAGATATTTCCACAGAGAAGGGCAATCACAGATTCATTAAACAAACTTATGGCTCACCAATGGAAAGGTGTGAGGATTGGATACATTAGGATATTGGTGTAAAGAGACACATACCAACACAAGTGAAATATATAATCACCAAAGACCTACGGGATACCAAGAGAAGACTACTCAACATTCTGCCATAACGTACATGGGAAAAGGATCCCAGGAAGAACAGACATATGTATTTGTGTAAAAGAACCACATCTTGCACACCTAGAAGAAGCCAAACATTGTAATCAAACATGCTGTGATAAAATATAAAAATTAAATTACAAAAATGAACAAGAAGTAGTGAGACATAAACTTAAGGGGCTTTTTCCTGGCACATTCCATTGTAAATTACAACCTAGAACACAACTTCCATTGAGGCTTTGTTACCCTAGTAACCAGATTTGGTAAAGGAGAACTGCTGCCACCTTGTGGCCGTTTCACACAACAGCAGATTTAATCCAAGGGCTAATGGTCAGTTGATATTCAAAATAATTGCAGGCCTGTAAATGACACCTGCCCTGAAAACAAATCCTGGGGTCGTATATCAACAAAAAATTCAAAAGACATCCACTTTTCAAAACGACAGTTTCAAAAGGCATATTTTATGCACATTTGTCTTCTCTTTCCTTTTCTTTCTTTCTTTTGTTAAGAAAACAGGAATGGAAAAAGGCTGAACATCAGGAATTAATAAAGACATGCAAATCCATTGTATAAAAACGTTCACCTGACAGCCGTTAGAATGATCATCAGCAAAAAAAAGTCCACAAAGAATAAATGCGGGCCTCCCTGGTGGCGCAGTGGTTGAGAGTCCGCCTGCCGATGCAGGGGATACGGGTTCGTGCCCCGGTCTGGGAGGATCCCATATGCCACGTAGCGGCTGGGCCCGTGAGCCACGGCTGCTGGGCCTGCGCATCCGGAGCCTGTGCTCGGCAACAGGGGAGGCCACAACAGTGAGAGGCCCGCATACCGCAAAAAAAAAAAGAATAAATGCTGCATGGGTTTTAGAGAAGAGCCTACACTTTAGCGGCTGGTGGGATGTAACCTGGTAACAGCGAGTAGTGAGAACAGAACGGTGGTGTGTTTAAGAGTAAACATTGAGATACCATGTGATCTGGTAGGCCCACTGTTGGCCTATCACCTGAGTAGACCAGAATCAAAAAGACACAGGCTGAAATCCCTGCACTGTAGCAACATGGACCATGGCCAAGACCTGGAAGAAACAAAAATGTCCATCAACAGAAAAATGCACCAAGAAGATGTCATCCATGTACAAAATGGAATATTAGCCATGGAAAAGCATGGTGCAGTGCCGTTGGCACCACCATAGAAAGATCTAGAGATAATCACCCAACTTGAAGTAAGAAGGAAACCAAAAGACAGACATCCTATGGCATCACTTATAGGTGTTACCTAAAAATTGATAGCCATGAAATAATTTCCAAGAGAAGGACACGCATAGATTCAGAAAACCAATTTATGTTTAACCAAATGGAAAGGTGTAAGGAATATATGAATTAGGATATGGGAGTTAACAGACATGTACTAATACGTATGAAATATATAATCACAAAACACCTATGGAATACGAAGAGAGGTCTACTCAACACTCTATAATACCATACACGGGAGAGGCTCCAAAGAGGAATAGACAGATACATTGATAGCATGAACCAGAAACTGTACACATAGGAGACTCTACATTTTTATCAAATTTGCTCTGATAATTAAAAAAAATTACATTTACAAACAAAAATATCTAGGAGATATAATCTCTTGGGGGTTTGTGCTGGCACATTCTACTCGAATTTGCAGCTTATTAACACGATTTCCAGGAAAGCTCTGTTGCCCCAAATCCCACAGCTGGAAATGGAGAAATGCTGCCGCCTTGTGGCCGTTTCCCACAAGAGCGGCTTTAAACCCACAGCTAATGGTCACTTAACTTTCTCAAGGACTCAGGGCTGTAAAGGTCACCTGCCGTCAAAAAATGTCCTGAGGTAGGGAACGGCCAAAGTATTCAAAACTGGCAAAGTTTTCAAGGAGATAGTATGGAGGGGTAAGTTTTACTCACTCATTTTCAAAAAAGAAGAAAATGGATAAAAGCTCAACATCAGGAATTATTTGACTCATGCAAATCTAACCTCCAAAAAGGTTTCAAATCACACATGTCTACTATCATCAGACAAAGTCTACAAACAATAAATGCTGAAGGGGTTATAGAGAACTGTGTACCCTTATCTGCTGGTGGGATGTAAAGTGGTAAGAGCTAATAATGGGAACAGAAAGGAGCTGCGTTTACAAGTAAAAATTGAGCCCCCATTCCATTCAGCAGACCCACCTCTGAGCCTCTCACCTGAGAAGTCCAGAGTCGAGAAGGCACAGGCTTCAACAGCTGCACTGCAGGAATTTTCACAGTAGCCAAGACACGGAAGCATCCAAAATGTCCATCACCACATGAATGGATAAAGAAGTGGTCCGTGTACACAATGGAATATGACCCATGGAAAACGATGAAACACTGCTCTCTGAGGCACCATAGATGAGCCTAGAGATAATCACAGAACATGAGGTAAGTAGGAAAGCAAAAGACATATCCTATGATATCACTTATAGGCGTTATCTAACAACTGACGCAAATGAACATATTTCCACAGTGAAAGACACTCACAGACTTAGAAAACAAACTATGCTTATCTAAAAGGAAAGGTGGTGGGAATAAAAAATTAAGATTAGGGTTACCATACGTGTACAAATACCTATTAAATACATATATCAAAAAGACCGACCATAGAGCAAGGGTGGTCTATGGAAAACTCTGCTATAATTTACATGGGAATTGGGTCTGTACATGAATATATATATATATATATATATATATATATATATATATATATGTATGTATGAATATATTGTACAAATGAACCAGATTGTGTACACATAGGACAAACAATATCCTATTCATTACACCTATTTAAAAAATTGAAACAACGAAGAAAAGTAATGTGACATAAACTTATAGGGGTTTTTCCTGGCACATTCCATTGTAATTTACAACCTAGGAACAGGACTTCCAGAAAGGCTCTGCTGCCCTAGTAACCAGATTTGGCAATGGAGAGATGAT
Organism: Mesoplodon mirus; assembly: GCF_964341445.2. Classification (NCBI taxonomy): domain Eukaryota; kingdom Metazoa; phylum Chordata; class Mammalia; order Artiodactyla; family Ziphiidae; genus Mesoplodon; species Mesoplodon mirus. The sequence continues at coordinate 491,747 of NW_028295485.1, forward strand.
GCCGCCTTGTGGCCGTTTCCCACAACAGCAGTTTTAATCCCAGTTCTACTGGTCACTAAATATTCACACTCATTGCATGCCTGTAAATGACACCTGCCCTCAAAAAAAATCCTGGGTTCGAATATCGACCAAAAAATCCAAAATCGGGCCTCCTTCCAAGAAGACAATTTCAATAGGATTATTGTACTCACCGTTTTTTTCTGTTTTTGTTTAACAGAAATTTAAAATGTTGTGTGGAAAGCTGAACATTAGGAATAACTAAAGACATGCAAATCCAAATTACAAAAACCTATCAGCTCACACCAGTCAGAATGGCCATCAGCAAAAATTCTGCAAAAAATAAATGCTGAAGGTTTTGTGGAGAAGTGCCTACCCTTGGTTCAACGTGGGACATGGTAAGAGCCAGTAATGAAAACACAAAGGAGGTGCCTTGAAAAGATAAGTATGGAGCTACCATTCAATCAAGCATACCCACAGCTTGGCCTATCGCCTGAGAGTATAAGAATCAAAAAGTCACAGGCTGGGCTTCACTGGTGGCGCAGTGGTTGAGAATCTGCCTGCCGATGCAGGGGACACGGGTTCATGTGCCCATCCAAGAAGATCCAACATGGCGCAAAGCGGCTGGTCCCGTGTGCTATGGCTGCTGGGCCTGCACGTCCGGAGCCTTTGCTCTGCAAAGGGAGAGGCCACGGCCGTGAGAGGCCCACATACCGCAAACAAACAAACAAACAAACAAAAAGACACAGCCTGGCAATCCTTCACTACAGCAATATGTACCATAGCCAACACTTGGAAGCAACGAAAATGTCCATCAACAGAGGAATGCACAAAGAAGAAGTGTTCCATGTACACAATGGAATATGTCTCCAAAAAAATATAAATTCCTTTAGAAATCAAACATATGTAAGGGGACATCAGCATTTGTGGGTTTATCCGGGCACATTGCACACTAATTTATAAGCGAGGAACACCACTGCTAGGAAGGTCTGTTTCCCTAGTTACCAGATTGGCAAAGCAGAAATGGTGCCGCCCTCTCGCCATTACCTGCAACAGCAGGTATAAAACCTGTGCTAAGGGTCACTTCATATGCACCAGTACTGGAGGGCTGTAAATGAAACTTGCCCTCAAAATGGCTTGAGGGAGGTAAAGGACAAAATATTTCAAAATGTCATACATACTTCAAGAAAACAATTTGAAGAGGTAAGCTGTACTCTCAGTTGGAAGAAAAAAAGGACATGCCAGAAAGTTCAATTTCAAGGGATTATGAGACACATGCAAATCCAAGCACAAAGAAGTATCAGCTCACACTAGTCAGAGTAAACATCAGCAAAAAATCTACAAAGAATAAATGCTGAAGGTGTTGTGGAGAAGTGCATACCCTCACATTTAAGTGGGACATAACCTGGTAAGTGCCACTAATGAGAACAGAGTGGAGGTGCCTTTACAAGGAAAACATTTTGCTACCATGTGATCCAGGAGGCCCACTCCTGGGCCTATAACCTAAGAAGACAGAATTGGAAAGACACAGGCAGGCAAATGCGCATTGCCGCAGTTATTACAATAGCCAAGACATGGAAGCAACCAAAATGTCCATCAACAGATGAGTGGACAAAGATGAACTGGTGCATGTATAGATGGAAAATTAGCCAAGTAGAAAAAGAACACAATGCCATGGGCAGCACCGTAGATGAGTCTAGAGGTAATCACGCAACTTGTAGTAAGTCCGAAAGAGTAAGACACATATCGTATGATATCACTTATAGGTGTTACCTAAAAGTTGATACCAGTGAAGATATTTCCACAGAGAAGGGCAATCACAGATTCATTAAACAAACTTATGGCTCACCAATGGAAAGGTGTGAGGATTGGATACATTAGGATATTGGTGTAAAGAGACACATACCAACACAAGTGAAATATATAATCACCAAAGACCTACGGGATACCAAGAGAAGACTACTCAACATTCTGCCATAACGTACATGGGAAAAGGATCCCAGGAAGAACAGACATATGTATTTGTGTAAAAGAACCACATCTTGCACACCTAGAAGAAGCCAAACATTGTAATCAAACATGCTGTGATAAAATATAAAAATTAAATTACAAAAATGAACAAGAAGTAGTGAGACATAAACTTAAGGGGCTTTTTCCTGGCACATTCCATTCTAAATTACAACCTAGAACACAACTTCCATTGAGGCTTTGTTACCCTAGTAACCAGATTTGGTAAAGGAGAACTGCTGCCACCTTGTGGCCGTTTCACACAACAGCAGATTTAATCCAAGGGCTAATGGTCAGTTGATATTCAAAATAATTGCAGGCCTGTAAATGACACCTGCCCTGAAAACAAATCCTGGGGTCGTATATCAACAAAAAATTCAAAAGACATCCACTTTTCAAAACGACAGTTTCAAAAGGCATATTTTATGCACATTTGTCTTCTCTTTCCTTTTCTTTCTTTCTTTTGTTAAGAAAACAGGAATGGAAAAAGGCTGAACATCAGGAATTAATAAAGACATGCAAATCCATTGTACAAAAACGTTCACCTGACAGCCGACAGAATGATCATCAGCAAAAAAAGTCTACAAAGAATAAATGCTGCATGGGTTTTAGAGAAGAGCCTACACTTTAGCGGCTGGTGGGATGTAATCTGGTAACAGCGAGTAGTGAGAACAGAATGGTGGTGTGTTTAAGAGTAAACATTGAGATACCATGTGATCTGGTAGGCCCACTGTTGGCCTATCACCTGAGTAGACCAGAATCAAAAAGACACAGGCTGAAATCCCTGCACTGTAGCAACATGTACCATGGCCAAGACCTGGAAGAAACAAAAATGTCCATCAACAGAAAAATGCACCAAGAAGATGTCATCCATGGACAAAATGGAATATTAGCCATGGAAAAGCATGGTGCAGTGCCGTTGGCACCACCATAGAAAGATCTAGAGATAATCACCCAACTTGAAGTAAGAAGGAAACCAAAAGACAGACATCCTATGGCATCACTTATAGGTGTTACCTAAAAATTGATAGCCATGAAATAATTTCCAAGAGAAGGACACGCATAGATTCAGAAAACCAATTTATGTTTAACCAAATGGAAAGGTGTAAGGAATATATGAATTAGGATATGGGAGTTAACAGACATGTACTAATACGTATGAAATATATAATCACAAAACACCTATGGAATACGAAGAGAGGTCTACTCAACACTCTATAATACCATACACGGGAGAGGCTCCAAAGAGGAATAGACAGATACATTGATAGCATGAACCAGAAACTGTACACATAGGAGACTCTACATTTTTATCAAATTTGCTCTGATAATTAAAAAAAATTACATTTACAAACAAAAATATCTAGGAGATATAATCTCTTGGGGGTTTGTGCTGGCACATTCTACTCGAATTTGCAGCTTATTAACACGATTTCCAGGAAAGCTCTGTTGCCCCAAATCCCACAGCTGGAAATGGAGAAATGCTGCCGCCTTGTGGCCGTTTCCCACAAGAGCGGCTTTAAACCCACAGCTAATGGTCACTTAACTTTCTCAAGGACTCAGGGCTGTAAAGGTCACCTGCCGTCAAAAAATGTCCTGAGGTAGGGAACGGTCAAAGTATTCAAAACTGGCAAAGTTTTCAAGGAGATAGTATGGAGGGGTAAGTTTTACTCACTCATTTTCAAAAAAGAAGAAAATGGATAAAAGCTCAACATCAGGAATTATTTGACTCATGCAAATCTAACCTCCAAAAAGGTTTCAAATCACACATGTCTACTATCATCAGACAAAGTCTACAAACAATAAATGCTGAAGGGGTTATAGAGAACTGTGTACCCTTATCTGCTGGTGGGATGTAAAGTGGTAAGAGCTAATAATGGGAACAGAAAGGAGCTGCGTTTACAAGTAAAAATTGAGCCCCCATTCCATTCAGCAGACCCACCGCTGAGCCTCTCACCTGAGAAGTCCAGAGTCGAGAAGGCACAGGCTTCAACAGCTGCACTGCAGGAATTTTCACAGTAGCCAAGACACGGAAGCATCCAAAATGTCCATCACCACATGAATGGATAAAGAAGTGGTCCGTGTACACAATGGAATATGACCCATGGAAAACGATGAAACACTGCTCTCTGAGGCACCATAGATGAGCCTAGAGATAATCACAGAACATGAGGTAAGTAGGAAAGCAAAAGACATATCCTATGATATCACTTATAGGCTTTATCTAACAACTGACGCAAATGAACATATTTCCACAGTGAAAGACACTCACAGACTTAGAAAACAAACTATGCTTATCTAAAAGGAAAGGTGGTGGGAATAAAAAATTAAGATTAGGGTTACCATACGTGTACAAATACCTATTAAATACATATATCAAAAAGACCGACCATAGAGCAAGGGTGGTCTATGGAAAACTCTGCTATAATTTACATGGGAATTGGGTCTGTACATGAATATATATATATATATATATATATATATATATATATATATATATATATATATGTATTGTACAAATGAACCAGATTGTGTACACATAGGACAAACAATATCCTATTCATTACACCTATTTAAAAAATTGAAACAACGAAGAAAAGTAATGTGACATAAACTTATAGGGGTTTTTCCTGGCACATTCCATTGTAATTTACAACCTAGGAACAGGACTTCCAGAAAGGCTCTGCTGCCCTAGTAACCAGATTTGGCAATGGAGAAATGATGCCGCCTTGTGGCCGTTTCCCACAACAGCAGCTTTAATCCCAGTTCTACTGGTCACTAAATATTCACACTCATTGCATGCCTGTAAATGACACCTGCCCTCAAAAAAAATCCTGGGTTCGAATATCGACCAAAAAATCCAAAATCGGGCCTCCTTCCAAGAAGACAATTTCAATAGGATTATTGTACTCACCGTTTTTTTCTGTTTTTGTTTAACAGAAATTTAAAATGTTGTGTGGAAAGCTGAACATTAGGAATAACTAAAGACATGCAAATCCAAATTACAAAAACCTATCAGCTCACACCAGTCAGAATGGCCATCAGCAAAAATTCTGCAAAAAATAAATGCTGAAGCTTTTGTGGAGAAGTGCCTACCCTTGGTTCAACGTGGGACATGGTAAGAGCCAGTAATGAAAACACAAAGGAGGTGCCTTGAAAAGATAAGTATGGAGCTACCATTCAATCAAGCATACCCACAGCTTGGCCTATCGCCTGAGAGTATAAGAATCAAAAAGTCACAGGCTGGGCTTCACTGGTGGCGCAGTGGTTGAGAATCTGCCTGCCGATGCATGGGACACGGGTTCATGTGCCCAGCCAAGAAGATCCAACATGGCGCAAAGCGGCTGGTCCCGTGTGCTATGGCTGCTGGGCCTGCACGTCCGGAGCCTTTGCTCCGCAAAGGGAGAGGCCACGGCCGTGAGAGGCCCACATACCGCAAACAAACAAACAAACAAACAAAAAGACACAGCCTGGCAATCCTTCACTACAGCAATATGTACCATAGCCAACACTTGGAAGCAACGAAAATGTCCATCAACAGAGGAATGCACAAAGAAGAAGTGTTCCATGTACACAATGGAATATGTCTCCAAAAAAATATAAATTCCTTTAGAAATCAAACATATGTAAGGGGACATCAGCATTTGTGGGTTTATCCGGGCACATTGCACACTAATTTATAAGCGAGGAACACCACTGCTAGGAAGGTCTGTTTCCCTAGTTACCAGATTGGCAAAGCAGAAATGGTGCCGCCCTCTCGCCATTACCTGCAACAGCAGGTATAAAACCTGTGCTAAGGGTCACTTCATATGCACCAGTACTGGAGGGCTGTAAATGAAACTTGCCCTCAAAATGGCTTGAGGGAGGTAAAGGACAAAATATTTCAAAATGTCATACATACTTCAAGAAAACAATTTGAAGAGGTAAGCTGTACTCTCAGTTGGAAGAAAAAAAGGACATGCCAGAAAGTTCAATTTCAAGGGATTATGAGACACATGCAAATCCAAGCACAAAGAAGTATCAGCTCACACTAGTCAGAGTAAACATCAGCAAAAAATCTACAAAGAATAAATGCTGAAGGTGTTGTGGAGAAGTGCATACCCTCACATTTAAGTGGGACATAACCTGGTAAGTGCCACTAATGAGAACAGAGTGGAGGTGCCTTTACAAGGAAAACATTTTGCTACCATGTGATCCAGGAGGCCCACTCCTGGGCCTATAACCTAAGAAGACAGAATTGGAAAGACACAGGCAGGCAAATGCGCATTGCCGCAGTTATTACAATAGCCAAGACATGGAAGCAACCAAAATGTCCATCAACAGATGAGTGGACAAAGATGAACTGGTGCATGTATAGATGGAAAATTAGCCAAGTAGAAAAAGAACACAATGCCATGGGCAGCACCGTAGATGAGTCTAGAGGTAATCACGCAACTTGTAGTAAGTCCGAAAGAGTAAGACACATATCGTATGATATCACTTATAGGTGTTACCTAAAAGTTGATACCAGTGAAGATATTTCCACAGAGAAGGGCAATCACAGATTCATTAAACAAACTTATGGCTCACCAATGGAAAGGTGTGAGGATTGGATACATTAGGATATTGGTGTAAAGAGACACATACCAACACAAGTGAAATATATAATCACCAAAGACCTACGGGATACCAAGAGAAGACTACTCAACATTCTGCCATAACGTACATGGGAAAAGGATCCCAGGAAGAACAGACATATGTATTTGTGTAAAAGAACCACATCTTGCACACCTAGAAGAAGCCAAACATTGTAATCAAACATGCTGTGATAAAATATAAAAATTAAATTACAAAAATGAACAAGAAGTAGTGAGACATAAACTTAAGGGGCTTTTTCCTGGCACATTCCATTCTAAATTACAACCTAGAACACAACTTCCATTGAGGCTTTGTTACCCTAGTAACCAGATTTGGTAAAGGAGAACTGCTGCCACCTTGTGGCCGTTTCACACAACAGCAGATTTAATCCAAGGGCTAATGGTCAGTTGATATTCAAAATAATTGCAGGCCTGTAAATGACACCTGCCCTGAAAACAAATCCTGGGGTCGTATATCAACAAAAAATTCAAAAGACATCCACTTTTCAAAACGACAGTTTCAAAAGGCATATTTTATGCACATTTGTCTTCTCTTTCCTTTTCTTTCTTTCTTTTGTTAAGAAAACAGGAATGGAAAAAGGCTGAACATCAGGAATTAATAAAGACATGCAAATCCATTGTACAAAAACGTTCACCTGACAGCCGACAGAATGATCATCAGCAAAAAAAGTCTACAAAGAATAAATGCTGCATGGGTTTTAGAGAAGAGCCTACACTTTAGCGGCTGGTGGGATGTAATCTGGTAACAGCGAGTAGTGAGAACAGAATGGTGGTGTGTTTAAGAGTAAACATTGAGATACCATGTGATCTGGTAGGCCCACTGTTGGCCTATCACCTGAGTAGACCAGAATCAAAAAGACACAGGCTGAAATCCCTGCACTGTAGCAACATGTACCATGGCCAAGACCTGGAAGAAACAAAAATGTCCATCAACAGAAAAATGCACCAAGAAGATGTCATCCATGGACAAAATGGAATATTAGCCATGGAAAAGCATGGTGCAGTGCCGTTGGCACCACCATAGAAAGATCTAGAGATAATCACCCAACTTGAAGTAAGAAGGAAACCAAAAGACAGACATCCTATGGCATCACTTATAGGTGTTACCTAAAAATTGATAGCCATGAAATAATTTCCAAGAGAAGGACACGCATAGATTCAGAAAACCAATTTATGTTTAACCAAATGGAAAGGTGTAAGGAATATATGAATTAGGATATGGGAGTTAACAGACATGTACTAATACGTATGAAATATATAATCACAAAACACCTATGGAATACGAAGAGAGGTCTACTCAACACTCTATAATACCATACACGGGAGAGGCTCCAAAGAGGAATAGACAGATACATTGATAGCATGAACCAGAAACTGTACACATAGGAGACTCTACATTTTTATCAAATTTGCTCTGATAATTAAAAAAAATTACATTTACAAACAAAAATATCTAGGAGATATAATCTCTTGGGGGTTTGTGCTGGCACATTCTACTCGAATTTGCAGCTTATTAACACGATTTCCAGGAAAGCTCTGTTGCCCCAAATCCCACAGCTGGAAATGGAGAAATGCTGCCGCCTTGTGGCCGTTTCCCACAAGAGCGGCTTTAAACCCACAGCTAATGGTCACTTAACTTTCTCAAGGACTCAGGGCTGTAAAGGTCACCTGCCGTCAAAAAATGTCCTGAGGTAGGGAACGGTCAAAGTATTCAAAACTGGCAAAGTTTTCAAGGAGATAGTATGGAGGGGTAAGTTTTACTCACTCATTTTCAAAAAAGAAGAAAATGGATAAAAGCTCAACATCAGGAATTATTTGACTCATGCAAATCTAACCTCCAAAAAGGTTTCAAATCACACATGTCTACTATCATCAGACAAAGTCTACAAACAATAAATGCTGAAGGGGTTATAGAGAACTGTGTACCCTTATCTGCTGGTGGGATGTAAAGTGGTAAGAGCTAATAATGGGAACAGAAAGGAGCTGCGTTTACAAGTAAAAATTGAGCCCCCATTCCATTCAGCAGACCCACCGCTGAGCCTCTCACCTGAGAAGTCCAGAGTCGAGAAGGCACAGGCTTCAACAGCTGCACTGCAGGAATTTTCACAGTAGCCAAGACACGGAAGCATCCAAAATGTCCATCACCACATGAATGGATAAAGAAGTGGTCCGTGTACACAATGGAATATGACCCATGGAAAACGATGAAACACTGCTCTCTGAGGCACCATAGATGAGCCTAGAGATAATCACAGAACATGAGGTAAGTAGGAAAGCAAAAGACATATCCTATGATATCACTTATAGGCTTTATCTAACAACTGACGCAAATGAACATATTTCCACAGTGAAAGACACTCACAGACTTAGAAAACAAACTATGCTTATCTAAAAGGAAAGGTGGTGGGAATAAAAAATTAAGATTAGGGTTACCATACGTGTACAAATACCTATTAAATACATATATCAAAAAGACCGACCATAGAGCAAGGGTGGTCTATGGAAAACTCTGCTATAATTTACATGGGAATTGGGTCTGTACATGAATATATATATGTATTGTACAAATGAACCAGATTGTGTACACATAGGACAAACAATATCCTATTCATTACACCTAGTTAAAAAATTGAAACAACGAAGAAAAGTAATGTGACATCAACTTATAGGGGTTTTTCCTGGCACATTCCATTGTAATTTACAACCTAGGAACAGGACTTCCAGAAAGGCTCTGCTGCCCTAGTAACCAGATTTGGCAATGGAGAAATGATGCCGCCTTGTGGCCGTTTCCCACAACAGCAGCTTTAATCCCAGTTCTACTGGTCACTAAATATTCACACTCATTGCATGCCTGTAAATGACACCTGCCCTCAAAAAAAATCCTGGGTTCGAATATCGACCAAAAAATCCAAAATCGGGCCTCCTTCCAAGAAGACAATTTCAATAGGATTATTGTACTCACCGTTTTTTTCTGTTTTTGTTTAACAGAAATTTAAAATGTTGTGTGGAAAGCTGAACATTAGGAATAACTAAAGACATGCAAATCCAAATTACAAAAACCTATCAGCTCACACCAGTCAGAATGGCCATCAGCAAAAATTCTGCAAAAAATAAATGCTGAAGGTTTTGTGGAGAAGTGCCTACCCTTGGTTCAACGTGGGACATGGTAAGAGCCAGTAATGAAAACACAAAGGAGGTGCCTTGAAAAGATAAGTATGGAGCTACCATTCAATCAAGCATACCCACAGCTTGGCCTATCGCCTGAGAGTATAAGAATCAAAAAGTCACAGGCTGGGCTTCACTGGTGGCGCAGTGGTTGAGAATCTGCCTGCCGATGCAGGGGACACGGGTTCATGTGCCCATCCAAGAAGATCCAACATGGCGCAAAGCGGCTGGTCCCGTGTGCTATGGCTGCTGGGCCTGCACGTCCGGAGCCTTTGCTCCGCAAAGGGAGAGGCCACGGCCGTGAGAGGCCCACATACCGCAAACAAACAAACAAACAAACAGAAAGACACAGCCTGGCAATCCTTCACTACAGCAATATGTACCATAGCCAACACTTGGAAGCAACGAAAATGTCCATCCACAGAGGAATGCACAAAGAAGAAGTGTTCCATGTACACAATGGAATATGTCTCCAAAAAAATATAAATTCCTTTAGAAATCAAACATATGTAAGGGGACATCAGCATTTGTGGGTTTATCCGGGCACATTGCACACTAATTTATAAGCGAGGAACACCACTGCTAGGAAGGTCTGTTTCCCTAGTTACCAGATTGGCAAAGCAGAAATGGTGCCGCCCTCTCGCCATTACCTGCAACAGCAGGTATAAAACCTGTGCTAAGGGTCACTTCATATGCACCAGTACTGGAGGGCTGTACATGAAACTTGCCCTCAAAATGTCTTGAGGGAGGTAAAGGACAAAATATTTCAAAATGTCATACATACTTCAAGAAAACAATTTGAAGAGGTAAGCTGTACTCTCAGTTGGAAGAAAAAAAGGACATGCCAGAAAGTTCAATTTCAAGGGATTATGAGACACATGCAAATCCAAGCACAAAGAAGTATCAGCTCACACTAGTCAGAGTAAACATCAGCAAAAAATCTACAAAGAATAAATGCTGACGGTGTTGTGGAGAAGTGCATACCCTCACATTTAAGTGGGACATAACCTGGTAAGTGCCACTAATGAGAACAGAGTGGAGGTGCCTTTACAAGGAAAACATTTTGCTACCATGTGATCCAGGAGGCCCACTCCTGGGCCTATAACCTAAGAAGACAGAATTGGAAAGACACAGGCAGGCAAATGCGCATTGCCGCAGTTATTACAATAGCCAAGACATGGAAGCAACCAAAATGTCCATCAACAGATGAGTGGACAAAGATGAACTGGTGCATGTATAGATGGAAAATTAGCCAAGTAGAAAAAGAACACAATGCCATGGGCAGCACCGTAGATGAGTCTAGAGGTAATCACGCAACTTGTAGTAAGTCCGAAAGAGTAAGACACATATCGTATGATATCACTTATAGGTGTTACCTAAAAGTTGATACCAGTGAAGATATTTCCACAGAGAAGGGCAATCACAGATTCATTAAACAAACTTATGGCTCACCAATGGAAAGGTGTGAGGATTGGATACATTAGGATATTGGTGTAAAGAGACACATACCAACACAAGTGAAATATATAATCACCAAAGACCTACGGGATACCAAGAGAAGACTACTCAACATTCTGCCATAACGTACATGGGAAAAGGATCCCAGGAAGAACAGACATATGTATTTGTGTAAAAGAACCACATCTTGCACACCTAGAAGAAGCCAAACATTGTAATCAAACATGCTGTGATAAAATATAAAAATTAAATTACAAAAATGAACAAGAAGTAGTGAGACATAAACTTAAGGGGCTTTTTCCTGGCACATTCCATTCTAAATTACAACCTAGAACACAACTTCCATTGAGGCTTTGTTACCCTAGTAACCAGATTTGGTAAAGGAGAACTGCTGCCACCTTGTGGCCGTTTCACACAACAGCAGATTTAATCCAAGGGCTAATGGTCAGTTGATATTCAAAATAATTGCAGGCCTGTAAATGACACCTGCCCTGAAAACAAATCCTGGGGTCGTATATCAACAAAAAATTCAAAAGACATCCACTTTTCAAAACGACAGTTTCAAAAGGCATATTTTATGCACATTTGTCTTCTCTTTCCTTTTCTTTCTTTCTTTTGTTAAGAAAACAGGAATGGAAAAAGGCTGAACATCAGGAATTAATAAAGACATGCAAATCCATTGTACAAAAACGTTCACCTGACAGCCGACAGAATGATCATCAGCAAAAAAAGTCTACAAAGAATAAATGCTGCATGGGTTTTAGAGAAGAGCCTACACTTTAGCGGCTGGTGGGATGTAATCTGGTAATAGCGAGTAGTGAGAACAGAATGGTGGTGTGTTTAAGAGTAAACATTGAGATACCATGTGATCTGGTAGGCCCACTGTTGGCCTATCACCTGAGTAGACCAGAATCAAAAAGACACAGGCTGAAATCCCTGCACTGTAGCAACATGGACCATGGCCAAGACCTGGAAGAAACAAAAATGTCCATCAACAGAAAAATGCACCAAGAAGATGTCATCCATGGACAAAATGGAATATTAGCCATGGAAAAGCATGGTGCAGTGCCGTTGGCACCACCATAGAAAGATCTAGAGATAATCACCCAACTTGAAGTAAGAAGGAAACCAAAAGACAGACATCCTATGGCATCACTTATAGGTGTTACCTAAAAATTGATAGCCATGAAATAATTTCCAAGAGAAGGACACGCATAGATTCAGAAAACCAATTTATGTTTAACCAAATGGAAAGGTGTAAGGAATATATGAATTAGGATATGGGAGTTAACAGACATGTACTAATACGTATGAAATATATAATCACAAAACACCTATGGAATACGAAGAGAGGTCTACTCAACACTCTATAATACCATACACGGGAGAGGCTCCAAAGAGGAATAGACAGATACATTGATAGCATGAACCAGAAACTGTACACATAGGAGACTCTACATTTTTATCAAATTTGCTCTGATAATTAAAAAAAATTACATTTACAAACAAAAATATCTAGGAGATATAATCTCTTGGGGGTTTGTGCTGGCACATTCTACTCGAATTTGCAGCTTATTAACACGATTTCCAGGAAAGCTCTGTTGCCCCAAATCCCACAGCTGGAAATGGAGAAATGCTGCCGCCTTGTGGCCGTTTCCCACAAGAGCGGCTTTAAACCCACAGCTAATGGTCACTTAACTTTCTCAAGGACTCAGGGCTGTAAAGGTCACCTGCCGTCAAAAAATGTCCTGAGGTAGGGAACGGTCAAAGTATTCAAAACTGGCAAAGTTTTCAAGGAGATAGTATGGAGGGGTAAGTTTTACTCACTCATTTTCAAAAAAGAAGAAAATGGATAAAAGCTCAACATCAGGAATTATTTGACTCATGCAAATCTAACCTCCAAAAAGGTTTCAAATCACACATGTCTACTATCATCAGACAAAGTCTACAAACAATAAATGCTGAAGGGGTTATAGAGAACTGTGTACCCTTATCTGCTGGTGGGATGTAAAGTGGTAAGAGCTAATAATGGGAACAGAAAGGAGCTGCGTTTACAAGTAAAAATTGAGCCCCCATTCCATTCAGCAGACCCACCGCTGAGCCTCTCACCTGAGAAGTCCAGAGTCGAGAAGGCACAGGCTTCAACAGCTGCACTGCAGGAATTTTCACAGTAGCCAAGACACGGAAGCATCCAAAATGTCCATCACCACATGAATGGATAAAGAAGTGGTCCGTGTACACAATGGAATATGACCCATGGAAAACGATGAAACACTGCTCTCTGAGGCACCATAGATGAGCCTAGAGATAATCACAGAACATGAGGTAAGTAGGAAAGCAAAAGACATATCCTATGATATCACTTATAGGCGTTATCTAACAACTGACGCAAATGAACATATTTCCACAGTGAAAGACACTCACAGACTTAGAAAACAAACTATGCTTATCTAAAAGGAAAGGTGGTGGGAATAAAAAATTAAGATTAGGGTTACCATACGTGTACAAATACCTATTAAATACATATATCAAAAAGACCGACCATAGAGCAAGGGTGGTCTATGGAAAACTCTGCTATAATTTACATGGGAATTGGGTCTGTACATGAATATATATATATATATATATATATATATATATATATATATATATATATATATATATGTATTGTACAAATGAACCAGATTGTGTACACATAGGACAAACAATATCCTATTCATTACACCTAGTTAAAAAATTGAAACAACGAAGAAAAGTAATGTGACATAAACTTATAGGGGTTTTTCCTGGCACATTCCATTGTAATTTACAACCTAGGAACAGGACTTCCAGAAAGGCTCTGCTGCCCTAGTAACCAGATTTGGCAATGGAGAAATGATGCCGCCTTGTGGCCGTTTCCCACAACAGCAGCTTTAATCCCAGTTCTACTGGTCACTAAATATTCACACTCATTGCATGCCTGTAAATGACACCTGCCCTCAAAAAAAATCCTGGGTTCGAATATCGACCAAAAAATCCAAAATCGGGCCTCCTTCCAAGAAGACAATTTCAATAGGATTATTGTACTCACCGTTTTTTTCTGTTTTTGTTTAACAGAAATTTAAAATGTTGTGTGGAAAGCTGAACATTAGGAATAACTAAAGACATGCAAATCCAAATTACAAAAACCTATCAGCTCACACCAGTCAGAATGGCCATCAGCAAAAATTCTGCAAAAAATAAATGCTGAAGGTTTTGTGGAGAAGTGCCTACCCTTGGTTCAACGTGGGACATGGTAAGAGCCAGTAATGAAAACACAAAGGAGGTGCCTTGAAAAGATAAGTATGGAGCTACCATTCAATCAAGCATACCCACAGCTTGGCCTATCGCCTGAGAGTATAAGAATCAAAAAGTCACAGGCTGGGCTTCACTGGTGGCGCAGTGGTTGAGAATCTGCCTGCCGATGCAGGGGACACGGGTTCATGTGCCCATCCAAGAAGATCCAACATGGCGCAAAGCGGCTGTTCCCGTGTGCTATGGATGCTGGGCCTGCACGTCCGGAGCCTTTGCTCCGCAAAGGGAGAGGCCACGGCCGTGAGAGGCCCACATACCGCAAACAAACAAACAAACAAACAAAAAGACACAGCCTGGCAATCCTTCACTACAGCAATATGTACCATAGCCAACACTTGGAAGCAACGAAAATGTCCATCAACAGAGGAATGCACAAAGAAGAAGTGTTCCATGTACACAATGGAATATGTCTCCAAAAAAATATAAATTCCTTTAGAAATCAAACATATGTAAGGGGACATCAGCAAGTGTGGGTTTATCTGGGCACATTGCACACTAATTTATAAGCGAGGAACACCACTGCTAGGAAGGTCTGTTTCCCTAGTTACCAGATTGGCAAAGCAGAAATGGTGCCGCCCTCTCGCCATTACCTGCAACAGCAGGTATAAAACCTGTGCTAAGGGTCACTTCATATGCACCAGTACTGGAGGGCTGTAAATGAAACTTGCCCTCAAAATGGCTTGAGGGAGGTAAAGGACAAAATATTTCAAAATGTCATACATACTTCAAGAAAACAATTTGAAGAGGTAAGCTGTACTCTCAGTTGGAAGAAAAAAAGGACATGCCAGAAAGTTCAATTTCAAGGGATTATGAGACACATGCAAATCCAAGCACAAAGAAGTATCAGCTCACACTAGTCAGAGTAAACATCAGCAAAAAATCTACAAAGAATAAATGCTGACGGTGTTGTGGAGAAGTGCATACCCTCACATTTAAGTGGGACATAACCTAGTAAGTGCCACTAATGAGAACAGAGTGGAGGTGCCTTTACAAGGAAAACATTTTGCTACCATGTGATCCAGGAGGCCCACTCCTGGGCCTATAACCTAAGAAGACAGAATTGGAAAGACACAGGCAGGCAAATGCGCATTGCCGCAGTTATTACAATAGCCAAGACATGGAAGCAACCAAAATGTCCATCAACAGATGAGTGGACAAAGATGAACTGGTGCATGTATAGATGGAAAATTAGCCAAGTAGAAAAAGAACACAATGCCATGGGCAGCACCGTAGATGAGTCTAGAGGTAATCACGCAACTTGTAGTAAGTCCGAAAGAGTAAGACACATATCGTATGATATCACTTATAGGTGTTACCTAAAAGTTGATACCAGTGAAGATATTTCCACAGAGAAGGGCAATCACAGATTCATTAAACAAACTTATGGCTCACCAATGGAAAGGTGTGAGGATTGGATACATTAGGATATTGGTGTAAAGAGACACATACCAACACAAGTGAAATATATAATCACCAAAGACCTACGGGATACCAAGAGAAGACTACTCAACATTCTGCCGTAACGTACATGGGAAAAGGATCCCAGGAAGAACAGACATATGTATTTGTGTAAAAGAACCACATCTTGCACACCTAGAAGAAGCCAAACATTGTAATCAAACATGCTGTGATAAAATATAAAAATTAAATTACAAAAATGAACAAGAAGTAGTGAGACATAAACTTAAGAGGCTTTTTCCTGGCACATTCCATTCTAAATTACAACCTAGAACACAACTTCCATTGAGGCTTTGTTACCCTAGTAACCAGATTTGGTAAAGGAGAACTGCTGCCACCTTGTGGCCGTTTCACACAACAGCAGATTTAATCCAAGGGCTAATGGTCAGTTGATATTCAAAATAATTGCAGGCCTGTAAATGACACCTGCCCTGAAAACAAATCCTGGGGTCGTATATCAACAAAAAATTCAAAAGACATCCACTTTTCAAAACGACAGTTTCAAAAGGCATATTTTATGCACATTTGTCTTCTCTTTCCTTTTCTTTCTTTCTTTTGTTAAGAAAACAGGAATGGAAAAAGGCTGAACATCAGGAATTAATAAAGACATGCAAATCCATTGTATAAAAACGTTCACCTGACAGCCGACAGAATGATCATCAGCAAAAAAAAGTCCACAAAGAATAAATGCGGGCCTCCCTGGTGGCGCAGTGGTTGAGAGTCCGCCTGCCGATGCAGGGGATACGGGTTCGTGCCCCGGTCTGGGAGGATCCCATATGCCACGTAGCGGCTGGGCCCGTGAGCCACGGCTGCTGGGCCTGCGCATCCGGAGCCTGTGCTCGGCAACAGGGGAGGCCACAACAGTGAGAGGCCCGCATACCGCAAAAAAAAAAAAGAATAAATGCTGCATGGGTTTTAGAGAAGAGCCTACACTTTAGCGGCTGGTGGGATGTAACCTGGTAACAGCGAGTAGTGAGAACAGAACGGTGGTGTGTTTAAGAGTAAACATTGAGATACCATGTGATCTGGTAGGCCCACTGTTGGCCTATCACCTGAGTAGACCAGAATCAAAAAGACACAGGCTGAAATCCCTGCACTGTAGCAACATGTACCATGGTCAAGACCTGGAAGAAACAAAAATGTCCATCAACAGAAAAATGCACCAAGAAGATGTCATCCATGTACAAAATGGAATATTAGCCATGGAAAAGCATGGTGCAGTGCCGTTGGCACCACCATAGAAAGATCTAGAGATAATCACCCAACTTGAAGTAAGAAGGAAACCAAAAGACAGACATCCTATGGCATCACTTATAGGTGTTACCTAAAAATTGATAGCCATGAAATAATTTCCAAGAGAAGGACACGCATGGATTCAGAAAACCAATTTATGTTTAACCAAATGGAAAGGTGTAAGGAATATATGAATTAGGATATGGGAGTTAACAGACATGTACTAATACGTATGAAATATATAATCACAAAACACCTATGGAATACGAAGAGAGGTCTACTCAACACTCTATAATACCATACACGGGAGAGGCTCCAAAGAGGAATAGACAGATACATTGATAGCATGAACCAGAAACTGTACACATAGGAGACTCTACATTTTTATCAAATTTGCTCTGATAATTAAAAAAAATTAAATTTACAAACAAAAATATCTAGGAGATATAATCTCTTGGGGGTTTGTGCTGGCACATTCTACTCGAATTTGCAGCTTATTAACACGATTTCCAGGAAAGCTCTGTTGCCCCAAATCCCACAGCTGGAAATGGAGAAATGCTGCCGCCTTGTGGCCGTTTCCCACAAGAGCGGCTTTAAACCCACAGCTAATGGTCACTTAACTTTCTCAAGGACTCAGGGCTGTAAAGGTCACCTGCCGTCAAAAAATGTCCTGAGGTAGGGAACGGCCAAAGTATTCAAAACTGGCAAAGTTTTCAAGGAGATAGTATGGAGGGGTAAGTTTTACTCACTCATTTTCTAAAAAGAAGAAAATGGATAAAAGCTCAACATCAGGAATTATTTGACTCATGCAAATCTAACCTCCAAAAAGGTTTCAAATCACACATGTCTACTATCATCAGACAAAGTCTACAAACAATAAATGCTGAAGGGGTTATAGAGAACTGTGTACCCTTATCTGCTGGTGGGATGTAAAGTGGTAAGAGCTAATAATGGGAACAGAAAGGAGCTGCGTTTACAAGTAAAAATTGAGCCCCCATTCCATTCAGCAGACCCACCGCTGAGCCTCTCACCTGAGAAGTCCAGAGTCGAGAAGGCACAGGCTTCAACAGCTGCACTGCAGGAATTTTCACAGTAGCCAAGACACGGAAGCATCCAAAATGTCCATCACCACATGAATGGATAAAGAAGTGGTCCGTGTACACAATGGAATATGACCCATGGAAAACGATGAAACACTGCTCTCTGAGGCACCATAGATGAGCCTAGAGATAATCACAGAACATGAGGTAAGTAGGAAAGCAAAAGACATATCCTATGATATCACTTATAGGCTTTATCTAACAACTGACGCAAATGAACATATTTCCACAGTGAAAGACACTCACAGACTTAGAAAACAAACTATGCTTATCTAAAAGGAAAGGTGGTGGGAATAAAAAATTAAGATTAGGGTTACCATACGTGTACAAATACCTATTAAATACATATATCAAAAAGACCGACCATAGAGCAAGGGTGGTCTATGGAAAACTCTGCTATAATTTACATGGGAATTGGGTCTGTACATGAATATATATATATATATATATATATATATATATATATATATGTATGTATGAATATATTGTACAAATGAACCAGATTGTGTACACATAGGACAAACAATATCCTATTCATTACACCTATTTAAAAAATTGAAACAACGAAGAAAAGTAATGTGACATAAACTTATAGGGGTTTTTCCTGGCACATTCCATTGTAATTTACAACCTAGGAACAGGACTTCCAGAAAGGCTCTGCTGCCCTAGTAACCAGATTTGGCAATGGAGAAATGATGCCGCCTTGTGGCCGTTTCCCACAACAGCAGTTTTAATCCCAGTTCTACTGGTCACTAAATATTCACACTCATTGCATGCCTGTAAATGACACCTGCCCTCAAAAAAAATCCTGGGTTCGAATATCGACCAAAAAATTCAAAAGCGGGCCTCCTTCCAAGAAGACAATTTCAATAGGATTATTGTACTCACCGTTTTTTTCTGTTTTTGTTTAACAGAAATTTAAAATGTTGTGGGAAAAGCTGGACATTAGGAATAACTAAAGACATGCAAATCCAAATTACAAAAACCTATCAGCTCACACCAGTCAGAATGGCCATCAGCAAAAATTCTGCAAAAAATAAATGCTGAAGGTTTTGTGGAGAAGTGCCTACCCTTGGTTCAACGTGGGACATGGTAAGAGCCAGTAATGAAAACACAAAGGACGTGCCTTGAAAAGATAAGTATGGAGCTACCATTCAATCAAGCATACCCACAGCTTGGCCTATCGCCTGAGAGTATAAGAATCAAAAAGTCACAGGCTGGGCTTCACTGGTGGCGCAGTGGTTGAGAATCTGCCTGCCGATGCAGGGGACACGGGTTCATGTGCCCATCCAAGAAGATCCAACATGGCGCAAAGCGGCTGGTCCCGTGTGCTATGGCTGCTGGGCCTGCACGTCCGGAGCCTTTGCTCCGCAAAGGGAGAGGCCACGGCCGTGAGAGGCCCACATACCACAAACAAACAAACAAACAAACAAAAAGACACAGCCTGGCAATCCTTCACTACAGCAATATGTACCATAGCCAACACTTGGAAGCAACGAAAATGTCCATCAACAGAGGAATGCACAAAGAAGAAGTGTTCCATGTACACAATGGAATATGTCTCCAAAAAAATATAAATTCCTTTAGAAATCAAACATATGTAAGGGGACATCAGCATTTGTGGGTTTATCCGGGCACATTGCACACTAATTTATAAGCGAGGAACACCACTGCTAGGAAGGTCTGTTTCCCTAGTTACCAGATTGGCAAAGCAGAAATGGTGCCGCCCTCTCGCCATTACCTGCAACAGCAGGTATAAAACCTGTGCTAAGGGTCACTTCATATGCACCAGTACTGGAGGGCTGTAAATGAAACTTGCCCTCAAAATGGCTTGAGGGAGGTAAAGGACAAAATATTTCAAAATGTCATACATACTTCAAGAAAACAATTTGAAGAGGTAAGCTGTACTCTCAGTTGGAAGAAAAAAAGGACATGCCAGAAAGTTCAATTTCAAGGGATTATGAGACACATGCAAATCCAAGCACAAAGAAGTATCAGCTCACACTAGTCAGAGTAAACATCAGCAAAAAATCTACAAAGAATAAATGCTGAAGGTGTTGTGGAGAAGTGCATACCCTCACATTTAAGTGGGACATAACCTGGTAAGTGCCACTAATGAGAACAGAGTGGAGGTGCCTTTACAAGGAAAACATTTTGCTACCATGTGATCCAGGAGGCCCACTCCTGGGCCTATAACCTAAGAAGACAGAATTGGAAAGACACAGGCAGGCAAATGCGCATTGCCGCAGTTATTACAATAGCCAAGACATGGAAGCAACCAAAATGTCCATCAACAGATGAGTGGACAAAGATGAACTGGTGCATGTATAGATGGAAAATTAGCCAAGTAGAAAAAGAACACAATGCCATGGGCAGCACCGTAGATGAGTCTAGAGGTAATCACGCAACTTGTAGTAAGTCCGAAAGAGTAAGACACATATCGTATGATATCACTTATAGGTGTTACCTAAAAGTTGATACCAGTGAAGATATTTCCACAGAGAAGGGCAATCACAGATTCATTAAACAAACTTATGGCTCACCAATGGAAAGGTGTGAGGATTGGATACATTAGGATATTGGTGTAAAGAGACACATACCAACACAAGTGAAATATATAATCACCAAAGACCTACGGGATACCAAGAGAAGACTACTCAACATTCTGCCATAACGTACATGGGAAAAGGATCCCAGGAAGAACAGACATATGTATTTGTGTAAAAGAACCACATCTTGCACACCTAGAAGAAGCCAAACATTGTAATCAAACATGCTGTGATAAAATATAAAAATTAAATTACAAAAATGAACAAGAAGTAGTGAGACATAAACTTAAGGGGCTTTTTCCTGGCACATTCCATTCTAAATTACAACCTAGAACACAACTTCCATTGAGGCTTTGTTACCCTAGTAACCAGATTTGGTAAAGGAGAACTGCTGCCACCTTGTGGCCGTTTCACACAACAGCAGATTTAATCCAAGGGCTAATGGTCAGTTGATATTCAAAATAATTGCAGGCCTGTAAATGACACCTGCCCTGAAAACAAATCCTGGGGTCGTATATCAACAAAAAATTCAAAAGACATCCACTTTTCAAAACGACAGTTTCAAAAGGCATATTTTATGCACATTTGTCTTCTCTTTCCTTTTCTTTCTTTCTTTTGTTAAGAAAACAGGAATGGAAAAAGGCTGAACATCAGGAATTAATAAAGACATGCAAATCCATTGTACAAAATCGTTCACCTGACAGCCGACAGAATGATCATCAGCAAAAAAAAGTCTACAAAGAATAAATGCTGCATGGGTTTTAGAGAAGAGCCTACACTTTAGCGGCTGGTGGGATGTAACCTGGTAACAGCGAGTAGTGAGAACAGAACGGTGGTGTGTTTAAGAGTAAACATTGAGATACCATGTGATCTGGTAGGCCCACTGTTGGCCTATCACCTGAGTAGACCAGAATCAAAAAGACACAGGCTGAAATCCCTGCACTGTAGCAACATGGACCATGGCCAAGACCTGGAAGAAACAAAAATGTCCATCAACAGAAAAATGCACCAAGAAGATGTCATCCATGGACAAAATGGAATATTAGCCATGGAAAAGCATGGTGCAGTGCCGTTGGCACCACCATAGAAAGATCTAGAGATAATCACCCAACTTGAAGTAAGAAGGAAACCAAAAGACAGACATCCTATGGCATCACTTATAGGTGTTACCTAAAAATTGATAGCCATGAAATAATTTCCAAGAGAAGGACACGCATAGATTCAGAAAACCAATTTATGTTTAACCAAATGGAAAGGTGTAAGGAATATATGAATTAGGATATGGGAGTTAACAGACATGTACTAATACGTATGAAATATATAATCACAAAACACCTATGGAATACGAAGAGAGGTCTACTCAACACTCTATAATACCATACACGGGAGAGGCTCCAAAGAGGAATAGACAGATACATTGATAGCATGAACCAGAAACTGTACACATAGGAGACTCTACATTTTTATCAAAATTGCTCTGATAATTAAAAAAAATTACATTTACAAACAAAAATATCTAGGAGATATAATCTCTTGGGGGTTTGTGCTGGCACATTCTACTCGAATTTGCAGCTTATTAACACGATTTCCAGGGAAGCTCTGTTGCCCCAAATCCCACAGCTGGAAATGGAGAAATGCTGCCGCCTTGTGGCCGTTTCCCACAAGAGCGGCTTTAAACCCACAGCTAATGGTCACTTAACTTTCTCAAGGACTCAGGGCTGTAAAGGTCACCTGCCATCAAAAAATGTCGTGAGGTAGGGAACGGTCAAAGTATTCAAAACTGGCAAAGTTTTCAAGGAGATAGTATGGAGGGGTAAGTTTTACTCACTCATTTTCAAAAAAGAAGAAAATGGATAAAAGCTCAACATCAGGAATTATTTGACTCATGCAAATCTAACCTCCAAAAAGGTTTCAAATCACACATGTCTACTATCATCAGACAAAGTCTACAAACAATAAATGCTGAAGGGGTTATAGAGAACTGTGTACCCTTATCTGCTGGTGGGATGTAAAGTGGTAAGAGCTAATAATTGGAACAGAAAGGAGCTGCGTTTACAAGTAAAAATTGAGCCCCCATTCCATTCAGCAGACCCACCGCTGAGACTCTCACCTGAGAAGTCCAGAGTCGAGAAGGCACAGGCTTCAACAGCTGCACTGCAGGAATTTTCACAGTAGCCAAGACACGGAAGCATCCAAAATGTCCATCACCACATGAATGGATAAAGAAGTGGTCCGTGTACACAATGGAATATGACCCATGGAAAACGATGAAACACTGCTCTCTGAGGCACCATAGATGAGCCTAGAGATAATCACA